>NC_069116.1:49088589-49422339 GCF_025612915.1 Magallana angulata
TCCAGCCGATTAGAGTTGCCTTTTTTTTCTTTTCAAATTCATTGCATTCCGGTATGTACAAATTCTGACCAGGGTTGTGTTGATAAAATGAACCGTTTCATGGACACATACCTGCTCCGTGCACGCAGTACTCAATATGCCGTATACAGTGCGTGGTTAGGTTATAAAGTATAGCTCATTTAGCCAGATTTTTAGATGATTCTGAATTAAGTAAGATCCCTAGTGACCATTAAAACTGCGATCACTTTCTCTTTGTTTGCGTCATAGACGCTATCGTGTCTCCTTTTTCATCGAGAGAATTAATGAATCCACGTCTTCATTTCGCGTGTACCCTTTGGTACAATAACTCATGAAATGTTAATTTTGAATTGCATGATGGGCAAATCATTTAGAATGGGGGATTTTTGCTTTAGATAACGCACACGAAAACTGTGCTTTATGTTACATAAAATTTCAGTTGAATTAAGCATGTGTTTTATTCTTCGATCTTCCGATTGCTAACTGAGTTGTTTAATAAACTGTATCAAAATTGAAATACAATAAGAAAGTTTATACAGTATTTGAATCATAAATGGTTTTAAAGAATTTAGTAATTAAGGGGAAAATCTCCATCTTGCTCTCAAATTTCATGATAGTTTGTCATAATTTTCTGTTTCTTTCGTTTCTGACCATGTAATATATGTATAGGTATTATACCATATGGATCTATACATTTATTAATAGCTATTAAATTATACCTTGAGCAAATATTTATAAATAATAATAAGAAGAAGCACAGCTTTCATCCATTAAGATATTTATATAATGCATTTATGAAAATTGAATACAAGAATATTCAATTTAAATATTTACCAAATCAATCATAAATTTAAGTTAAAACTTTATGATCAAAGATGACAAATTAGCAAGCTGGCCCTAATTTTCTAGTTGAATACAAACCTTATCCCAGAAAAAAAGTGATGAGTAATTTTGTCAGCATATCTTGTACTTTTTCTCAAATGAGGTTTGAGTCTGCGTTTTTTGCAAGTCAGGTTTCGGTGTGTGCATGTAAGTTGATATCTTGGAATATGGTGATATCTTGGTGATATCAAGTTACCTCCGCGGTTCCTAGTAGCAAACCATAGGAACAAACAGATACACTGATAAAAGGTTAAGCTCGTTATACAGACGGGTCAAAGGTCGTATTAATTTGCCAACTCCAATTAAAGAAATTAACCATGAACTTTCATACGATGAAAACTGATATCGTAATTTTCAGCAGGGTTTTTACGATGCGTAATTTGAACTTTTATATTTTTCTTTTTTGAAAACATGGAAAAGGGAACAAGAACTGCTAGTGAGTGGTCGGCCAGAAAGAATCACCGAGGGGGAGAAAGATTGTAATTTTATTCATATCTAAAAGATATCAGATCTCGATAAAAAATTGTTGTGAAAAGGACTGTACTATTTTTAATCTCATTTATTTTTAAATCTTTTGAATTTAAACATATTTGTGTACTTTAATGCATATTTGCCGTATTGAATTTTATTGCATACAGAAATAGACCTACCAAGAGGGCTACCATCCATCGAATCAGATGTACTTAAAGCCAATATAAAAAGGGAGAGTGAATAATTTCAAGGACTTGTAATTTTCCTATTAAAATATGGCCTTTATCTTAGGACATTTAAAGCAATAGTTCAGTATACAGACGATTGATATCTCGAGAAATATCATACCTATTTTTGGAGTAATCATTATCAACCTGTCAGTTTGTAGAAGCTCGTATAGAAATCACACAAAAACGAAATTCGACAACCTAAACACCTGTATGTATTTACAAGTAAATGCATAAAATACCTTGGCTTTTACAAAACGGAATTTTTATAGTGGGGAGGGGTGCGGTGGTCAATCATATTGTAATAATAATGTACATGTATACATACATATATATAATGCTCAATAACTCAAGAAATGTACTTGGTATAGAAAGGCGTTCACTAATGTTGTTTTATTATTGAGTTAGTACATTGAAGGGTGTAGAAGCAATTTCATGGCATAAAGTTGAATAGAAGAAAGATTATATGATTCGTTTTAACAACACAGCTGCTAAAACTGCAGATAATGCGAGAATAGTTCGATGATAAAGTTTCAAAAGTTATGTGTGTAATTATTCTACACAAAAATCTACTTGTCAACCGATATCATTGTTGATTTTGTTTGTTTTACGTAAGTAGATTGTGTATTTGACGTCAAACTTATTCTATCGAAACCTTTTTATTTATGCTTGTTTTCATCACATTTTAGGAACTTGTATGAAAGCATGCATTTCTCCGCTCGACCAGCTCTACTCTAGCTTGGATTAATTAATTATGTGAACCCTAACCTTTCTGACATCCGCTTAATTAATACTATATAATTTCTGTACATATCTGCTACAATTAAGTTTGCGTTATTTGAATCGCGAAGCGCTTTTCGTATAAAAGTTACGATTCCGTAAATAAATTTTCCAATTCAGCTATAATGGCGTGATACTTAAGCAAATATTTTACCTGAATTGCAGGTAAATTTGAATAAGAAATCAATTGCATTCATTTAAATAATAACAAAATATTCCTGACATAAATTACGATAATTGCAAAAAATGTCAAAGGCTCATTGAAAATGATCAAGTATTTGTTACATAATGCAACTGTTTACAATGCATAGAAGTGAGAAATTATCATAGTCTGATAGGCATTAATAAAGTTCTTACAAAAACTGGCGTCTATATGTTCAGAATAGTATATTGCTTATCTAGGAGAAATTTTTAAAACTTCTACACGCAATTCTTTGTTCTATACACGGAAGCGAATTAGTGTTACTCTGTAAAATAAAATAATTCCGCAAATGCCATTATTGAAGTTGGAATTTTCAAAATTAATTTCGGATTTACCTATCAATAATTTGTATTTTATAATTACTTGAAAAAAATTGCAACTTGTAAATTGCAGAAACGAAATTCTTGGGTACAATAATACGTATATAGCTTGTATTCGTAATTAACTACATATTTATATACTTTTCTTTTAATTATCATAAATGTTGGGTTTTTTTTTTTAAATCATAATAAATCATTGAAATAGATTTTTTTCTTCAAAATTTGCGGAATTGTCAAAAGCCATATTCACATCCTAAAGTCTTTTAAAACTTAACCATGTTTATACAAATGTTAATTATTTCTGTAATATAACAAATTTGTTTCAGCCAATCAATTAGGACTTTATACCCTGAGTTGAATTAACTTATATCTTAATTCAACAGTAAATAGAACCTAACATTTGTCAAGAATATATTGTTTTTCAAATAAAGATTTTCAATGCGCACCCAGTAGCGATGCATTGGGTTATATTTATTTAGGTCTAGAAAACTTTGCTCTAGTTCTGAGTAATAACCATGCATAAATATGTTTTCATTGTATTGGTGCGGTAGCACTGTGGGTACTCTAATTGTACACAGCTTGTAACCTAAGATGGAAATTCCAAAAAAGACACCCACATAAAACATGGTCAATCAGATCGGAGATTAAAATCGGAAATGTTTTCTCCCTATTTCATTTTTCTATAACTAAATTACAGGTTTCTTTTAAAAGACTACATTTCAAAATTTTTTAATCGAATTTCCTTCCATTAAGTGACCTCGCCTTTTGTTCGGTTCTGTAAACGATAGTCTTGCGTTATTATTGTGCAGAGTTTTTGCTATAGAAACACCTCACATTTCCCGTTAAGTGCGTGAGTCCTTTTGATGTGGCCAGAGCGTATATTTACTCAGACTCGTTGTGCAAAGTGTAAAATTTTCATATCTATATCGCCAATTTATTCACCTTTAAATAGAAAAGTTTGAATAGCTCCAATTAGAGACATTGCAATAATGCAGCCTTAATTAATTACTGACTTTCAATAAAAATTTATGTTTAGTCGCGATGATAATTTTCATCGTGAACATAAAAGACATTAAGATTAAATAATTCTGTTGATTTCAGCTTATTAGAAATTGCCACTATTGTAAAATGTATTTAGCGTTGTTTTTAAAGCATTCAATTTCAAAACACAAAACCTATACTCACAGTAATTGGTTAGGGGTTTCTTCCTCACGTGACCTATATGACGTTGCCGGTTGAAAATACTTGGTTATATTGAGACTTGGTTTCGTAAACCATTATCATACTTATGTTTTACAGAGAATTCGTTTGTTCTCAGCTAATTTGCAACAAGGTTTTAAAGGAATTAGCACCTAATGATATGTGAGATGAATGCGTTGTAGTAAGGACAATGCGTTTAAGATGTCTTGTAAACATTTTTCGAAAATGTAATTCTCCTCGCTGATTTTTTTGCTTCGCCCTCACTCTCTGCTAAATACACTTTAGAGGTTTGCCTCCGTCTGAAGATCCAGAATATTAATATAAAGGTGTTTTCCGTACATAATAAACACTCCGACCTTTGTGAAAAGATAATATATAGGTTCATAGAAACTAAAATGATTGCGCATTTGACAAAATGTGCATGGTTTTGGGTTTTCCCAGTAAAGTTGTAAATAAACATGAATTCAACTACAACCAACCTAAAACATATACATGTAATAGAAGGTGCAAGTGCAGTATAGATAAGTTAACAGCATTCTAACGACGAAAGGAACCCAAGAATTGTTTTACATAAAATAATTTGTAGTACACGTATTCGCTAAAATAAATGCAATATTGTTATTTCACATGTTTTCTAGTTCAATAATTGGGACTTTTGAGGTTTAACAGACATGCACAGGTCGCTGCATGTATATGCGCAGAAAATACACCCAGTTTCTTATTTCATCAAAGTTAATTAAATGCACAAGAAAATATTTCAAATTTAATAAAAAGGAAGGTTAGAGTACCAATATTCTAATGCATCTTTTTGTGTGAATGTGTCAAAAACTGACTCCTTTTAAACCCCAGCTTCGGTAATTAGATTTCAGTAAGGTACCCAATAACATAACAACACTATTGTCAATATTTTGAAAGATACATGCATCACATTTACGGTTGCTTAGCGCTATTAGAGTGAGTAAACAAGGGTCTGAAAATGCAATGGATTAGGTGAATATGTCGGTCACTAACTTTGAAAACCGGCTAATTACAGTGGTGCTCCGTTACATCTAATAAGACTCCGAAGTAGTTCTTCGGTTCCAGCTATACGTAAAGTGTAGTGTGCACTTTTCTTTTTGCTCTACTTTATTTTCCTTTCGAAAACAAAACCATCGCGTTTTAAACAAGATAATTATTTCCTAAAATAAGTGTAATTTTATCTTTTCTGTAGCAATGTATTTCTGTCAGATTATTGACAGAACAAGATGACTGTATATCATTTTGAAATTGAAGGAGATCTGATGATTCATTTGTGTTGCGTATTTTGAAAGCCACTTCAAAACCCAGATATGATAGATTGTATTCCTTAAAATACCAGGTAGCCTTATAGTATTAATAACTATAGGTTTTCATTGATGGCATTAAATGATAATTATACCGGTATTTATTTATTTAGAATTTTTATCCAAAAAATAAAAGTGAAAAATCTACTTGTGTTTTCACTTTATGCAACCATTACTGACACAAAAAGGGTGAAAATTGATAAATTGCGAAATCAAAATTCACATCCGGTTGAAATTTTATGATTTAAGATATTTTTTATTGAGTTTTACATCATAATTACATACCAAATATCATGAGAAAAGTTTAATATATCGCAAGCATGATACAATACTTGGCATCAAGTTTCAAATTAATTACATTGCCATTTTAGCATAAAGTAGGAAAAGAGAAACGTATCAGACACCATTCATATTTCATTTGCGTGCACACGAGAATTGCAGTTATTATACAATTGTAAAGTAAGAAATTGACATTTTTATTGGGGTTAATGCATGTATTTGTTGCGGCAAAATTCCAAAATAACACGTGATTTTACCTGTCTCTTTTATTCCATTTCATCAAACGAGACAGGAAATTCTGGGATGGAATTCAGGAACTACGTGTATTGAATATGGGAGAATGACGTTAATGGTCGTAACACTTTCCATTTGCGGAATGGTTGAGCAAAAAAATCTACCGTGACAAATGCAGGAGAAAAACCAAAGGTTGCGGTGGCCATTAAATTAGACCCCAGTCAATACAAACCATTAGATTGCCTCAGAAGTTGTAGCTTCCTCGTTAAAGCAATCAATGAATCGTTAGTGTGACTGCCAATTATTGTGTGATGGGTAACCACAGGGTATATTCTCTTGATTATTAAAAATGAATACCAGTGAAAACTTGATTACATCAAGGTCATTTCTAACACGAGTTTGAAAACGAGTTCCATTTATATCGCATGTTTATCTTGGGATCGGAAACAAGAGATGGCGCGCACTTTAGCAATGATCTATCGCTAACAGCAGCAGAATCGTTCTGTGGTGACTGAAGACCAAAGAAAACAATTCCCATTTTTGCTCTTTGTCTCTGGCATGCGTTTAAGAAAAATCAGCATTTTGAAGGTTACATAACTATATGGGCACTAATTAACATATGGTTTAAAACGTGTAACATTGCTTCTTTTAAAGTCTGCATTTAAATCACATATCCACTTTTATGTTATAACTGTTGGGAATTATTACAATTAAAACTGTTTATTTTTTTAATTCAACAAACCAAAGAAATAGATTATCTTCATTTTTTCTATATGCTTTGGCCGAAAGAAACGTCTGAAAGGATCAGAAGTCCAACGTGCTCTCTGTTTTAACCCAGTCAAACTGTCTCCGCAAAGGCCTTGTGATCATTTGAAGCATTTGCAGAGAGAGCAACCACTGATAGTATCGAAGACCAGATGCTGGCTATATAATAGAAAAAGCTTTTTGAAGATCTTTATTTTCGTATATCATCAAAAAATTAAATTATTATACTAAACAGAAACCACTAAAGAGACTATTAATAATTCTCTGAAGCCCCAGATTTTGACTCATAAAACGCGAAGGCATTTTATAGAAGTTGCATGTGTAAAAGTTAAAAATATTTTCTTTCAAGTGTTAAAGAGTGGCTGGCCCAGCGGGAAGCATTCTGCCCTCTATCTAGATTAAAGCTCAGGTTAGATCAATCAATTTAAATTGGAGTTAGGGTCCGAAACATTAATCAGAACAATAGGATTATCGTCTTTGCCAAACTATGACTAACGCGTCTGACTATGTGTTATCCACTGGGAGGATTAACAGTATGAAATCTTCATACACTGGTATTTGGTTGGGTTAGGCCAAGGGTCTTTAATTTGAAGATGAATCGATAAATCGATCAGTCAACAGAATTTTCAAATGGTCAAGGGAGCGGACAAATTATTTCACAAATCTTGAATGGTTTGTGATAGAGCAACGTTTCCGGATTTTGAGTTTTTTTCTTGTTGTTTATGTGTAGCATTATATACAATCATGACATTTATCCAGATGCTTACACAAGTAATTTAGGAGCGTGGCCTTTTAAAGAAATAGTTACCAAGAGTTGATCCGATGCAAATCCCGGTGATGACAAAACTTCATTCCCTACAGTGTAAATGTTTAGATTGTAGGAAACCCGCTGTAATCCGGCCGATATTGATATTCACTTAGTTTACATTGTTGAGAACTAAAGACAAGCATGTTGTGTTATTTCTAAAGCGACACTAGTTATTGGGGTTTTGGCGTGGTCATGACTCCAAATCCACTGACGTTTTTGCAACCACTGTCAATCAAAAACACACACTTATAATTGTCGGTGAAAACCAAAGACGTAACAACAGGTTCTCTTTTGTTATTCTGTTATTTTTATTACATTTCAAGATCCATTCCATTAAAAGAGCTTAGACACATGTAAACGGCGAGTGGAAATATTTAAGTTATGGATTGTTGAAAATGTATGGGAGGAGAAAACGGAATACAATTGAGTGTATTATTTGCTCAAATTAAACTTGGTACAAAGTCGTTTCACTTGCATGCTGCATGATAGAGTTTTTGAAGAAGCTAGAAAATTTCAATAAACCTAAACACAGCGGACTCTGAGGCTTAAAACAAGTACTTATGGTATACATGGATGTACCACAAGTTGCAGTTACCGTCTCTTTGAAGTAAAGAAAAAATTAATATTTATTACATATTTTGTACATTTATTACAAAAGGTATGGATCATCTAGACAAAAGCATTTAGAACACAGCCATGCATGTTTCAAATAAAAGGAAAACTTGATTTAGAGATATTTTTTAAACAAATTCAGACCCACTTTGCATTCAAAGACATATTTGGGGTTTTAATTATACTTTATTCAAACATTTTGTACTTTGCAAAGAATTTTATTGGTTCCCCAAACTTCAGAGCGCGTCCCTTTTTAAAGCGCGATACCGCTTAATATTCTGAAGGGTCATCAAAAACTTCCAGTGCCCTTAATAATATATATATATATATATATATATATATATATATATATATATATATATATATATATATATATATATATATATATATATATATATATATATATATATATATATATATATAACGCTATAAAATATCAATCTGCGCAATAAATGGCGGAGTCAGTTATCCCTAGTCCTGAGTGGGGAACATTAAAACACACCAGACAGAACCTTACAACAACCTGTCAAATAAACAGACACAGAAACACAACAAAGAAAGCACCAAGCCAGAGCATTGGGAAATTCGTCACATCCCCGACAACAAAGGGCTGAGGAGTTTAAATATCACCACAAGTAAATATTTATCATTTTGAAATCTTTGGTTTACAGCTCAATGAATTGGGATATTTGTCTACGTAAGAGTGCAGACAACCTCTAGTCGGCTTACAATTTATATATATAGATACCTGACCATCCTTTAGGTCAGAATCTGTGGTTATCTGTCAATAGTTGTGTTGTCAAGAGGATGTTTACAAAGACGGAGAAACAATTGTCATATGGTCTTTGAAAAAACGTTACACAGCCTGTCAATATTTATAAACATATCAAGAGAACTGGCTATAGGACAGTGTATATTTTAACAATACAATGTATGCAGATATTGGAACTTCAATTTAAAACAGTGTATTCAACTGGCATGTGGTAGGGATAGAAGTTTATTTTTTTTTTATTTTTTTTTCGGGTCGGAGGGGGGGGGGGTCTTCCCCAAATATATCGAGGCATACAAATGATATATGTGCAAGGAAAGGGGTATTTCTTCAATATATACATGAGGAATACAGTGGTGGACGACATAGAAAAAATACTAACGCAGGTTACGTAATTTTTTTCTGCAATGACCGCTTCCTTCATAACCCGCATGAATCATCAAAGAATGCATTTTATTTATATATTTACATCTCTTTTAACAAATAAATAAAAATTCATTAAATTATTGTTGATTTACATCAGTATGTTAGATAAAAGAAACGGCCAAATCGTCATCTAAGGGAAATCAATGATTATTTTGTGTAGTCTTTTTCTTAAGGTTTCGAACAATCGATAAACGGGGCGTGTAGATTTCATTCCTCACAGTTTCTATAGAGCTATGAATTACCATCAATTTCCGAGAAATAGAGGGAATTATTTACGTGCAATAAAATGCTTTTTTTTGGTGATTCATCCGGGATATAAAGGTTGCGGCATTGCAGAAAAATATACATAACCCGCGTTATTACAATGAACAATACCAATATAACAATGAATTCCAATAAGTTTCCGTAAGAAATAGAGTGAATCATCTTCGGCAGATGTAAATATAACTTGATGAATGTAAATATATTATTGTATCATTTCATATTTTTCACAACCATCCAGTTATTATTTTTAGTTAATTTAAAATTCTTATTACATGTACAAAAGAGAAGAAAAGGCCAGGTAACGGAAGTACTGCCGGTAAATTTCAAGAAATAAAAGAATTTGAAATAACACATAATGGCATATCATCTACACTTCATACAAAATTTTCCTTAAAAAACTATCACCATATAGATCTAATTTACTTTACAGTAGAAACAATAAATACCGTCATCAAGCCATAAAAGCACCGTGAACTTGCATAAGTACATGACCACTTGGTGATAAAACAAAGTTTTGTTAACTGAACTACTACAGTAACAAACACTGCGTAGGATAATACAGTACCAGCTAATACCACAGACACAATGTCTCCTTTGGATAATGAAAAAAGACACTTCATTCTGCTTATGGGTTCTTTAATTCAATTCCACCATGTGTAAGACCATAGACAGTAAGAAAGAAGGAAAGTTCTTATTCATAATTCATTTTTATTTTTATAACATCATAAACAATATTCAGTTCTTTACAAGCGTCACCTGCAACAGAGATCAAATAATGTATATGTACTTTTGTATATCACTTTTATTATCCAAAGAATGTAAAGATTGAAAATAAATGAAACATATTCAATACATTGTGTTTATATTGTGTGACCTAATCACAAGTGAAGGTCATGGTCAGGTGGTCTAACTAGGATTTTGTAATAACCTGGCTAATAATAAATAATCTTTTTGATCTCATGACCTTGAAAATTTTTCTTGGGTCATCTGTCCAGTTGATACCAAGAAACATATCCATGATGCTGAGGGTTAATAATAATTAGATCATCACACCTACCTTTTTTTGCCTTTCTTTGCCCCTACTGGTTTTTTGCCCCTCTTTTTACCCAATAATCCAAGTTCTTTCTTTTCTTTAAACGAAGGTCTGAAAATACAAAGAATCACAGAATTGATATTGTTATATTATACAACGAGGTTCTTATTATCAGCTGTTTCAAAATAATTACAGCAAAAAACTACTCTTTCATTATCATCATTCAAAATGGTCTTAACTTCGGCATTGTCAATCATTTCTCCATTCTCAGAAAAAAGTCTTCCAAAAGCATGCTAACTTTGCAAGACTTGACAATACAAGTATCTGAATGCATTCTTTTGTACAGTACATGTCATTTATTCAAGCAAGAAGCATGAATGTTTGATCACACTCATCAAATATTCTTTTATGCTGTCTAAAGTTGAAATAAAGGCCTATTTGACACTCAAAAACATTCTGTTTGATGTGAATATATGTTATTTGATGTCCATAACGTTATGCAAATATGACAATAATATTTTCATAAAAGCCTTTTTAAATCAAAAATTAAAGATACATTTGTAAACAACATAAATTTGCTCTGAAAACTTTTGAGCAGAGATTATGAAAAATAGAGACCAATGGGTATTGTTTATAACAAAAGATGTTAACCAAATATATCAGAGCTTTGATATAAGAACAAAACAAGACATTTTGTGTCCACTTGTATACTATATATTGTAGCTGTAAAGGGCTTTTTTATACGGTATTAGAAAATACAGGTACAGTACACATGTTTCATCACCCTGATATCAACTTGAGCATTCATAGGTAATTATTGAATAAAGGGTCTATCAAAAACAAATTAATCAAATTGTTACATAATTTATAATTCTGAAAAATACACTTTAATGTTTTTGCCAAATCAATGAAAAAGTTTACATAACTAGTTACAATGGTTTCCTATTTGAAATAGATCAATATTGACATAGGAACTATATCAACACAAAAATAAGTTGGTTGGATCTCTGATGAATGCTTACATTTCAGATCTTAGTACCTTGCTTTTACATATTAATTACATCGAAGGAAGTTACTGAATAGAAAAGTAAGCAATCTAAAATTGATTGCCTGGTATGAATAAAACTAAAAATGAAAAGTACAACTTACCCCGATCTGAATTTCTTTACAGCACTCTTTCCTGTATTTGTCAGTTCCTGATCAAAAGCAGATTTCCTCTTCTTTGCTTTCTTGTTTTGCTGTTTATCTATAAAATAAGAACGTAAAACATGCGAAAATCAGAAAAAAAATCTGCTTTTAAAATCTGTAATTGATTATGGTTTAATTCATCATCATACATTGGACACTAATTATGTAGCTTTGTGATTACATGAGAAACATCTTACACATGAACAAAGACAAACATCCCCCCTTCCCTTCACCACAAATCTCATACAGGTTATAATGTTATTTACTTCATGAACAAAAATGGAAACATATACTTAATGATAAAGAGTGCTGACAACAAAATATAAAACCCTTATATGGTATTGACACTAGTTTTGAACATGTATTCAGGTCTGTTCAATTTTCTTTTTTCTTTCTTCAAAGAGTTACACTGAATTCATTTATGGAATAAGGTTGAAATTCATCTTATCTTTTTTACTTCAGAAATTACTTACATCATTTATCAACTAACAATCTTTACACTTCTTTATGACTTGTACATGTATCCCTGTAAACTTATCTTACAGTAAGGCAGACAACTCCTAATTAATCGAAAACCAAGAACCATTTCACAAAACTTACTGTTAGTGAAGTCCTCATCTTTGAAAACTCTGATCTTTTTTTGCTTGAAGGCCTTTTTACTGCTACGTACAGCATACTCATGAGACTTCTGAATTTCAAGGTTCACTCTATCCTCTGACTAAAATAGAAATGATGAAATGGTCAGCAGAATTAGGCTTATTGTGATAGGTAAAGGGAAACAACTCTGTTTTTTACTGTTGCACACTTGTGAACATACCGTGAGAGCCTTCTTTTTCTCCTTGTTATTGGCCTTCTTATTTTTGGGTAATTTGGTGAACTCTCCCAGCCGTAATGCCTCTAGAATAAGTAAGAATATTAAATATCAAAAATTTCTTTGTGAAATCTACAAGAATAGAATAAAGGAACTGCCACCATATATTTAGATCCCATAAACCTCTATCGTAAAAGCCATTCATTAATTTTTGACCGTACCATTGAACAAAATATTTTTCAAACTAATGGTAAAGAAATATAGATCACTAAGTCATTTAAAACAACTTCTAGCATTAAACTAGAAGTATTTATCTCTTTCGTAACATGTATATTTTGTACCGGTATATATATTATTCAATCAATGACTTCTCTTCCCTATGTTATATTTAAAACGAAGAATCAAATCTTAAATGGAAGTACTTGGGCCTCTGATACTTACCCTTTTCCTGCATTCTCTCTTTGTGGGTTTGGAACCAGGATCTTTTCTGGTCATC
The DNA here is from genome assembly GCF_025612915.1 of Magallana angulata. Lineage (NCBI taxonomy): Eukaryota > Metazoa > Mollusca > Bivalvia > Ostreida > Ostreidae > Magallana > Magallana angulata. The sequence continues at coordinate 49,101,697 of NC_069116.1, forward strand.
CATTCCATTTTTCTCTCTCTCCAGTAACTTCTTGGCCTTATTCATCTGGTTCTCTGTTGCTCTTAGATAGGACTCCTCTTTTTCCTGTGTTTCTATTTCTTCCAAGTCCTTCTCCAATTTGCTGATTTTATCTCTGTACTTTGATATCACCTCTGAAAAGTTTGATATCACTTAATGTTATAAACATTGTACAGTAAAACGTGTTTAGTAAGAACACGGATATAGCAAATTCTAAGATAAAGCAAAGTTATTTCGAGTCCCCGGTAAAATTCTTAACAAATCTTTGCAAAATTTTACAGTTATAATGAATTCGGATATAATGAATTTACAGATATAGAGAACTGATTTTGAGTCCCGAAAAGGTGAATAACAATGAAATTAAACACTTTTATGACAAATGTTTTATCTATAGTTTAAAAAAGGTTTGCACTACCATTTAACATAATGGTTTGAATGCATTTATCTTCATATAAATTTTTGGACTCACTATCTATTTATTAAAGGTATCAAAGTAATGTATTTATATTCCAAGCCTCAATTAGCAAAAATTATAGTCTAGTGAAAGAAAACATGTATGCAGTGAATTCGCTATAGTTTTTATTACAAATTTGTTATACGGATATAACGAATTAAGGATATATAACGAAGTAAATCCATTGGTCCCTAGGAATTCGCTTTAACCGAGTTTTACTGTAAATGCATTTTACTTCTCATTAATATGCAAGCAATAATGGCAAAAAGATTAAAGGGGAATAACTTTTGAGGGAATGCAAACCTTGGAATTTAAAATTTGACACTACTGGTATTAAAACAACTTCTTTAAGTTTTTAATTTTGTATACAATGTATTTATCAGTGGTCAACATATTCAATATCACCTTTCCTTGTTACCTACCAGGGATGGGGTAATGGTAATTTGTAATGGTAATTGAGTGTAATTAATTACAAATTTTGATGTAATTGAAAGTAATGTGTAATTGACCAATTTTTCAATTACATGTAATGGTAATTTAATTAATTACTTGAAAAAAAAGGCATGTAATTCCAATTACTTTTCAATTACTTTCAATTACACACTGATGTACATATAAATATGAAGCTGTCCACTACCCATTGTTCCCAACACTATCAATGGTACAAGATCAAGTTAGGAAGAGTAGTTAAAAAGCATTAAACTATTATTATATATATCATACTAAATATTTTTCAGAATGAATTTTTTTCAGTGATTCAATATTTAATCATAATTTTCCCAAATTTAATTTAGAACATGTATTTGATGATTTGCTTGATCTCTTTTTTTTAAATACTTATTTCCCTTCTTATTAGAAAAATTGGTGTCAATCATCATCGAGTTAGATTAAAACATCATGTTTAATTTACGAACAAAATCAGTGTTAAATAAACTATCAAGTCATGCAGCCTAAAATGCATAGAGCTCAAATGCATGGCTTCCAAGTTTTTGATGCCTAACATGTCCACAGGGTGTGTTCCCTTATTGCAAACATTGGATAATTAGGTAGAGGACAACAGGTGTGAATTGTGTTTTGATAACAATTATAGTCTGCCCTCTACCTGAGATTAACCTGTAATTTGGCATTGTATTTACAAAGAAAAAAAATAGGGTATAAAAATGCAAAGGAGAAAGTTTTCATTTAATAGTTTTGCATGCAGGAAATACTTGAGTTGACATGATAGGTGTAGGTTAGGGGATATGACTTTCAAATGTTTATTGAATATTAAGGTGGTATGAGACACCTCCATATTGTGACTACTGGTACTTGCGTTTTAAAATAAACAATAAAACCAAATTTATATTTTTTCTTTCCAAAAATTGTTACTTATCAAAGTAGTTAGCAAATTCTCAAACAGTGTCTCAAAGTATTTTGATAATGATGAAACTTTATTCACATTATAGACATACGTCCTTAGATGTTTATGTGTTGTAAATAAATCACAGTTTTATTAAATTTTTATGAATTTCAAAATGTAATTTGTAATTTAATTAATTACATTTGCAAAGTAATTGTAATTTAATTAATTACATTTGAAAACTCTTGTAATGGTAATGGTAATTTAATTGAAGAATTTAAGGAAGTAATTGTAATTTAATTAATTACTTTCCATTGTAATTGACCCCATCCCTGTTACCTACACACTTTTGTTATTATAATGCAAAAGACAAATATTATACACTAGCCACTTTTACATAGTTTTACTTTTTATATTTAGAAAACACTGCATCCCTTATCTCTCTAAATCGACAAACCTTGAGGCACGATCCTGGTTTTGAGCGGAGTCCTAGCTTTTTTGACCACCTCCTTCAGCAGTTTTCTCTCTTGTTCTCCAACCAGGGTCACTGATCTATGAAGTGTACAGAATGTTGTTGAACTTAGTACCATTTGTTCCGATTTAAGATATATCATTAACAGGATTATCAAAAAGATCATATTAATGAAATGATAATACGTTATCAAATTAATGAGAATAATAAATAGTGACTATTAATTGATTGAGTCAGAAGTCAGTATTACCTCCCTTTCTTTCCTGCTCTAGCAGTTCTACCGACTCTATGGACGTAATGTTTTATTGTGTTAGGCATGGTAAAGTTTATCACCTGTTTATAGAAAAATATATTCATGATAAATCAATGAAATTCAGTGCATGCATGACTAAATGAAAATCATTCCTAAAACTGTATAAAATTTGATTGCATCTTTGCTAGCCAAGAGTGAGATCCATAGTGAATAGAGAAACACCGTGGAGTGTCACCCTTGCTAGTGAAGATTGTTTAATTCATGTCATTAAAAAAATTCAATTTAAGGTTTACAAAGAACCAAACAATTTTCACAATGTATCATATGAAACAACTATTGATTTTTTTATGCATAGCACTCAGTTAAGTGGTTAATAAAGACTCACAGTTTTGACTCCTTCAATGTCAAGTCCTCTTGCTGCCAGGTCTGTGGCCAACAACACATCTACATCTGCCTGCTTAAACCTCTTTAAGGTTTCCAATCTCTAAAATAAGGGAGTACATGTACACTGATAATGCATATACATTGTACATATAAAAGAAATCTGAACATGCTTCAGAGAGAGAGAGAGAGAGAGAGAGAGATACCCAAATTTGAATTTTCACCTGAGCCTGGGATAGATTGCCATGTAATTCCCCGACATTGACACCCAGCAGTCCTAAGATTATGTGCATTCTGTGGGCCTGCTTTTTTGTCTGTATGAACACAATGCAGTGGTCTCTGAAGGTACGGCTGACTAGTGCTGAAGTAAAATACAAATCAAACATAGTATAATACAAAGTTAGACAATCATTCCTTATGTTAAAAGATTTATTTATCAAAGAGGAAATGAAAAAAAGATATTGTTTGGAAGTATCATCAACTCAAACATGAATAGACACAACAATGAGCCTACATGCTATGATTGCCTCCCTGTCTCCCTCTCTGTTGGGCCGTATCCGGATAAACTCCTGCCTGAGCCCCAGGGCTACGTCAGTATTCTGGTTGACGAAGATTTTGACTGGCTGTTTCAGCGACACCGAGGCTAGGTCCTGCACGGCCTCTGACATTGTGGCTGAGAACAGCATGGTCTGTCTGGTCTGGGCACACTGACGAATGATCTCGTTCATCTGCTCCGCAAAGTACTCATCCAACATTCTGATCAGAAAAGAAATTTACAGCGACTTCTTTAAAATGAATTTGTACAGTATTTCATTTAAAGTAATGTCTTGCATGGCAACACTCTAATACTTCAATATTCATATAGTCGTTTGGAAACTAGCATTTTGTCAAAAAACATTTCAACTCCCACCTGAAATATGTTAGCTCTGAATTATGTTGAAAATGGAGAATACACAAAAAAGAAAAAAAATAAACAAATAAAACAATTGATGTCATACCTGTCAGCCTCATCCAGCACCAGAATTTCAATGTTTCTGAGAGAGAAATTTGGAGAATTGTGCAAATGGTCAATAAGTCTGCCAGGGGTTGCTATGACGATATCTGGTTTCATGCGTAGAGCTGCCTCCTGTGCTTTGATATCCAATCCACCTGTGTAAAATGATTGTTTTAGTCACTTAGCTTGAACAAGAACATTTCACTTATTACAGGAGACTTGGAGCCCTTTGAAGAAATGGTAAAGAAGCAGAGAAAAAACTTTTAAAAATAATAATTCCATTTCTTGAAAATTTATGTTTGTGCCAAAATGATACTCTTTTACATGTACATCATTTTATTTCATGAATTAATAAATAGGTTAATAATCAACATCAAAAGTGTGTATTATCTTCGGCAAATTACAGTACCATTTAAATAATGACATGGTATTAACTGTGAACCGACGTACCAGCTGATAATACGGTCTCAATGTTGGTGTACTGAGCTAACTGCCTGGCTACGGTGTGAACCTGAACTGCTAACTCTCTCGTTGGAACCAGAACCAGAACTCTGGTAGCAGCCTCTTGCTGTGTCCTGTACATCAATCGCTCCAGGATGGGCAGCATGAATGCAACTGTCTTACCTGGATAGTGAGAACACAAAATTATGTTATCAAGAATGACCTCCTTGAAAATGTCTTTTCATATAGTGAATCAAATACCAAGATATTTCATTTTGTAAAGCATGTTATTTTGTAATTGCAACATTATAATCATATGAAAAATCCATTAGCTTCTCTTCTGTTAAATATAAATTTCATAATCTACTCTGACTCTAATAAAAATCAAAGTACTGAAGTACTAACGGGAGTTGATTTTATCGATTATTATTTATTTAAATATCAACCATATGTTATTTTGCTTGGCAAGTAGTTTATAATCTGTATTTGAATTACCGGTACGCATACTTTTATAATATGAATTCCCGGACTTTTCCGACAATTTTGAGAAAACTATTTATGAATCATGTTGTGTAATATTTAAAAATAGAATTGATTCCATCAAATTATGTATCAGTAATCGAAATATTTCAAAAATTGTATGGATCCATGTAATAATGAAATCTAGTCTCCTTCAACCAGATGCTCAGCTGTCTCTGTTAATCTCCGACAAGCGAGAGATAGCTTGATTACGCGACCACTAACAAGATATCTGTGAGCCAATGCTCACTAGTGATACCCCCGCTCTGATGTGAATATGCAAAATAAGCATCCGATTGGTACAAAAATATATCCCACGATATGGCATGCCTTAACAAACACTGTGTAAAAATTTCAAGCATCTGCGATAAATAGCTGCTGAGAAATCTTTGACGAAAATTTGTTTGAAAATTTTGGCTAAACATAAAGTCATTATTTAACAGGAAGTTGACGTCCGATTGATACAAAAATATATCCCACAATATGGCATGCCAAACAAATAAAGTGTTAAAATTTCAAGCATCTGCGATAAATAGTTGCTGAGAAATCTTTGACGAAAATTTGTTTGAAAATTTTGGTTAAAAAATAAGCAAAGTCGTCATTTAACAGGAAGTTGACATCCGATTGGTACAAAAATATATCTCACGATATGGCATGCCTTAACAAACACTGTAAAAATTTCAAGCATCTCAGAAATAGTTGCTGAGATAAATGCGACAGAAATTTTTGTTACGGACGGACAGACAGACAGACACACAAGGGTAAAACAGTATACCCCCTCTCCTTTGGAGTGGGAGTATAAATATATAGATTGACTCTCTGCTTGTCGGGGATTTACGGAGACAGCTGATAGTTGAACGAGTCTATATTGAACTCCGGCCTAGGAATACATACGACTGCAAAAAATATCTAAATTGTTCGTACTATTTAAAATCTGACTATTTTTAAGGTATTCATAAATAAATTTCATTTAAAGAAATACTTCAGCATACATTACATCAAATTTATCGATTTTTTTTCAAGAATTAGGTCTTTCAGCTGTGATGATTTGTGCTTAGGTCCAAACACTGTTTCAGTTTCGGTTTGCTAGAGTAACTGCATAGGAGAGTTGATTAAAATCAACTCCCAATAATGTGCAAACATTAGATATCTATTACATCAAATTTATCGATTTTTTTTCAAGAATTAGGTCTTTCAGCTGTGATGATTTGTGCTAAGGTCCAAACACTGTTTCAGTTTCGGTTTGCCAGAGTAACTGCATAGGAGAGTTGATTAAAATCAACTCCCAATAATGTGCAAACATTAGATATCTATGGTAATGGTCCTAATTATTTTTACTATTGAAGACTTAAAAATCAACTGCACTAAATAGTTTATAATATGATATACTGGTTCTTCTAACCATTTTAAATGTAAACATATATGATTTACTGCTTACTGAACTACAGAATGTGTAACATGTATCTACAAAATAGATCATATTCAGTATTGAGCCTGTTTCAGGTTAAAACATTCAACAAATTGATTTGACAAAGGTAAGCTAGGTTACTGAATGGATTCATATGGGAAAAGATCCAGTAGCTAGGTAACTAAATGGAATTTCTGCAGTGACTAGGTTACTGAATAGATTTATAACATGTACATGTATAAGGAAAAAGATCTGTAATATCAACTTGCCTGAACCAGTCACAGCACAGGCGCAAAGGTCTCGACCCAGAAGAGCGATCGGAATAGTGGCCGCCTGGATTGGTGTCGGCTTAGTAAAGTTCATCTGTCCCAGGCCCTGGCAATATAATAAGTGAAGTTTAAAGCAAGGTCAACACTGGTCATACAAATCTTGTCTTTTGCATGAAAAAACGTGAATTTACTTGTTACAAAATTTTCTGGAATCTTGTCTTTTATATAAAAAAAATTAAGTCTAGGTAACCCTTTCTCCTACCTTCATTAGAGGTCGAGAAACATTCATATCTTGAAACGTCAACTTGTCATCATAAGAATCCACTGTCTCTGAAAACTCAACTTTCTCTTTTTCCTTAAATGCAATACAATGAAATAAATGAAAAGAATACAAAACATTAAGATTATATTAAAGGATAAGATTTAGATTATCATCTACAATTATTATTTCCTTTATTACATCACTTGTATTTTACTGTGGGTGATTATAAATACTTAATTTTTGACAAGGCAATATCAATTGGCAAATACAACAAATACTTCAAACAGTTTAGATTCTCAAAAATTGAATCATTCCTAAATGTTCTGTTTACAATAAACAATCATGTTTGGCCAAAAGAAAGTACACGTGTATTAGATGTACCTCCTCACTGTCAGAATCCACTTTCTTCTTCTTGCCTTTCTTCTTTTTAGTTTCTTTTGTTTTGATTTTGTCTTAAATGAACAAAAGAGACAATAAACAGTTTAATTATAAATTTGAAAAATGAAAGCTATATGAAATTTGATTTTGCATTGGACGTTCATGTAAACATCTGTCCGCATCAGGAATTAGTTTCACTGATTTAAATGATAAATCAACTTTATACCATGGAGCATAAAACAAAAATAAGTTAACATGTATCTTGATGACCTGCCATATATATACACAGTCAAGTACATTCATCCGTTCAAAGAAATATATACCTGTCCTCATTTCCTCATCTGAACTTTCATCCTCCTCCTCCTCTATTAAATCATCATCACTTTCAATCACTTCAAACTTGTCTCCCTTGAAATCAAAGTAAATTACACATTATTTTGAGATAAATGAGTTTCAGTATATTTTATGCATTGATGGCTAGCATTGATGGCTTTCCAATATTTAAAATCACATCCAGCTTTTACAATACCCTTTTCTGTTGTTTTCTGACTTTCGCTATCTTTTCATCAAGAGTTGTTGCATGTTGCTTCCTTTTAGCATGCCGAAGTGCAAAATCAAAGTCAAAGCTGGCAGTTGGGTCAAACTGAAAAATATTTTCATTAAATTAATATATAAGATATAAGTAACATCTTCACTGGACAAATATCTAATTCATATCTACTATATGCATTGATATACATTTCTATACACATATATTTGCCTTAAAAATACAACCAGTATTAAAGCAACATACATGTAATTATGTAAAATACAGTACTCTGATAAACAACTAAATGACTAAAAACTACCTGATCTGTGAAAGAAAACTTGGCATTGAATTCATTATCAGTTTTCTTTGGCTTTTTCTTCTTCTGTTTCTTCGCTGTCTGCAAATGAAATAAAACCATCTGTTAAAATACCATAAATTGAAAAAAATTCACTTTTTTTTTTAAAAAACAAAATCTACAACTTATATAAATATTTCTCAATGGCATGGATGATAGCAAAAGGGTGTCATTGATGTTGAAAGAAGTACCCAAAGAAGACCAATGTGTCCAATTGGGTGACGAATATACCCATTCACATACAACTGTCAATCACAATTGTCCACACCACTTCTTTGACAACCCCACTGTTTGATAAGCATAAGTACCAGGACTATAAATTAATGTCAATGATGTGCCCATGACTTTGACCAGTATGTTACTTTACATTGATTTAAAGCAATGACAGAAGGTAAAGCTCTCTCACATGTGATGCTCTCTATATAAACAACATGTATTTAAACCAAAACTATAGAAATTACACTCCATATACATGTACCTTTAATTAAACTTGAAAACCTTTTCCCAAGATGGAGGAAAAAATGAATCACTTCATGTGCAGTGACATCACCAACATTCTTGTGAATCTGATAATATCTTCATGTTTGCCGATCATTGTTTGTGATTTTTACCGAATAATGAAATAAATGTTATTCTTCGATCTGCAATTGGTCATTTTTATTTGTGTTCAAAATTTGTCATGTTTGTAATTTATTTGGATCTTTCTGCCTGTAATACTAATATGTCATCAGTATGTATATGTAAACTGTGAGGGTGACATTTATTGTTACAGGTGTAACGGGATGGGAGAAATAATGATGGACCAGACTGGGATTCGAACCCAGGCCCACTGAATCTCTAGTCAAGTGCTCTACCAACTGAGTTATCTGGCGCCGGTATTCGAACCAGTCTGACCATCACATTCCTCCCCCCCTTAAATGGTCTTCGCCCTCGAAAATCACTCCAGGCTCTTCCCCTGGCAGTATCAGTTATTCAGTCAGTTCCAGGGATTGGTCACGGCACCAAATGTAACGGGTTGGGAGAAATAATGACGGACCAGACCAGGATTCAAACCCTGGCCTCCTGAATCTCTTGTGAGGTGCTCTACCTTACTGAGCTATCTTGCGCCAGTATTCGAAGCGGTCTGACCATCACACATGTATGAATACATAGATACTAGGTGGATTTTGATTAATGTACTATAATTGACGATGAAAATGTTTTTGTGTTTACTGGCTTCGCCCTCAACATGGTCACACCATAAAACATATTTCACAGTAAATGCATTCCAATAATTATCATAATCACGATTTTTGTAAGCTGTCTGTGAAATTCTATATAAGTAGGCTAGACACAGTCATTCATAAATAAGACACCCCCCCCCCACCCATTTCTACGGTTGTTGTTAAAAGTGTGTAAATATCGAATTTATAGTTTAAAAGGTAAAGGCGACTATTCTTTTTAATCAAGCCAAATTTAAAAATATATATATATGTGTGTAAATTGTTAATTTTAAGAGAACTGCTTGATGTAAACAAAAGCACGTGTGGTGAATATTTACTTCATGGCCTTCACAAAAAACAATCGTGGCGACTTTCAGTTACATAATATTACGACAGAATAAAAAAAGCACATATTACTTGAGATTCTTCGTTATCACTATCAGAACTTTCGGGTTCAACTTTTATTTCGTCTTCATCCCCAATGGTTCCAATAAATCCGAGTTTCCTCAAGTCCGCCATCTTCAATTTTTCACACTTAAAATTATTTTCGTAAATTTATAGCAAGTATAAAACGGGTATTTCTGTATAAAATTGGAAACGGTTTATAATGTTTATATTTTTACAGGATGACAAATGGTACATTACAGTTAATTTGGTTGTTTATAAAGTACGAAACAGAGCAGCTAACTTTACATGATTTGGCGGGTAAAGTGTTTTGGTCAGCAATAGAAACTAAGAAAGTAAACAAAAACTGTCTCTTCTTTTAATTTCAGCATGGGAATTCTAGGTTTATCAAAGTTACTTGGCGACTATGCTCCATCTGCAATGAAGGAAAATGAATTTAAGAATTACTTTGGTAAGATATTGGCGCTGTTTCCTTTTCAATAGAACCATGATAGGTTGGCGGCTAGTGGATTGTGGGATTGTGGATAGCCCGGAATGTTTGTGATCATGTACATCTGTATATATCGAATGTAATAACCTGTAGATATATATATGGGTACTATACAATCAACATTCTGTTTTCTTTAACATTAACTTGTAAAATAGAACAGAGATACCCTATAGTCTATTGTTAGGTTCACATGTATAGTGATTGATGTCCTGCATTCAGATGACACTGTTTAACATGCTTTAATATGCTACATTGATCAGCAAATGCAATGTAGATAAGAAGCACAGACACTTATTTCCAAGGTAAAACAAAAGATTATCCCACAGAATAAATTAAACAGAAGGTATCAACTATTTAATCCTATTAATTATATGTGGACCCTGTCCTTTAATTGCAACGGTCCATTTTTCTTTCGTAGGAATAGTGGATGGCAAGTTTTTATTAGTGCCATTCTTGTCTAGTCTACAATAAATTATTTTTCGGTAATTTATTCAATGTATGCCTTTATAATTCCTTGTGAACATGCAGAGTCGAAACGATGTTCACCAACTATACAAGTTATTTCACAATCACACCATGCAAAATTATGTTACAATCTCATAATGTAACAATTTTCCTAAGGTAATTTCGGGGTCAATAAAGAGTAATAGGATACATTTGGTGTTAATTTGAGGCAATTTTTCAAGACACAGAAAGTCCCCCACACAAATGTTCAAGTTTTGAGATGTATGTGAGTACATTAAATTATATATATTTAATATATTAGCAGAGATAAATTTATACTTAAAGAGGCTGCATGGATGTCTTTAGTCATTAACTACATTGTTTGGTAAAGAAAAAATCCAAATATTTTAGGTAAAAAACTCTTTTTCTAACTCTCTAAACAGAGCTCTTTCTAAGGATCTGATCAGTGTAGTCTAATAGTGGACATGATCATTTAGTCCTCTTAATTTTCTCCTTTGTTTCATATCAATGTTTATTTTCTAAACATGTAAATTAAGATCCAATAGGACTGCTTTTGACATTAAAGGACATGAAGATTATATCTTTTTGGTTACTATTTGTTATATTTGAAATGTTTTCCAAATTAATCAAATTCTATCATAATTATTTAAATATAGTTTTTTTTAGCTTGAAAGAAACTAGAAGGATTATAGCCATCATATTTTGAACTCTTTCTTAGCTGAGGGGGAGAGCTAGTCTACAATCCTCTGCTTATCACTGCATAGGCACATTACAAAGAAAACTTTTGTAGATTTTCCTGAATCCATGATCTATTGAAAATTAGGAGGGGATGGAAGCTCTAATTTTAATTAGGTTGCAGTGATATCTGCCAACAATCTTGCTAAGACTAGATAATTTGTAGAACTTATTCACTGATTACAGATATGAAATATTCTCATTTGAATTGTAAAATGACACTGACAGGGTATAACTTCCAAGTTCCAATCAAAACTAGTATGATCTATGTAATTTTTTATTGTAGGCCGCAAAGTGGCAGTTGATGCTTCCATGTGTATTTACCAGTTTCTTATTGCTGTACGTCAAGATGGAAGCAACTTAATGAATGAATATGGAGAAACCACGAGGTAAACTGATTTTAAAACTTTAAAGAATGCTATTAAGGGATTGAGTTCTAGTATTTATTATGATTTTAGAAATATTTTGACATATTAAATCCATAAGCAAAACCATGCCTTCTGAATTTCAGTCACCTGATGGGAATGTTTTACCGAACCATTCGAATGGTAGAGAATGGTATTAAACCAGTATATGTGTTCGATGGTAAACCACCAGACATGAAATCAGGCGAGGTGGGTCATGACTATGTCCGTTTTCAAGAAGAAAAATTTACCCTGATATATAAATTTCATATCTAAATGAATAGCTATCTGTTTTGTGTTATAATTTGAGTTGTAATTTACGATTTCTTTTTGACATTTTGAATTTAGAGAAATTGTAATCAGAGAGTACAAGACTAGCTTGTAACATTGCATTGTTCTTCTTCAGCTTGCGAAAAGAAAGGAGAGACGAGAAGAGGCTCAGAAACAGTTAGAGAAGGCAGAGGAAGCAGGTAGATGAATATAATGCCATAATTTGTAAAGCCTCCAGTAAATGGTCATAAGATTTATCTCCAGTTTCTGAAAAATGAATCTGATATTAATTTTTTGTGACTTTTTGTGGTTAAGTTTCTGGTATAATCTGAATAACATCATAGATTTTTTCCTGAAATTTAAGTAATGTTCAATTTCTATTTCAATAGGTGATGAGGAAAACATTGAAAAATTCAACAGGAGATTAGTAAAAGTTTCCAAGCAACATAATGAAGAATGCAAAGAATTGTTGAAATATATGGGAATACCCTTTATTAATGTAAGTTTTCTATTTCTAATGCCCATAACTGAAGTTTCAGTGTATTGTGAATGAAATTGTAAAAATTAAATACTAGGTGGAAATTATTAGATTTAATAGATAGAATTATTATGAACAACATAAACATTGATTTATTAGACCCCTACTGCTCTTCTGGTAAAACTGGAGGAATTTAGTAAGTACTTGTTACGAACAGAGTTGTGATTTGTTGTAGGCCCCTGGTGAGGCTGAAGCACAGTGTGCTGCCTTGGTTAAAGCAGGCAAGGTGTACGCCACAGGGACTGAGGATATGGACGCCCTCACCTTTGGCACCACCGTACTGCTAAGGAACTTGACAGTGGCTGAAGCCAGGTGAGGTGACATTTTATTAAAAACAAAAACAAACTCTGCTAGCCATGGGTTCTCCTCTCCAATTATTGGCGAATTTAGTTTCATGTCATCAGTTATCTGTATTTGATTTGACACAGGGACTAACTGATGTATTCAATCAAAAATGTTTCATGCTCAACCACATGCAAAAAGAGTGAATATGTAAATAAACAGTCTTTATTATCTTGATAGCTAGACTATCCTCGAAACAGGCAGTCTTATTAGTTAAAAATGAAAACTTGTCATTATTCCCAGTTGGGCACTTCTCAAAGATTACGAAATTGCACTATATCCGATAAGAATTGGAGACGAGGGGAGCGAATCATATCATAAACCCTTGGCTAGTAAAGATTGAAATATTATTGATGATTGTGATGTAAAAATATTGTAAAATTACTTGTTTATAAGTCATGCAATATTGCTTCAGAAAGTTACCAATCAAAGAGTACCACTACAACAGAGTTTTAGAGGAGCTGGGATTAACCAAGGATGAGGTGATTATAACAGTAGACAAACATATGTATCCCATAATACTGTATACAGGGAAATATTCGCGCCCGTTTTATTTCCGCCCCTTTCACCATCGTTGACAGCGGGCGAATTCCTATGTTTCAAACAATATTCTTTACTCAAAACTTTGTCCTGGCGAATTCAAGACGGGGCGAAACTGTTTGCAAGTAAAAAGGGCAAAAATAACATGGGGCAAAAGTGACTCTGTATACAGTAGATAATGTAGTAATTGGCATACAATTACTCAGTAAGCTTAAAGCTTGGTAATTTTTGTCGTCTCTCGACACTTTTTGATGTTACTATTCAATACAATCTTGCACATACAGTTACTGTAACTCCATTTTATATATGATTCACAACCTATGCGTTCTATTACAGTTCATTGATTTGTGTATACTGCTTGGCTGTGATTATTGTGACTCCATCAGAGGGATCGGTCCAAAGAGAGCCATTGATCTGATCAAACAGCACAAAACCATTGACGAAATACTCAAACATTTGGATTCCAAGGTCGGTTCAGTTGTGTTAAGGGAGAGCACTCAGTACCATTCTGTAATGCTTTGATATGTTTTAATGGTTTTGGTATGTTTTATAAATAGCATGACGAAGCAAATTATAACGTTTGCTAAGATGTATCAGTGTTTAATTTTGCAGAAATACACTGTTCCTGAAGATTGGATGTACAAGGTAGGAAAAATAATTGGCAGTCAGTTCAAACACAATATGCTACTACAGGTTTTTTTTTTAGGGGTCGTAGGGGGCCTGTATTCGGCCCCATTCCCAACGGTAAAAAGTACATTTTTTTCCCAATTTCATCACAGAAAATTCCCAAAAGTTAAAAACAAATATCGTTTAAGAAAAAAAAAAGTGTCCCAAAATTCGTGAAAAGTAAATCGGGATCGGGGTTTTAAAAATCTAAACCGCATGCTCCAAATAAGGGCCGCCATATTGTGACTGTCAACCATGTCGCACAATTCAAAGTATAACAGAAAGAAAAAATAAACTGGATAATGCAAAACTGGTTAAACTGGTTAAACCTATTTACACATATTTTTCTAACAATACGGTTTTGTCTTATTTGAAATTATTAAGAGAAATGTAAGGTAAGACATTTTTCCCAATTTCATCCAAATGTTACTATTTTTCCCAAATGGAAAGGCCCAGGCCCTTGTTTTTGGGACCTAAAAAAAACCCTGTACTACAACAGCTGTACTTTAAACAAAGATCTGGCATCATTAGCAGCTTTAATGTCAGATATTACACTTTTCCCTCATAGATATATAGGAATGCTTTTCATAGGAACTTGAAAATTTCAATCATTCTTGTAATGTGTAATGTCACACATACATAATAAGCCTGTTCTTATATGGTACTTAATTTGAAGAATGTTTTAACATGATTTTTCACAAAGACACATGGTTTAGTCACTGAGTTATTTATTGTGTGTCATTGTTAGAAAAAAGATGTCATTATGAGGAAGCAACATCTAAGTTCTCAGAGTACAAATCAGTTGTCCTTATTGGATTGATACAAATATCTCTCTGATAACTTTTATCAAAATTTGCAATTTCTGAGTGTTAACGCTATCATTTTATATTGCAGACTTTATAATAATGACAGCTGATAGCATTCACAATGTGTAAATCAAAATTTAAAACATTGCAGGAGGCCAGAAGACTGTTTCAAGAACCAGAGGTGGCAGACCCCGAAGAACTAGAGGTAATAAAGCTCCTCAAGAAGGTTGGAATTTCTTATTCAAAGTTCACATAGATCTGTTTCCACAAAGTATTTACTTTAGATGGTTGAAATTAGATTGGATTTGAATTTTCGTTTGATGTTTAAAGAAATATTGGCATTTTCTACATTTCAAAATTGTTTTCAAGACTTAAAGTTGGTTTTACAAAAATAATTTTAAAAGTAGATTGAAATCAAAATTGGTTTTAAAAATAATAATGCTGCTTATTGTATTTTTAGCTCAAGTGGTCAGAGCCAGATGAGGAAGGATTAATTGAATTCATGGTAACTCAGAAAAATTTCAGGTATGGAAAAACTGGTGCAGGAGTTGTCTCCTTTATCAGTCTTGTAAACACTGAACTATCTGAAAAGTACCAATGCTCCAAGTCTCACTTACAAAGAGATCATGGAATAATGACTTGGAAAGAATTTTATGGTTGGCTTGAAAAAAATTGTAGTAGCTGTCAATGATTCATTTATTTATCCAATGATAAAAAACATTTAGCAAAAGTGTATTATGAAACAAGGAACAGACACTGTTGCATATATTTTTTGATCTTCATTAAATATCCGCTCTGCATTCGGTATCTGTCAGTGGGATTTATTTGTCTTGAATATTTTCTATTATTTTCTATTCCATTGTTCCAGTTGAGTTTAAATTGCACTCAGAGTGCCAGTGGGTAGAGGTTGTGGAGTGACCTTGAACCAGTCTTTAAGACCAAAGGTCAAGGTAGAAAACCTCCCATATAAAATCTATTTAAACTTCTAAATAATGAACAACCCCCCCCCCCCCCCCCCCCAATATAAAATCTGTTTAAACTTCTTGATTAATATAATGTCTTCAGCTGACAGTAGGCTCTTTTTGAGATGGTCACCTTTTCTGCGATGTCCAGTCATTACCTAAAACATTTATTACAAAATGAAAATCATACAATGAGATAAGTTATGTATGGTAAATTTGCAGGAGAGCCATGACTCCATGTTATGTCTGTTAACTTTTGTATTAAAAACAAGATTTTATTGGGCTTTCCCCTTTCTTTCAAATTTTACATCCTGTTCCTGAAAAAACAGAGGGATTTGATATGACAATCAAGTTGCTATGAAATTTGTCATGATTTTTTCTTCAACTTTCTTTTATCTTTTCTTTGTTTGTTTTCTACAGTTCTTCAAGTTCTTCACTCTGTTTTGATAAATTCAAAGTGTTTGTGCATTTTGAATTTGTTTTTTCACAGCGATGTCTAACATAGCTAAATCTAGGTCCTTATTGGCTAAGAAAAAAGTATTCAGACATCCTCTTGACCAAGATTCTTAGAAAACCTAACACAAAACTTGATTCCAATCATAGAATTAAAAAATGTTGCCCTGCTAAATGATAGAACTGATCATGTGAGAAACTGTAATTTTCTAATGGCAAAGTTGTTTTTTTTTTTTTTAAATGAAGGTTCGATAATTTAATTTGAAATTTGGAGCATTGCATTAGTAGTATCCACGACTTAAATGCGTACTGTGCTAGCACATATATATATACTGCATAATTTACAAAACGAGATAAGTGTTTATATTTACATGTAGGCATGATTATAATCTATGAGTACCATTTTCTAAAAACTATTGCTATTTAAATATATGTATTCACTAATATATTGATATCTTTGTAAGATTTGCAGTTACATTCATGTGAATATTACTGTGAATTATATGGTAAACATATATATATTTGTAATGTAGACTGCACTTCCGCCACTTCTTTATACATGAACCACTATATCTCTTTCAGTGAGGACAGAATACGAAATGGGATGAAGAAGTTACAGAAAGCCAAGCAAGGAACCACACAGGGGAGATTAGACTCCTTCTTCACCATTGTTTCAACATCCTCCACAAAGAGAAAGGTCAGTTGGTCAGAAGTTGGGCAGCTGATGTGTCGAAATGTTGATGAGACAAAAATCAGCATAAGGCTTTATGATCCATACAATGTGATATTATGAAGTCGCATATGATATTAATTGGTTTTTTTTGGGGGGGGGGGGGGGGCAGACTTCATACTTGATTATGATTTTTTTTTTCATTATATGGGCTAATGTTGAATTCATTATTCTAAAGTGCATTATTACCTCAAAGTTATATTTGATTTAATAATTTAAGCTTGCATCTTAATCTTTCATCTATCATAAAGTGCACTAAATTTGTAAGTACTGATATTTTGATATTTTTAATGAGTAGCTGCAAGGAACTAGCCCTCCTTACATGATAGAAATGCTAGATAAATAGTGAGGAAACGTAGAGTTTGATATTTAACATCAATTTCTCTCTTTTCAGCAAGAGGAGCAGAAAGGTTCAGCAAAAAAGAAAGCTAAAGGAGGCGGATACAAACGTGCAAAATAGACACGAGTGCAGTGAGTGTTGACACTGGGATCTTTTAATTATGTGGATATTCTTTTGACTGTAGGAATTCATTATCTGACCACTGTGATAAAGTGAATACTGTGGAGAGACATTCTGTGTGCACAAACAATGAAACAGTTACTGGCTGATCTTGTAGACATACTAGTGTCCTATTCCTGTACAAATGTGACAAAAAAGGTATTAAAATATATACGACATCAAATTCAGAAAATTGTAAGGTTATTGTAAATAAGCAAGATGTATTACAAAGGATTTCCAGTAGTGAGCAGAATATGTGTAGGCTTTTCACATGCGATGATCATTTAAGTGGATGGAAAGAGGGTAGTATTGCAAGAATTGAAACCCCATGCTGCAGATTTTTACTGCAGTGAGGGATCTTCATTTAGGACTTTTCAAGGGCTAGTTGGATGTAATTTATATTTGCTGAGTGCTCGGTGCCTGTTTGACAAGGGGTGACAAATGTTTTGTGTACCTAGAGCAAAGGTAAAGATCTTCTTCCCATGTGGTGCACTCTACATGGTCATGAATGAGTAAAACTGTATGGGGGGTTTGTGTAACATAGCGTTTATAGTGCTACCCTTGAACAAAAGGATACCCCATCAGGCCATGAGTTTGCATGTAGGTATGGGACTTTAGGTAATATTGAGTATTAATGATTTTTATAGTGCACCCCCTTGTAGCACGAGAAGCACACTATGGGGTTCTAAAGTTACCCAGGGTGGACCGACTGAATGGAATTGCTGAGCAATTTCTGATGGTTCAGTTTGCTGAAAACACTCAAGTGTGTGAACTTTTGAGCCATAAAGAGTTAATTTTAATACACACAGTTGGGTTGAATGCAAGTACACTTTATGTGAGGTTCAGAGGGAAACTTGGTGTAGTCTTAATAATATTGTCCTAGTGTTGCATTTAAAGCTCTAATAGAAGGTAAATAAACTAGAAATCAGGACAATGCACATTCAATTTTCATAGCACTATGTGTAGGGTCATGAAATGGATAAGAGGAAAATTGGAGTAAATATTGTTTTAGAGTAAATAGAAAAGGTGTATTGTATAGTCATTTACATAGCATTTCTAATGCTACAACATTTATGTTTTTCTGATAAAAGCAAAACTTTGGAAGTTGGTCAAGAAATAAAAACATGTAAACCAATTTTCAGGTGGTCAGAATTTCTAGCCTCAAGGAATGGACACCTGTTGGATTAGACAGGTAGATTGAGCTCTCTTGATCGTGAACTATCAAATAAGCTTCAGCTATTATAAATTGCAAAATCAAACTGATTTCTAACATAAAGTGCGGGGCCTACAACCCGATAAAGACACATGTTTGTCATTCAGAAGTTTGGACAGATAAGAAGCGACATGATTCAAACTTTCTCCTTTGAGTGCATGTCACTTCCAATGGACGACCTACATGGAGTGACAACAGACAAGCTCGCAGATAAACAATGACATCACACTGATCTTCAGAAAACTCCCTTTGCTTAGCTTTGTTTGGTCGATTTACACAGGAAACAAATATTAATAAGTGTTATGAGCATGTTTGAATATTTGTAGCTAAACAAAAACACAGCCATTAAATTCAGTTCAGGGCTGAAGATAGAGCTTACCTGCATGAATTTAGCAAATCAAGCTGATTTATTAAGGGGTATTAAAGTTTTCTTGTAAAACAATATAAAAGGAACAGTTTTCTTCTGAAGTCAGACAAGGGAAACATGGCATTCTTTTCTGGTAAGCAAGCAGAGGACACCTGCAATATTAAAAAATCAAGACTGATTAATTCTCATTTGGAGTTCTTGTCCAGCTGTGAAGGAAGCCTGGCTATGTGAGAAAGTTTTTGAAAGTCATGATTGAAAAAGTGAAATTATACTTTAATAAAAGTGCAAAGTTTGATACAATGTTGTTCACTGGTTTCTTTTGATGTTCCTATCTGTAGTATAGAGAATAACTGACTGCATAAACAGAGGTGTCTGTGTACTTGAATGGAATAAACTTTGGAAAGATTAAAAGCAAAAAGCCATTGCCTTGAAGAAACTGATTAAAACCATATTAATCTAACATGATACCACCCTGAAGACATGCAGGGGTTTACTTGACTAAGCCCAAACACCTGTTCAGTATGTAACTGAAGCAATGATTTCTGGCTACAGATTGATAATCCCAAGATCTACTTAAGATGTCTGCTGCGTATTCATTATGGTCAATGAAAAAGTTTCACTTTTCGTCAGATTGTCAACTTTTTCGAGGTGGGGTGTTGAAATTGCCTGACAATTATGCATATGCACCCAGTGTTATTGTGCGGTTATATCAAAGTGTGTATGATTCACAGGGGCAATGTGTAGTAACTTGTCACCATTCATTTGGGAACGAGTTGGTTATCTGATTAATGCAGTCTTCTCTATTGATGTCTGCATGAGAAACAAGAAAAAAAGTATAATGCATGTGTTAACAAAAACACACTACTCCATGATGTACTGTTAAAAAATTGTCGTATCAGGTACAGAGAAAAGAGAGCAGTGTATAAATTCTAATACATACATCTGCTTTTTATCTATATGCAAAAACAGGCCATTTATTGTAGAAAAACACATTGTTTGCTTTTCTGTGAGATCTGGAGTATTTTAGTCAAAGATAACCTTATGACTCAAAGCTGATCAATTGTCCTTCAGTCTGATTTTATAATGCCTATATACACTAGTCTTCAGTATTTTTATTTCATTTTACCTGTTTTTCAAAAAAACTTTTTTATGAACACCATCATTGATTTAAATTCACCATGTGTTATTTCCTGAATGGAAAAACCGAAAGACTTTGCTGTTGGCCTTGAACTACATCAATATGTCACTTGCAAAGCACCCCAACACTTGAGGATCACCTTGGTGATCTGTCACGCCCAGCTTTTTTTTTCAGAGGATTAAAGTATTGATAGTTTTGTCCCAATGACCTATTTATTTACTTCTGTCCATTTCCTGAAATAATTGGAATTGGCTCGGGGTCCCAGATTTTCAAACAGACACTCAGTGTCATCGAAACATGGAAAGGAAGACTAGTAGTTAAACCCTTAATCATTCCTTATGACTATGCCTTGCATATTTTTTCTCTTTTTGAACTTGATCAACATTAGGATTGGATTGAGATGCTGTTTTAGGTCCTTTTGAGAATATTCCCACATCAGTGAACAGAGTGGAGGATCCTCCTGCCAGCACCTCCAATGCTGTCGACCTCTGGTTTATGGTACATCTGAATGATCTAGATGTTACTCCTTAGTGTCTGTTGTAGAAACAATGGGTACAAGTTGACTGAGATTCAGACCTTATAAACCTGCCCCCCTGGTAATCTGGTAATGTTACTCCCTAGTGTCTGGTGTAGAAACAATGGGTACAAGTTGACTGAGGTCAGACCTTATAAACCTGCCCCCCTGGTAATCTGGTAATGTTACTCCCTAGTGTCTGGTGTAGAAACAATGGGTACAAGTTGACTGAGATTCAGACCTTATAAACCTGCCCCCCTGGTAATCTGGTAATGTTACTCCCTAGTGTCTGGTGTAGAAACAATGGGTACAAGTTGACTGAGGTCAGACCTTATAAACCTGGCCCTGGGGCCATAAAAGTAGACGAGCTCACTTTTGATCTCGGTCTCACTTTTCTACTAAAGATATTCCTTTTGAAAAAGTGAGACTGAGATCAAAAGTGAGCTCGTCTAACCTTTATGGCCCCAAGGCCTGCAACCCCAAACTAGCTGTGATGAAGATTTGAATTTCAAAAAAAAAATATTGATAATAGTTGTAAGCCAAGCATGGAAAAAAGTGTATTAATCCATTTATGATGATGCTCTTTTATGAAAGATTCCTAATTCCTGAGGTAACTACGCGATGAATAATTGTGCTTTCAACTTAAAGAATGATATTTTTTACCCAAAGATAAAATACTCCATAAATCATGCAAATCTTTTACTTTTTTTATTAATGCAAATTGCTGGATTAGAAAGGGTTTCTACAGGATAGATTAATTGAATACATTTCGTATCCTCCCACTTTTCTGTTATACTTTAGATGTATTGTGTCAGAGCGAAATAAAAGATATTGTAAAGTTAAATACGATATGATGGATAAACTTGGGACCAAACTGATTAATTGTTGGATTGTGTGATATAACAGAAGAATTACCTCTTTACTGATATTCTATACATTTTTCTAAAAACACATTTTGTATAGAAGGATTGCAGTGTTTATAACACTGTTAAACCACTTTCAAGGTGAAATAAAATGGTTTTGAATTTTTATCAAGGTTTTTGTTGATTGTATAAAGATTCATGAAATTGAAATTTCTTTTTAAGATGATGTAATTCAATACCTGAAACTGGTGATAATTGAATAAAAAAATTCATCTTTGGGTGTTTGTTTTCAGCTTTTAGGATTAAAACTTACTCTTGTCAAGTGATCTTTATTGTCAAGGTCATATACTGAAGGTCATATAGGCATATTTACTTTTCCTTGAAATTTTTCTGTTTCTTTACAATTTTTAAAGTTGTTTATACAAAAAATCTATATTTATCATTCCTGTAACTGTTCTGTGTTTTCATTATGTTTTTACTCAAAATGTCTGCCTTTATGTGTCTTGGAAAATGTTTAGTTCACAAATTAGATGCATATGAAAAGTAGTCTTATATAGTCTTACCTATATGTAACTTAAAAAATGTATTAGTGGGTTTTTGGGTATCCTTTGCTTGTGTGGAGACAAATTAAAATAGATTTGTTAATACTTACTTTGAGCTTTATCAAGCAAGTTGTAAGGTTGCTGAAGTGCAGTTTTTTTTTTTTTAATTTTAAAGATAACCATTTGATTAGACAGTGCTCTTAAATTTTAATGTCTGATAGTTTTCTTTTGAAATGAGTATCATATTCACAAATTAGCGAATTCCTCTGATTGCATTCTGTACTGTTTAGGATTTCAAAGAATTCCAAATCAGATATTTCGCATCTAACTTCATAACATATGCATTTTAATCTGATGTATTTGAATATATATCAACATTTCAGTGCATGTTGAATGTCATTAGAACATGCTATGTCTTTTTATGCATTGTTTATCTAGAAACTATTTTTCTGATGAGAACTGCGATAAGAAAGGAATTCCATGAAGTTGGGTGCTGGGTGCATGATGCCATACAAAGAGCAAGTGTGTATGGAAGAAGTAATTAAAAATATGCAAATCTATCACCTGGAATCTAAGGTAAGGATCAGGTGAGGTCAGGTTTTTTTGTGGTTTTACGAATCGCTTTGGATTATCATTGAAGGTTTTTTTTTCCAGCTACAGACGATACATTTCTTATTAATGTTACTTGGAATCTTTCTGATATCAGAAATATATTTCTTTTGTTGTAGTGAAAAACAGGTGTTTACCCTGCAGCATTTCTTTAATGTGTCACAAAATACGCTCGTTTCGGTAGTATTGTATTTCTATAAATTAATATCTCCAGAGATAAACATGTCTTTTAATGTTAATGAAAGGCGAAAAAAGAAAGGAATTTTAAGTCTTGATATGAAAATTGTAAAAATTGTTTATAAATATGTATGAATTTGATGACAGTCACAAGTATATCTGTAAAGAATACTTTTAAGGGAATCTGTAAGATGGCCAAATATGTGCGCATAAAGCATTTACCCTTTTGTGATGTTTAGTTCTAAAACAGCAAATATTTTGTCGCTGAGTTGTGTAAATAGTTTATGTAATTACCAGTGACATTTTCAGTAGAGAATTAGTTTAGCAAACAGGAGGATTTGTATCAAAAGTACGCCTGTAATCTTCCTTTGATCAAAAAGGAATGAAAAATCTCGATATTTACAACTGTCTTGCAATAACCCATCAATGGTCCCTGTTTTCACTGCACATCCCTTTTCAAACACACCTACTGATTATGAATGTGATTTACATGCATTTTTAAAGCTTCTAAATAGCCTAAAATGCAATGTTATTTCTGGTTTCCATGCCAGATAAATTTTTGCTTTGAGAGCAAATATAGCATTCAAGTGTCTTATAAATACTGACAGTATATTATATATTCATTGAATTATTTTAGATTGGCTAAAAACATCGTAAATATTAAAGCATAGCAGCTATTAATACATATATTAACACACTGAAATTATTTTGATGAGGTTTGCTCAAAAGAAGAGCCTTTGAGGTTTTTTTTTAAGATTGTCTTTCATCCCAGCTGATGTTGTAGATTTCATTTTTGGCAGGACCCCATCATATGATGACAGAGTTTGGTGTTGGTTTTCTGTACAGGGAGATGCCTATCTGTACATGAATGACAGCTCCATTCATTTGTATGTATATTGTGTTGTTAATTTATTGATTTCTAAGGATCAGTGACCTCTTCTAAAATAAGAAAAGGCCAGCACCTTTAAGACGGATTTTGTAATTGAGATCTAATTCAGATCTGACTTTAATGTCAAGTGTGAATGAAATCTGCTGCTCTTTTGTGGCTATGTAAAATAGAGGGGGAGAATCAAGGTGTCTTTTACTGGAGATTGTCCATTCGACAGTGTAGGAGAAAAAACTACAGGGAGAATAAATTAAGTTTCTGATGGAAAAAGTCAAGAAACTGACATTTTTGCTGGCAGGGATAGGGTTGTTTGGTGGGGAGTCAACCTTTGTCATCTATGAAGGAAATCGTTTAATGATAGTAGTTAATATTATTGTCTTGTTGAATAAGATAAATTTAAAAGTTATGACAGTCTCTGTGAATGAGATCATTTGTATATTACAACATTAAATTTGCACTTGTTTTAAAATTGAAGAATATTTTGGATAGAAATATTACCTGTCATTAGATGGTCCTTTTTAATTGTCCAAACTGATATTTTTCTGATTATTGAAAGAGATAAAGAATCAAATGGATAGATATCAACATCGTTTATTGATATGCAATATTAATGAAATTATAAATATGAAATATTTTCTAGAATAAAAATAGAATGTTATACACACACACACACAGAGAAATAAAACCAGTATTCTGTAAAATTAATTATTTAAGAAATTCAATCACTTTGAGTCACTTCAGAGCTTTGTGTACTCAATCATTTTTCTGTCAATAAAATATTTACATACAAATCAAATCTGTCATGCATGAAAAACAATTTTTTTAAAACCCACATTAAACATGTATGAATCAGTTACTACTTTGATTTTTTTTTTCATTTAAAACTTGAATTTTTTTTTTATTTCTAATTAGATCACTAGATGTGGCCAGTGATGTTGGTAGAGTTGATGATGTCATCAGCATCTACTGTTGATCTTCGGTAAGTATATCACTAGACCCATGATTATAATTAATACAATTTAACATGAAGTATAATTGATCTTTAAAAAAAAAAATTAAAAGTTTCTTTCCAAAGCACCTACTAGAAAATTAAGAAGGCACTTTTATTTATTATAAACAATTTATTTTTCCTTGATGAAATATTATAGAATTAAATATTTTTAACAATATGTGTACCTTCTTTTTTTTCTTTAATTTTACTGACATATTGTTCACACTCCAAAAGAAAAGTCTTGAAAAATGGAGGTTTCAAGATATAGTGGGCGGTTGCACATTATAGAACTTTAACTGTAGAAGGTCAGAATTGTTATGGGAAGGTCAATCATGTTTTCTTCACTTTGCATAAAAGATGATTATGTCTCTTATCTCTGTGTAAGTGGAAATTTTGTTTCAGGGTAAATGTCCAGTTAGTTTATATTAAGTCCAGTAATCAGTCACAGATTGATTTTAAGCTGTAGTTCAACGGTCAATTTTCAAGGAGGTCTTAGAAAAGCATTTGTTTTACTATGCACACATACTGCTTGAATTATAAATCAAAAAGCAATTTTATACAGTGTAAAATAAATAATTTAAAAGATTTGGTCACAGAAAGGGACAATTCTTATAAAATATAAACAATTAATGCAAACATCTGATGTCATGCTACAAATGATGTGGGTTTTATGAGACCGGAGAATTTTGCTTCTGACCTTTCCATGAAGTTATTGGCTACAGTTTTAGGCAACTTGGGCGTAATTTGACCTTTTCTTCAAGTTATTGGTCACATCTCTACAGAGGCTGGTCTTTGAAATTCAATTTTTCAATTTACGATATTTGATTGAATTCAGCCACTGGCAGTTTCCTTCTTGGAAATTCAAGAGAAATGAAAGTTAATGCAATAAATTTTTCAATGTCAATCATTATCTTGTCAAAAAAAGTCTATTTTAGGCAAATTTCTTTTAGATATGTAGCTTTTTTATAACTGTATTAGATATTTTCATGAATTGTGGGGGAGAGGAAAATATGAATGTATTAATATGTAATTTGTCAAAACACTAAAAATTCAAGTCTCGTTTGTGTTTAATTGTGGGGATTTTAGTGGCGTTGGCAAATGATAAGAAAACTTTAAAATAATTAAAGTACAAGTAACAAGATTTATTGACAGATGAATTGTTTAATTTCCTGTGAAGTTAAGTGAAAATCAGTAATTAGAAAATTATTACAGCAGTTTAAGAGGACTTTATGATCTCAAAATTTGTACTCATGAAATGCTTTGATTAAGGAAGTGTAACTGCTAAGCACTGCTCATCCTTGAGTGATCTTGAGAAAAAGTCTGAAGTATAGTGAGTCATCCAGTGTTAGCCCATTAATTTTTCTCTTCAGCTGTAAATCCTGCCACACAGAAACTCAATTCATCTATTTACTTATTATTCCTTTTCTTTTTACCTGTTCTGAGTGTAAATTTCACACACTTGTCAAAATTCAAGTGGAGCATCAAGTTTGATGGGAATGAACAAAACGACAAGTTTCCAATGTCTCCATCAAGATCAACGTTGGTCTTTATTGGCTTAAGTTTAATTTGGTGGGCTTACGTTCTTTATCTGGCCTATTGCTTTGCTTTTAATCCTTACAGTGAAATTTGGAACCCCCAATCAATGGAAGTTTTCTTAATAAGAGGTAGAGGCTATCATTCCTTGCAGGGACTGAGTATTGGGTCGTTGGGGTGGAAAAGAAAGGGGGATCAAGATACACTCGTTGAGACTGGCCTAGATCGATTATGTGCATGCAACAGTGGAACATGGAGGGTCGCTCCAGGTCATTGTCAGATAAGCTGTGCTACACTGCTCCCTCAGATATTGTTAGGATTTCGGGGCACCTTAACTCCAGTCACACCTGTCTGTTGCTTAACTTTACCAGACAGGGCATTACCTAAAACCAAGATGAAATTCAGTCGACTTTATTATATCTCTCAGTTCCCTTTTATTTTTTGGTTTTAACTCCCACTATAGTGATACAATGACATTGGACAAAACTTGTAATGCGACTGCTGTCTATATTTCTATAGATGGTAGGTAGGAAAATTTGACTGGAAGTGGCAACTTAAATGTCTGTTTAATTGCAATATTTTCTGATAAACATATTTTTATACACAAGGTTGTGGTCCTTAACAAGAAACAAAATACTTGCACTATTTTACTTAACTTAAGTGTGTCATGTTGTCAGAGTCAAAAGAACGCCTGTCTTCTATGACCTTTGAACTTATTGAATAATATCGTTAAAATATTTTTTATAAGTAAGTAAACATGGCACATTGTATTTTTGTTTTACTGGCCACTTTCTGTTTTCTGTAAAATGAATAGATAGTGCAAAAATTGCCATTTAGTGTAACAAATGTATTCAGTTCCATCGGTGTGGATTAATTGACATATTAATTTTCAATTAAAGGTGTGTAATTATTATTAAATACTGTAAATCTTCTTTTTGTGTATTGCAGTATCTGAAAAAATGAACAAATTTGTAACTTCTGATATGTGCATATGTCTCATATTTTGAGAATTTGAAAGATTAATAAAGTGCACAATTTCTATTGGTTAAACTATTTGTGATATTACAATGCTGAAAAAAAAGAAGAAAAAAAAGATTATTGCAAAAACTTGATATATAGTAAAAGATTGTTAAATTTTGTGGCCAGCATTTTGGATTCATTCACTATAGATGTGTATATAAATCAAAAATCTGTATGCTATGAAATTTTCATTATGACCATTATATTTGCCACCACAAGTTATCATGAAATTGTAAATATTTTCAAATTGTATTTTTGAATTTAGGGAAATAATTTATTTGATGAATTGTGCACTAATTAAATCTTTTGATGAAAGTTTTAAAAGAATCTATATTGAATTTATAAAGGTGAAAGAAAAAACACTTCAGAATAATATTCTGTTCAAGCTAAAGTGCTACCAGTATAAGATCAAGGAATATTAAGTTACTGTAAATTGATCTTTATCATAGTGTCACAAAATATCTCGCCTATCCTTATTTTAGGTAATGCCACTGAATATACACATGCATATATAAATACAATCACCCCTCTAAACTGACAGCAATAATAGTGTAGGTAGATTGTGAGGATCTTCTGCTTCATAAACATCAATTCTGTAATCCACGAGTCTTTACCATTCAGCTATAACTATTTATTGTTAATGTTACTCAAGCAAAACACTGGTTAGAAAACAGGTATACACAGTGTGCCATGTTTGTGTGGAGTTCTAGCCACAAGTAGTTTTGTCAATGAAGACGATTTAATAGCACCTTGTTACCCCTCGGCAGACTAGACTTATTCTTCAGATGGTCACTCATTCCGACAGTGGACAGACCATGAATCGAATTAAATTTAGGAACTTTTTATTGCTCAATTTTAATTAAGTTTTGCAACTTTATTTATCTGTGCAAAAAAGAAAAAAAAAGTTTTGCTGGACTTTTTCAGTGAGTAATTTGCACTTTTATCGAACTAACTTTTCCTTCAAAATGCAGATTTTTTGACATGGCGAACTTGATGAGAAGAATTCCAGTGTTTTTATCCTGCAGTGTGATATAATTAGGAAGTGATTGTATAATTAATGATACAGTGAAAAGTACCGGAGACTACTGCAATAATTAGAATGTGTTGGATGACTCTTTTTCCAGCTGGGCTTATCCATTCCATCCAAATGGTAAAGCAATATTTATTTAAATTATTTGCATTACTTCTGTGTATAGAGGTCTACAAAAAATTTCATTCATAATTGCTTAATTATATATTTGTTGTGTCGGTGATAATGTGTTTTTTATTGGGGCAGTGATGTAAATGGGCATAGAAAAAAAATTAATTGCCGCTAATTTGTTTACATATTATGAAGTTTATGCAGAATTGCAATACATGACTCTAAGGTAGCTGCATACCGTCCGTGTTAAGAAGGAGAAAATTCATTAATAGATAAATTCTCTCTGCAAAAGGAAACCAGAAACTTAGCTGAGTTCAACATTATTAAGTTGTGTGTATAGTGTCTTAATGGGTGACAGGGCTTATGTTAGCTTGAGTGTCAGAATTATCAAATTTATTTTCTGTAGCATTATGTAAGGATGATTTAGCAGCACAATTAAAATTTTTTGATGTAGTATCAAGATTTTTGTAGGAGACTCTAAAATGTGAAGATAAAGCAATGGTTTTCATAGAGGTTCAGTACTGAGATACTTCAGAAATTTTGACACTTGCATACATATCAGGGAGAGATTTTTTAGTTAGGAAACTGAAACCTTGGGCTATATAATGATAAGAAACTGTGTAAGAGAAAGAGATAAAGGTGTGAATGAAATTGTACCGGTCTTATATTACCTCCAGTTTATCTGAACTTTTTTGGTATATATACTGTAGTGAAAGTTGTGTATATTTACTTTATTAATCTGATGCTGAGAAATGGAAGAAGACCAAAGGCTATTTCTTTGGAAGCCAATTATTGCCTGGTCAGTCCTTGAAAAAAGTACATGAATATACACTGAGTCTAAGTGTTGCTGATTAGTTTAAAAGGCGGGATAGAAGGAAGGGATTGGTACAATTGGTGACATTTCTCCTGTAATTAATGTGGCTTCTTGTCCAGATGGTCTTTATATTGTAGTTCTGCTTTTCTTGAGATTTTGGTTGATTCCGGAGAAAGGCTGTGTACATTTTCAGATGGGGATATCTAGGTGGCTGGCACCGGGTCTCCCGTTCACCTAGGCTTAATCCACTGAAAGGGCCCTCATTATTTGAACACTAGATACTAAAAGAGATAATGGCCTTAAAGATGACTACCTTCCAAAGAATACAATTCTAATGATTTTCTATCAGATAAGTTACTATTGTTATAATGATTTCTAACTACCAATACCAAAGATCTGGCCACGGGTCATTTTACTCTTTTAGATGGTTTTCATCTTGAGCTTGATTTTAGGAAAGTTCACTGTTTAGAAATCAGTTAGCAAGTGTTTGATTTTAACAGTAAATGGTTTCCTGTAGTGACTAAGATTGATGGGGTAAAAAAAAAAGTGAAATCCTCTGGCCAAAATAAAGTCATCCACTGTGACAATATTAATTATGAATCATTAATCTTGCGTTCTCAAGCAAATGATTCAAGACATTAAGGTCTTTAAAGCTTTATTTGAAAATTAATCGACCCTAAATAAAAAATGGAATATGGGTTGAAAGTGCCGATTTTGTAACTTTACCTTAATCCCATTCTCAGTGCGATAAGACTTTGTTGGTTTGATGTCTTAAGAATTGAGAAGTGTGTATTAAAAAAAGTTATACATCTATACAATCATTGTAAAGACAACTTTTTACATGTTAAAAACCATTAAGGGTGTCTGAGCATTATGTTTCTTCAATGTCTGAAAAGTATATGTACATTTTTTTTTCTTTATTTAATAATCGTTTTGGAATTTTTAAGCGTATTGTGTATTGAAAATGAC
This sequence comes from Magallana angulata, assembly GCF_025612915.1. Lineage (NCBI taxonomy): Eukaryota > Metazoa > Mollusca > Bivalvia > Ostreida > Ostreidae > Magallana > Magallana angulata. Next base: position 49,132,053 of record NC_069116.1, read on the forward strand.
CTATTTAACACAATTTTTGAAGGAAATATTTTGGAGATATATCATTTTAAATATAATCATTACCAGTGGGGGGAATATGTAGAATATAGGAATTATCTGTGACTGATTGAATTCTGACAATGAGCGTCACTTCAAAGCGACTGATTAGATTTAAGGTTGACATTTGTGTAAGTTTTTTTTTCAGTGTGGTTATTGTGTGATAGGGAAATATGTACACATCTTAATGAACTACTAATTACGTGCTCGGCGGTAACTTGTAACTCATCGACATATTTGACCTTTCATAATCATATCATTTCACTTAGAAATGCTTTCAAAAGTTTCAATTTTGTCGTTTGAACTAAGTAAACTTTCAGGCAAGTGTATTCTGAGGATTTCACTGTCAGTGGGAGAAAACGGATGAAATTGCTAATTTGAGATGTTTCTTCCCCCAAGTACCAGTATAACCCTTTCTGGGGTACACAGGTTTATCTTGATCAAAATTTTTTGAAGAAAGAAGTGTCATTGCAGGGTATGAAATAATTTTATAAGATTTCATGTATTATTTACTGTTCGTAATTGTCAAGATTTGTTATGAAAGAGTTCTGATTCTGTCATTTTGAAAAGGAACTCGGCAGCCAAGGCTTCACTTTACCACATTTATAACATGCCTTAGAAAGTTGACATTTTATGAAAGTGCACATTTTAAATATTTGTATTGAAAACTAAAAAAAATAATTTAAAAAAATATTAATCATTTAAATGCTTAGATAGCCAGATTTAAAAGTTGTAAAAGTTTTTTACTTAATGAGATAAATGATGAATTATCTAGGATTTCCTGCATGGTATTAGATTGAGGACCAGTATCAGTAAATCATTTCAATGCATTTAGTGCAGAGTTTCTTTAACAACTGTCAGCAATATATACAACTTTTCTTAAACCCAGCACCTTGATCTGTGAAAATCAAATATTACTGGGTCATAAAGTGAAAAAGTGCAAAATCTTAAATTTTATTAAAGGGAGATAAATCAATGTGAAGAGGTGACAGTACTTGGTCATAAAATTAATTCATTTTTGCTTTGATTGTATAGAATATATGGATTTAATTAATGAGGGTTAAGTTTTGAATTACTTTATTTACTAGTTTCTTACCTGTCTATAGTTAAAAAAATGTTTTTAATGAAAGGTGTGTAAAAAGTACCTCTGTTTTTATTAGTGCATGTTTATGACAAAATATTTGACAGGAAATGCACATTAGATAAAAGTATCAAGTATTTTTGTTGTTGTGTATTTTATTATAAGCTTTATGTATATCTAGAGACTATATTTGTTTTGTTAGAAAGCATAAAACTTGACGCGACACAGAGGAGATAAGGGTTTAATGGGATATTGAATACAGTCATACTTGCAGAGCCCAGAAAACCTCGCTATACAAATCATTATGTAAATTTGTGGTTGAGCTAAGTTTCCTTTTAATGCTGAAATTTGTGAATGAAAACTAGTTTCTTGGTAGTAGGAGTAACTTATTGTTGAACAAAAATTTAAGATTGATTATTATTTAATCTGGGATGGTACTAGCAAACAAATGTATACCGGTATATATAAATAAAATGAAGTGAAACTATCAGGTGGACTGTAAAAATGCAAAAAAAAAAGATATGTCATTGAAAACGTCTTCTTATAGCAGATAGTTAGTAAAAGAAATGAAAATAATGTTACTGCCTTGGTAATTTTAAAATGTTCGTTTCATAAGTAAGCAAAAGGAGTGTTAAATTTTTTGACAGTGATTAAAGGAAAACTCATGTTTTTAACACCATTACTGACAACTAAACTTTAAGATTGGTTTAAAAGGCTGGATTTCAATTTCTTTCATTGGATGAACTATGGTATATGCTATACATGATGAAAGAGAGTTTTAAAGCCGCAATGGTATGTGTATGTATCTTCGTTTAAAGTTTGTGTAATATTTTATGAATGGTGTTTGTAAAACGTGAAGATTTTGTTGTGCTCCGTGGATAGAATTTTTTAAAAATATGGTTGTAAATATGTAAAATTGTGATTAATTTGCATGCACAGCTGGGCTATAATGTTCTCAGTTCACTCTGGCATAAGCATCTTTTTATCTTGTTTCATCCACTGGAAAAAAGTAGTTCATGGATATTATATATGTGTCATATATATAATGATATTAAGTACGTAAAACTGCAGGATTGTAATTTCAAACGTAACATGACACTTCCCGATAGATAAATGATATATGTACGGGGGTTCTAAATGCTATGTATTGTTGCTTTGCTTCTTCAGTGAGGAGATACGTTTCTTGGTTCGATGATCAAAACGAAGATTTTGTATAAGTCTCGCAGTGGTTGGCAAACAAATCGTTTTCAATCAACTTTGTTGATTTTATTTATGCACAGAAATTTAGGAATACAGATCAGCTTATTATGCTAACCTTGTGTCTGAGTGATGACTAACAAGAGATCCTCTGTTGATGAATTGGGAAGACACTGAATACAATTTTACGGGTTTTTGGGGTCTTTTTTTCTGAATTTAAACCCCAATTTCATTCATGAATCTTCTATGAGGTATGAATCATTTACTGGTTGTATTTTATTGGATAAGTCTATCAAAGATTTAGAGTAAATACACTCAGTTAAAATTAATGGTATAATTGTGGCCTTTGAAACCCCACCAAAACCTTCAATTAAAGGCTCTTTCAATTGCTGGAAATGTCAACCAAACTAGATTAAAAGAGGTTATGATTATTCATACTAAATTTCTTGTGATATCATCTGCTGAAGACTCTAGAAAAGAAAATTAGCATACACCCTAGTAAAAAAAAGAAGTGCACATTAGCCTACTTTTATATCAGGTGTAAATTGTATATATCTTAAGAAATCGGGGTTTTTTTGTGTAAGCGCGTACATCTTTGCTTCTTTGAAGGTATTGGGTTCCTTGTCATAGCACTTTGCTACCTTTTAGACACAACTGGGGAAAAAAACAGACAAGCAACACAAGTTGTCAATGGTTCTGAAATTTCAGACCTCTATGATGTGTAGGATGTTTATAGAGACGTGAACTAACTTTGCAATGAATGGTTCCGCCAGTAATGAAAGTTGGCTTTTAATTATGGCTATTTTGATAGCAGATGTTATTAGAATAAGTAATACACTGTCTTACTTTCTTTAGCTTATTTGGGTCATACTTATATTCATTTTAAGGTAGTTTCTACATATACATGATATATGTACAACTTCTTATAACTGATGAACAGAACATTAACTGACTTTTAACGTAGCATCCATTTTAATTAATCAGGATTGTGTGTCAGTTATGATGAATTGAGATTCATTTTAAACTAGATGTAGCAATAAATATTTTATAATGTTACATGTATTGTTCTTGTGTTTAGTGTCATTTATTGGTTGACATCTCATATCTCCGCTTGTTACCAATGTCACAAGTTTCTTAGTAAACTTTTGACATGTATATATATACAAAAAAGTATGAAATTAATCACATTTTGGATAAAAATAGGCTTGCTTTGTTGCCAGAAAATTTTTCTAAACATTTTATTATATGTGTTAATGTATGCAAAGCGTTTGATTTTTAATTTTATTTGATATTGATATCTTAATAAGACAAAAGAAAATATTTTCGGAATGCAGTCATTGTTATGAATTTTTTATTTCCAATTTAAGTGTTCTAGATTTTAAAAACTGATTTCAATCCATCAATTTTTCCGTCAAATATACTTTTTAGACTAAAGAAAATTGGTGTAGGTATATGTGTACTCATTTTTTTCCGTTTGTTTTATTCATATACATTAAATGTCACCTTTATTGATCTTAATCAAGCAAATGATTATTCCATATCAGATATTGGTTTTTTCCAAATTATGCATAACCCAGACTACATCGTATCAGACAGTCATCACTTCATTCATAAAAATCGTGACCGTGCGGAAAGCTTGACGTACAAATACACTTTAAAAAATCAGAGCTGTGTTGGATCATATATAATTTTTTCAAGGACTTGCATTAAGATTTCAAATATTTAGTATAGAGTCTTAGTATCTGCGGTCGAGAGTGAATTCAATTGAAATACCATTAACCCCATTTAAGTATTTACCTATACTCTGATGGGCCGGCTTTAGATGGAGAAAAACAAATATTGACGCCATGAGAATTTAATTGGCAGAAATCTGTTATTAAGAATTGGCATATTGAGCTATATTTGATTATAAAAAATGCTAGTGCATGGTACTTAGGATTCCCATATAGAGTCTTTAATTAATTGTGTACTGCCAAGTATTAAAAGGTCATAAAACTCTGCATAACTGTGAAGAGAAAATAAATGTCTTTACTTTTGGCCCTCTTTCATATATTATTCCAAATCTACAGGTCTGCAGTCCCTGTGTTTGCAAAGTTTATCCGTTTGATTGATATAATGTCCAATTTCTATGTCTTGTTCCAAAAAGTCAATATTTGCTATCTTTCAATGATATTTCATTCTGCAGAATATAGGTCACACTCAATGACTCATGTGTAAGTTTTGAACTAGCGAAAACCCTCAAATCTAGAATCAAGGCTATATAAATCAAACTTTACAACTATCCCACTTGTTAACACCCCTTTTGTGTATTTTTGAACACACACATATATTTGTATTTATTTGGAATGAGATTCCTTCTGTCATAAAGGAGAAAGTTGAAGGTCAAAGTTGGGTCATGACCTTAATGTTAAGGTAGTAATTTATTAAACAAATTGTCACTTATGACTGTTTCTTAAGAAAATCCTGCATTCAATAATTATCAGTACCATGCGAAATTTTGCGGAACTTTAATCTTTTTGAGAAAGGCTGCGAGAATGATTTTATTAGATCAGGTTTTTTGGACCTAAATCCTAATTATTCCAAAGGAAACAAGATAGGAAGGCAAACATTCACTTGTAATAGAAGCAAGAAATAGATTTTCGATTTGTTTTGAAGACTACAAACGTTTTGACCTCTAAGGTCAGATCATGAGTATCAACGAAGTTTTTATTTTACCATTTGATATCAGTATTACTTGATCTAATATGAGGAGGTTGGCATATATTGAATTGTAACAGACTGAAATTTAAGTTTAAGGGCAATCTGTGTTTCTAAATGCTGAACCCTTGTTTATATCTTGAGGTCACTAGTGGCAATGTCTCGTGTCCTGATTTTGGAGAGACAGAGATTGTAGCGTGCCTAATTATATATTGCACATCACATATCCGCACATTATGGGGAGGGATTTATTTAGTGAGGCGAAGACTTCACCTTTTGTTTTGTGAATAATAAATGTTCTCCATCTGCGTTATTTACTGGGTGTGAGGAATAAAGGCCACATTCACACAATTTGTTTTGGGGTGTGCACGAGGTTTTAAAAAGGTGACGTGATCTTTCAACCGATTTGCATCAATGCAAAGTAGCATAATCCAGTAAGTGAAAGGTGTGCGGTAGGGTGCGCAGCCAAATTCACTGCGGTTTGTGACATGGCTTGCAAAGGTCAATGGACTGAATAAAAGCTTGTAAACATGCCGATAACCAATTAATTATTCCAGCGGAGGAGGTGTATATAGTAATACTTGAGTGATTTTTTTCTTGGCAGGTTCAGCGGTTAACGCTTGATGACTAAATAACCAATGTTATTGCGTTAGTACTCCCACTAGCTGGTAAATTTGGTGCATTGATTAGTTGCATATGATGTTCAGAGAGTGTATACAAAAAAACCCTAAAACCTTGAATTAGATTGACACTTCAAGGAGAAGGAAAGGAATATTGACACTTGCTAAACATATTTGTCAACCAAGAAGTTTAGAATTTCCCCCAAAGAACACACCCAGGTGAATAATATGACTAAATAAAGTAATTAAACTGTATCTTGAAAATCATGTAAATGGAGTATAGTGTTGCTGTTTTCTGGCTAGATTGAGTAATCCTAAAGACTTGCAGAGATCAAAAGTCTTGCAAATCCTCCCATTTATCTTGAATATCTGTTCCTCCAGTCTTCCCTCTTGGATCTCATGTTTTTGACCTTTAAAGGAAAACTTGATAGTGGGAGAGAGAAATGGTTGATGAAACGATGTAACATATTTGATGACATTGAAATGAGGCGTTTGAATTTAGCTATGACCTCAGTATGACTTTCCCCGGTCCCTCAATAGCTACCGCTTCAATGACGATTTTGACGCGAGTCAAAGCTTCTATAATTCCATTCCTGCTGGGACACTTTTTGTGATATGTTTCATTCAAAAGAACTAAAAAGTTCATTCTTCATATGGGTTTTTTCTCCACCAGCTTACATTTATTACCCTTTGCACAGTTTGGTGTGAATTACTGCCCTTTCTTTAATTTTGTGAACAGATTGTGCAAATTGCAATTAGCTGTCTCTTCCTAATCTTCTACTTCTTTAACTGTCAATGACATATACACATGTATGTCATTAGTTTATAAGCAAGCCATTTTAATAGAATTGTGTGGATTTACTTTTTCCTTTTAACATTGTAATCATACAGACATCCTTTGTAAAGTATGGCTCCACACAGTATAATATTCACAATAGGCAGGAGGATGAGGTTTAAATTCATCTCTTCTTGTACATGTATCTATATACATATACAATGTCCAGAAGAAGAGAAGATCAAGAGTATGGAGAAAGACTCTTAAAAGATCAATCATTCAAAATCTTGCATTGTATTTTGTACATGTAAATCATTAAATGTCACTAAATAGCTTTCTTCCTTTTCCCTTGTAAGTACTCAGGATTGGTTATAAAAATGTCAAACAGTTTCTTTCATTAAAAAAAGCAAGCAGATTAGGAGAGGCTGTGAGACTAATGGCGCTTCTACACTCCCTTTGGAGAGCAGTTAAAGTCTCACATTATTGTTTTGACCCCAAAAAAATTTAAATCTGAATATATGTTTCCTTTACTTTGCTATCGAAATTGAAGTACTGATGATGTATCAACATTCCTATAATTGTATCATACATGTTTTATGGCCAAGTTGTTCATCCATCATTTATTTTTAAATTATTAATTCTTTCAACAACAAATATTACCTAGCCCTGGTTACATGCGTTTTTGAAAATTTTTCTCATAAGATTATCTAATGCACACTTAAATGACACCTAAATCCCCAGCTTAGGAAAGAACAGCTCCAACATGAATTAATCTTTGAATGAAATCTGTGTGAATCCTTGGATGTTTAACCTTTATTTTACCTTTGCTGCCAAAATAACTGGGAAAAGAAGGACCATGGCCACACAATAATTTGACTAATATACCAAGGTTGCTCCGAATTGTTGAATAATATAATGAAGTATTCCTAGTCCCGGGATTATGTGGTGATTTCTTGAAGGAGTGTTATCTGTTGAACCTCATTCAGAAATCAAAAAGAGGCTTGTCATCAACAGGAGAATGCACATTCTATCTCTGGTCGCAAAACTTCTTAATTCATAAATACGACAAGGGGGAATCTTTTTCTCATTTTAATATTAAATGCAGCTTTATTAAACCTAATCTGAGGGAGGATCCCAAGGAACACAACTTTAAGACGACTTATTACGAAGATTTAAAAGTATCTATCGTAACGTCAATTTGGATAAGTGCTAATCTCTGGTGAAATGTCGCCATAAACAAGGATTAACCACTTTTCTCCTGGATTGTATTTTGCGACACAATTTATGGGTCATGACCAGCATCTTCACCTATATTGTAGCTGTAAATTGTAAAATGTATGTGTATCTTCCCACTTTTCTTTCAAAAATTGCTTTCATTTTGATTGAGAATTAGGAAGGCAATAAAGATAATTCTGTTCATTTCAGATAAAAATCACAATTATACAGTCTGTAGACGTAAATGCTGTCTAACTTAGTATAAGAACCATTGAATTTGTAATTTCTTTTACTATTAGCACTCAGTTAAGTCCTATTGTCAAAGATGAACAAGTTATGATAGCATATCCTTGCATAAACCCATTCTGGGTGACTTAATAAACTCTAAGAGGTCAGACACAATGTCCACTTAACACAAAGTACTATTAATGTTAGCAAGCAGAAAATAGAGAGCATGTTTGTGTTTGGAATATAGAGTTTATTTTGAATTGATAATTATCTTTGGAAATTCAGACATAAGGACTAAATATTGAATGTAAACACTGAGTTTAAAGACCTTATGAATGGTGTAGAGTTGTGGACAGCAATTCAGTTAATAAGATAAAAAGAAATGGTTTATGCTTAAGTTGCATGATGGGAACTTTGTCCTATCTTGCTGAAAGCTAATCTGTTTCTTTATCTGTTATCAAATGAATGGTTAGTCATATTTTGGGCAAAACTTCATATGAATGAAATTCCTTGATGATCAGAAGTTAAATTGATAGCAGGACTATACCTTTAACAGGCCAGATTTTGATACAAGATTTTGTACTTTTGGGGAGCTTGTCCATTGAAGTATTGTGGGGCAAAGTCTTAAACTGATGGCTATTTGGACTGCTCTGGTTAAAAGTACAGAAAATGTTGGGAAATGATGAGGTGTTGAATATGTATGAGATGCAACATCATTAAATACATTTTCTGCTTAAATTGACCAGAAAAGATCTTTTGACTGTGAAGGTAAAAAAGGTCTTTTGACTACGAATAATAGATAACAATCAAAGAGAGGCCTCCAATGTGGATACATGTATATAAATACATCAGTATTAGCGGCGGTGTCACATAGATGGCTCCAGTTACAGACGTTTGTCACCAGTCCAAGAACCAGCTATTTAAAAAACATCTCTCGTTGTTAGAATTTCATTCATAAAGACCAGCGAGAAACTTGAACGATAGGCTTGGTGTGTCGGGTAGCATATTTACGATGAGGGAAGTTGGGTAGAGAAAAGATACACATCTCATTGGCTACACCAATCCCGTGGCATCCATTACACTTTTTTGCGATCTCTGAATGTAGCCCAATTTTATAAAAGGGATTTCCTTCATGCGACAAGCAATAAAAACGCACGTTTTAATAAATTGCTGTGACATTATCAATGGGATTGAACAGCACATCCATTACACATGTCCCGCAATCATTAATTTATTTTTGGTAATAAATAAATCTTATCCAAGGAACTGACATATATAAAGTAGACTAAGGAATCTACTGTAATGTAAACTGTAGGGGAATGGTTGATGGCATTAATTTGCATAACACAATGGCTAGGGCTTACTAAGTTTATATTAATTTGACATTTTTGATGACCAGTGTCGCAGCCACAAATTAAGTTCTCATTTCCTATTTGAGCAAGGTTACTCTGTGAATAGTCTTCATTGACGTCAGTGTTAACTCTTTTAAACAAAAAAACTGATGTACTGATACATTTATAGTATATTTATATATATACATGTACATGTATTATGTATTGCCAAATAAACTTTATAGTGATTATAGTAAGTTTAATTGTTATGGATGTCATTATAATTTAATATCATCACAACCAGATCTTTCTGTAAACTTTTATCAGCGTGTTCTTTCTGATTAATGAAAACTTTTTTTTAAGTTGGGGATTCTCTACCAATCTTTAGACTAACTTGATTCATAAACATTCTTGGACTTGAACCATACATGATTGGGAGAGGGCAATATATGTGGAGAGGGCAAATTAAGTTTTTAGAACTTGTACACAGTCTTATTGCACAAGATTGCAATAAAATATGTTCAAATCAAACCATGCATGAGATTCCGGATGAAACTTACATGGGTGTATTGTTTATTTTGCAGGTGGTGCTTTACTTCATTTTTGTGACATCATCAGAATTCCAGAGGGATGACACTGCAGGTATGACATCATTATTGTAAGAAGGTTGTCTTTAACAGAAATGTACGATCTTCAGTAAATTAATCTTGTGAAGGATTAATTTTAACCAAAGCACTTTAATTTTGACCTTTAATGTTCATTACTTTTCCTTTTAAGTGCGAGGCATGCAGTATATTGATAATATCAAGCATGCAAACATTATAAATGATATTTAAACAATGTGAGAGGTCTGTTATTTCATAGAAAATCATATTTAGTTATCTTAGGAACACATGGCAGGAATACCATCATAACTCCAAATTTGAAATGTCACTGTGGTTTTAACTATGTTTAAAGTTTTGGTTACTCACCGTATTTTCATGAAATTAAAACCATCGATTTTTTTTATATTAATATTGTACATATTGCATTAACAAGAAAATCTATAAATTTGACACCATGACTATGGAATAAAACCAGTTTACAATATTAATTTCATGTATGTGGGGAAAAAAATATTTGAAAAATAGACCTTATGATTGGTTTCTTTGGTACCTTAAATATGATCATAGCAGCACAATGAACATTCTAATATGACATATCTATTAACTTAACCAGAACTGCACTTCTTGGTAAAATATGACTGCTTTTCTGAAGATTAGGGATAGGTGATGTACCCAACATGAAGTGGTTACATCCATAAATCACCAGTTGAAAGTAAGAGAACCAGTATCTGGGCAACTGATATACATTTTGACACCTCCTCGCTCTGGGTTCTCAATGGAAAGTTGTTCAGAACCTCTGGAGAACCCTGCATTCTACTCAATAAAACTCCCAGACCCAGAAATTACTGGGTAGTGATTTACTGGCATGAAAATGAACTCCCTGTGACATTTTTTTACTGCCGCAATAATTTAAGTTTTTGTCTGGACACCTGTTTTATTGCCTTAGACGATTATTACGACCAATAAAAATGTATTCATGTAACATTATTTCAATGATTCTTAATGCTGTTCTTCTAATTTTTATTTGCTCAACGTAATTTCTGTTGTGCATGAATTTAAAGCCGCAGCTTACTCCAGGCTCTTGAAAAGAATACAGCGTATATTCTATTTGTACTATTTTTACCACGCTCCCTACTTTCATTGACTAGCTTTATTTATATTAAAAAATAAGGATTGTTACACAATTTTCAAAGAATTGTTAGTACGAATCCTTTCTTGTAGACTTTTTGTGTATCTAGGTACAAATATCCCTGTTGACATTTTTATTTATCTCCCCTGTTCTTTTATGAACATGTCATTCATAAGAACGTCGGATCTTTGATGGCTGTATAATTGTACCAGAGTGCATAAATCATCATAAAAAACCATTATAATGTAAAGAGCTACAAAGATCATGAGAAATGTTTTGACCCCTGATTTATTTTCCGCAAATCAAAAAAGAATTAAGAAGTGATTCTACAATAGACTTTTTTCTCCTGTGAATACCCACTGCCACGATTGTTTTTAAATTCTTTATTCGCTGAAGTCAGTCTCAGCATGAGGGAAACTTGACTCGGTTGTCAATGATTGAATTGCCTGACACCAGCCAAGATCTTGATGTTTTGTTAATCCATAGGTGACAATCTCTTTAGTGATCCTTTCTATTCTTCGTGGGGTGACTGTTTGAGCAACCCTGTGGGAGAAGGGAGTGGAGTGGCCACTTGCTTCAGTACCTATTGACTGAAATGTTATAATTTTCCTTTGGCAAGAAAAGACCAATGGAAACCAAAGAATAGTGCCTTTAAATTTTAACACTTGCTTTTGTACATCTTGATGTTGCAATTATGAACATTAATTCTCTGTTATATCAAAATATAGACATTTTAAAAGTGGTAATTTTTATTTTACTAGATTTGTTCTGTTTGAAACATTGGTTATGAAAAGAAACCATTTGATTTTTTTATTTTTTGTAGGCTTTGAAATTGTACATCCTGTTCTCTCAGACATCTCAGGTAACACTGTATCACATGCTCAATTACATGGCAACCGATTCAAAAGAGACTCTGCAAGGACAGACACATTATACCTTAACATCACCGGTCAAGGCCAAGCATTTGAAATTCATCTTAACGAAAATCGCAACCTTTTAGCCCCAGGCTTCAAAGTTTATCATCGGAAAAGAAGCAAAGATTCTGCAGAAGTGGTGGAGACTGTAGAATCTTCATCTGGCGGTCCTTACCATCAGAGCACCACCTGCCACTACTCGGGGAGAGAGAGGTCTCGGGGAGGGAGAGCGGCTCTATCCTTGTGTGACGGACTGGTCAGTATGATTTATATAGTATAAATTTCAGTATAATTTCACAGTTACACAGCTTGGATATCTCTGAACTCATTATTATGCATTTGCCAGCGGATTTATTTATATATGTATTATGGTCAAAGATTTACGACTGCATACAATTTACATGTGTGCTTGTAAGCATGAATGAGATGGGCAATATGGTCATATTCAAATGCATTATCTACAAACAGAATGCTGCTACTGTGTAATATGCAGGCATAATGCATATGTAGATGTATTTTTATAATTGCTTGGAAAAAATCAAGAGCATACTGTCAAATATGCATGCAAAGAGTTTAATAAAAGAAAATGGGAGTGACACAGTCACTTTTGGATAATGTGAGATGCAATTTTTTTAAAGTAATTTGTTTTCTGGATATGGACAGTTATTGTAAGAAGAAATTCCACTTTTCCACATGACCAAATTTTGGGAGGTGCCATTTCGTATGAAGTGATCTTTTCACATCAGTAATGAGCTGTATGTCTTTGATAAGATTCAGAAAACTTTGAAGAACCCATGTATTTAACATGTAGAAGATCCATCAAAAGCAGGTACAAAATTTACCTCTTATTTCCTTCTTATCAACGCATTCAAGGTGTAAAACTTGGTTCAGTGCAACCTCATGTTTTAAAGCTTAAATTTTAAAATTTGATTTTTTTGGTTGTTTTTTCATTGAAATGATAGGAAACTTCCTGTTTTTTTTAAGCAAATATCAGTATAAAGGTATATTATGAGTATAAAAGGGTCAAGCACAGTTGTAGTGATGATAAAATTCCTTGTGACACTTTTGACTGGTAAATAATGGAGGCACTCCAAGGTAATTATGGGTTTGTGGGAGTGCAAGAGTTTAGAACACGTACCTTCTTCAAGGTTATTGGCAAATACAAACAAGAGGAAAGATCCAGATAAATGATCCATCATTTGACAATTATAACACATACAGTAAATTAAGTATAGGAGTCAGAATAGTGCGTCATTATTAATTACAGATAAGTTTAATTTAAGCCTGACTCTGTTTTGAGCACTATAAAATGTTTTTTTAGTTACCGGTATTATTTCTAAAGTTGGGCAATTTTTTTTATGTGGGGAGGGGGGGGGGGGGGGGGGGGGGTAAAATCCTAAAGTTTGGCAAATCAAAAATAAGAGTTTGACAGAAAGTTTTATATTTTTTCCTGTATATTTAATATACATGTAACAGACGCATGGATTGGCAAACCAGGCTGACCTCAGATAAGGCAGGCATTTCTAGAGGGAACATTAATGTCTCGCAGGTCTGTGTTCTGTCTTGTTAGAATTCAGAGTCTGGTGTCATATTCAATACAGGGGGACAAGTTGCGGTATCCTATGACACACTGATATATCTAAGGGCCGTTTGAAATGGTCAGACTTTTATAGGGCAAGGTGTCAACTATCACAGCTTTTAAAGAGAGGCTTCTGTGAAGAGGCCCATTTGACAGGACTCGGCTGTTTGTTATGAAATTTCCGTTTTGAATATGAATTCCTGATGGATAAATATATCAACTATTACATTTGATTGGGTAGTCCAGTTTTAAAAGCGCACACAGTTTTATAAAGGAATTCAAAACAAAATAGATTATGTATTTAGTTTGTTACACTAAGTAAGAAACTTACTTCCAAAATTAAAAGGTTCCTCTGAAAAGTAAATTTAACATTTGTGCCTGGTAGTATTTATTTTCAGCTATACTGGTACATTGTATTGAAAAAGTTAAAAATGATCAATTGCATATGATATATCTTATTTGATAACTCCATCACCAAAATAACCAGTTACAAAGTCACTTTAAGTGATGTGGTTACTTCGTGATTGATTGATTATTGTTGTATGTCATTTCAAGAATCTTTTACTCGAAGTCAAATGAAGTGAAGTATTGGAAGCAATGTTTAGACTGTCAATGTTTGTCTCAAAGTGGTACATGTGTATTATAAGAACTATTAATAGCAGACGAGTGAATGTATTGCTTGCAGTGTTAAGATTATAAATCTCTCTTTCAGAGTGGTATTATCAGAATAGCAGAGGAGGACTACATTATAGAGCCCTACAAACAACACAGAGTTAGACCATCATTTGACCCCCTTTCAGGGCCCCACAAACTTTACAGGAGATCCACCCTCAACACCAAGCAGACCCAATTCTGTGGCAAAGCAAAGAGACGAAGAGGCAAGTTCACCCAAGCTAAATGCTTGTCTCACATCAGAGCCAGAGATTCCCAATGTTTAGAGCATAGAATAAGAAAGAAATTAGTAATGGACTTTCTTTCTGCAACCCCTTTGCACTTTATACAGACAGTTTAGAAATACAAGACTTAGATATAAAAGATTTTCTAGATTTTAAGGAAAAAGGCAAAAGATTACCTATATGTGCCCCTGTTGATCATATACTCTGGGAGAAAATCAAATTACAGTGAAAAATAAACTTGCACTAAAAGTTTTATGAACTTTTCAGCATGACTCATTTTATACTCACATATACAAGTATTTTATTCTATTATAATCAAAATGCTATTTGTCATTAATTCAGGCATCAAAAACACAATTTCTCATATTGTGCTTAAATTTTTCACTAGAGCAAAGAAGGAGCTTGATTGATTAGAAAATGCACAAACAGCATGCGTGATGGTCCTTAAATATTTGTGGTTAATGAAAACAATCCTAAATGTGAAGTAAAAAATCATTTATAAAATAAAGGAAATGACCCAAGTTTTATATAGTCTAACCTTGTCTATTTTTCTTTTATCTTTGCATCTGCAATGCACCAGGGCTTTTTAAAAAATTACAATAACAGAACAATAAAAGTAAAGATTTAGATTTCTCTGCATGTTTTATTTCTTAAGAATTGTCAGTGTTTTATATTTAGCAAAGAATATGAGAATTGATGGTTTTCCTTTTTTTTTTTAATTTTAATTAGAGAATCTTTTGTTTTCTAGCAAATTTAAAATAAATAAACTTGCTGTGGAATCCTGATTACTCTGACAACTTTGCATTGTGTCAGACTGTTTCTTGTCAAATAAAACATGTTAACAAGACAGGGTAAAGGGAGGTTTATGTAATTTTAACGCTGTGGTCCTCAAATTTCAGACAAGAGAAGCACATCACTCGTAGACACTGACAATGACTTCAAAGTGTCAGAGAAAACTCTCACTCAGACTGAGACGAAGGAATCTTCCAAAGAAGAGGTGGAGGAAGAGGAGCCCTTATGGAAGAAGTACCAGAGAGCGATCACAGAACACGAGGAGTGGACCGTGGAAACTCTAGTGGTGGTGGACAAAATCATGTACTACAAGCATGGCAAAGACAACATCACCACATTCACCCTTACTCTCTTCAATATGGTAAAACACCAATACTGTGGTTTCATCAATATTCGTTGAATACCAATTTTCGTGGATTTCGTTGTTTAGTTGATCCACGAAATTTAATGTTCATTGAAGTGTAATTTCTATTAACATTTTCTATTGATAGGGTCATTGGCCACGAATTTACGTATCCTTGAAAATGTGATTTTCACTTATCCACGAAAATTGATACCCCTGAAAACTAATGAAACCACAGTATTATATAAGAAGTTGGATTTACCGATATATTAGATGTACAAAATGTATGTTTGTCATTAGACCTGAGTACAGGTACCCTGTTGGAAAAAAATATAGATTGTTTTTTTTTCTCTTTGTATAACAGGTGTCAGAACTGTTCACTGATCCCAGTCTCGGAGATAACTTGAATATTGTTCTAGTTGGGCTCATTGTATTAGAAGGAGATGAGGTAGGTGTATAAAATTATAGTGTTCATTGGAGATTAGGTAGATTGTAGGCGTATAACAACTGTAGATCTGTAAGGGATTTTCAACATGTTTCATGTCATCTATGCAGCTACACATTCTGAAGAGAACTCTCCTTTGAAGTTACAGTTGAGTATATTTCAATACATCTGGTTTTTTCCCTAGCCGGGTCTGTCCATCGGATACCACGCAGACAACACTCTGAACAGCTTCTGTTCCTGGCAGTCGGTGCTGGTGGGGGCCAATGGACGACAGCATGACCACGCCATTCTGCTGACTGGCCTTGATCTCTGCTCCTACAAGAACGCCCCCTGTGATACACTGGGTAAGGGGCAGTAATCGGGGTATAATTCATAGAAAGTGATAAATAACCAAAATTTCTTAAACCAGGAACAGTAAGACAGTTTGATGAGTAGTGATAATTCTTCATTTCTTGAAATGTACATTTAATGTACAAGGTATTTTAAAGTGTGTTTTAATTTTGATTGCCATTGGCAGGTTTTGCTCCCATTGAGGGTATGTGCAACAGAATCCGCAGCTGTACCATCAATGAAGACACGGGACTATCAACTGCATTCACCATAGCTCACGAAATGGGTCACAAGTAAGCAATGTGTGATATCTGGCTGCTGTCAACATTTCTCACATGATAGCATTACATGTTTTCTCCAGTTCCTTTACTAACCAACCATCAAGTCCAGACATAAGGAGACTCGACTAATTAAGTTTCACATGCAATGTATTTTTCATAAAGTTAAACTCCAGCTCATATGGCCACTAGGGTTATGAAACCTTTGTCTCCCCAATTTAATGCAACTGTACACCTCGCATTATTCCAACAATTTGATAAAGAGACTAGAATTCTGTGTTAATGTACAACTGACATTTATTGGATGACTTGTCCTTTTTTTCCTGTAAACTATTATCCAGCCTCTATTCTTCATTGAAATTGTTTCCAATCTGTTAATCTCACAGCAACACACAAAACAAAATCTTGTCTCTTGTAATTGAGTAAGTGATATATTTTGTGAACTGAGATGTGTCAAATTCTGAAGTTTACCTTGAAAATGATACTATTTAATTCTCCCTATTCACTTCCTTTTTTAAAATATACCTATCTGATGAAAAAAATATACTAGTTGATGTATGATTATTTGATAACATTTATATACATTTTGACACATTTTTAATGCATTGAATTATGATGCATTTTTAGCTTTGGAATGTTTCATGATGGAGAGGGAAACCATTGTACTAAGACAACAGGTACCCTGATGTCCCCTACCCTAGTCAGCAAAGAGGGGCAGTTTCACTGGTCTCTGTGCAGTAAAACCTACCTGATGAAATTCATGAAGTAAGCTCATCTTGTTGGATGTGGATATAGTTACACACCTGCAAAAACAGTGATTCAGAAATAATATTTCATTCAAGTGAACTAAAAATCTTATAAAGTTATATCTGCTCTTGATAAGGTGTGCAAAAATTTGTATTATTCTAGGCTTGAATTCAAGACCCTTCGATTTAAAAAACAACACTTCACTAACAGAGCTAAAGGGTTTACTTACTAGCTAGTAGGAGAACCGCAGTACTAGATACACACAGTCATATAGATTTCCATTTAATATAATTATAGTATATTAAGGTTTCAACGATGTATATCATGTCCTACACATACACATACAATGTACTGAGTAATCTTACTTTAGGTATTCATGTCTTGTAGTACCCCGCAAGCCCAATGCCTGGCTGACCGACCCACAAAAGTAGCAGAACTTCAGTTCCCCAACAAGTTGCCAGGTGAACTCTATGATGCAGACATCCAGTGTAAATGGCAGTTTGGACGGCATGCTCAACTCTGTACTTATGACTTTGGTAAAGTGAGTCTTTTTCTGAAACATCTAAAATTTATTTATCATACAATGTTTGTGTTTTTTGTTTACTGTACCTGCATGATTATATTATTGGTAGTTATCCATTCAATACAAATTTTAGATGGATTATACATGTAAAAACTTTTGCAAATCAGAGTGATTTAGTCTATATGTTGTGTATTTCATATTTTTAACTAACTACCGTAGGTTGTATTTTAGGATATTTGTAAGTCCTTGTGGTGCTTCAGAGGAAAGAAGAGATGTGAAACCAAGTTTTTACCAGCAGCAGAAGGAACCTCTTGTGGCTATGGAAAGGTAAAGATAGATATAAATGGACACAGACATTACTCTATTTTAGCACTTATTTTGAAATTGCATAATATTCAGAAGGCAAAGTTCTGGAAATCTACATATATGAAATCCCAGCACTTGTAAAAACAGTTTTGTAATGAGAACTTTGGTTTTTAAAAGGTTAAATTGTATATAATTGTAATAAGAAATTGGTACAACATTTATATAAATAGATACAGCATTCCAGTACTTGATAAGTCTACATATACTTACATTGTTGTAGTGGTGTAGAAGCGGAGAGTGTGTGGAGTTTGGACAGAATGGACCGTCCCCGATCGATGGCAGCTGGTCCACGTGGACACACTGGACAGACTGCAGTCGTACCTGTGGGGGCGGGGTCACTACCAGGGAGAGGCAGTGCAATAAACCACTGTGAGTACCAATTTAAAAAAATAAGAAAATTGAACAATGTTGGGCATTACCTTTAAAATAGGTGAACCTGTTTTTGTAAAATGTACATAATAAGTGAACCTGTGTTTAAAAAATGTGCAATCTTAAAGTTTAGAAATGTTATTAGTATAAAGTTTTCTGAATTGATGTATGGGCTGAAAATTCCATGCCGTTTTTGTTTTCAGACCACAATATGGCGGCAGTGCCTGTGAGGGGGAAGCAAAGGTCCGAAAGATGTGCAACTTTGAGGTGAGATTTATATTCAATATGGATTCTAAAGGTCATTTTTTGTACAGATTATATACTTACTAGTTCATTTGTCGACATCATTTTATGAAATCAGGAATAGATTGTGTGTTTTGGTATTCTGTAGCCATGTACTGAAGGAGAACAAGACTTTCACAAGAAGCAGTGTCACT
The DNA here is from genome assembly GCF_025612915.1 of Magallana angulata. Taxonomy (NCBI): domain Eukaryota; kingdom Metazoa; phylum Mollusca; class Bivalvia; order Ostreida; family Ostreidae; genus Magallana; species Magallana angulata. The sequence continues at coordinate 49,150,986 of NC_069116.1, forward strand.
CATACAACGAAAAACCATTCCGAGGCTGGCTGCTTGACTGGAGGCCTAATGATAAGCTTTATAAAGGTATCACTCGCATTGTACGGTAGTGTAATGCAGGGATTTTGTAATAATAGACTTATTGAATAAATTGTGAATTATTGAAAAAAAAACAATTTAACAAAATATTTAAATTGTCATCTTGTGATGTACTTTATCTAAAGTATAACTTTTGATGTAGTGAGGTACCTAAACTGTGGATTAAAATAAATTTTCCTGATTAAACTATGCACATGTTTATGTCTAAGAGATTTATTTATAACTAAGTATATTTATGGTTTATTGTAGCACAAGAACCCTGCATATTGTATTGCATGGCAGAGACCAGTAGCTATGTATTCACTATAAAACACACAGCAACTGATGGGATGAAGTGTCGGGGAGACAAAGATATCTGTGTGGAGGGAACTTGTCAGGTATAGGAGAGAGAGAGAGAGAGAGAGAGAAAGAGAGGAGAGAGAGAGACTATCCATTAGCGCTTCTTTGCTGAAACCAATACAATCATGCTGCAATAAACTGTATTTAAAACAAGTCCGGACCAATTGTTCTTCCTAAGAATAAATTAAATTTGCATAATTATCAATTAAATATGTTCAAACTAAGCAAAGGAGTTTAACAGGCTTCCATAATATAACGAGGAATCTAAAAGTAACGTTTTCCCTAAGAGATGGGCTTTAAGGCTTTCATGTTCTTTTCATTGTCCCTTAAAAAAAATTTACAATCAATTTATTAATTTGTTTAAACAAAGATGTATGTAAATATAAACATTAAAATGCTTTCGTTGATGATGATCATGATATGAGAGAAAGAGAGAGAGAGAGAGAGAGAGAGAGAGAGAGAGAGAGAGAGAGAGAGAGAGAGAGAGAGGATAGGTGAAATATTTTTTTGAAAATTTTGAGTGATGTAATATATGAATTTGAATTGATCATGAGTAAATCTTTTTTTTTACAGCCAATAGGATGTGATATGATGGTTGGCTCAACAGCAGAAAACGATCAGTGTGGAGTGTGCAAGGGAGATAACTCGACCTGTCGAATAATTCAGGGAGAATATACTGAACAACCAAACCATGACAGTAAGGAAAATTTGACCACTATAATAGTAGATTTGAGGATTTCTTGATATCAAATGAATATAGAATTGATAGTTGTATTAATTCTGTGTCCTGCATCTGTGTTTGAGGTTGAGAAAAGGCAATGTCTATGTTATTTGTAATATAGCGTACTTCAGGTAACATATACATAATTTTTTTTAATTCCAGCTTATTTTCCTGTTGCTGTGATTCCTAAAACAGCCACATCAATAAAAATCTCTGAGAAAAACTTATCCTCAAACTATCTGGCCATCAGAGACATCTATGGAAATTACTATCTCAATGGTCAACAGCAAGTGGCCTGGCCCGGGGAGTACATGCTAGGTGGCGCCCAGTTTACATATACAAGGCCCTATAATGAGCCAGAAACGTTGGAAAGCATGGGACCATTGAAAGAGGACATTGTCTTGGAGGTAAGATTTAACACTATATCTATATTAAGGTGAATGTGATTTTTGAAGAAATCAGAATGATGTCATTATATTAAATAAATGGATATCACAAATATAATTGCACTTATATTTCATTAAAAGTGAAAATTTCTGTAAGATGGTCAAAATGCTGGTTATTATTTTCCCTTTTTCAGAAAAAGATCACAATATTTGCTATAATAACAATTTTTTGGAAAGTGGAAATATCTGTAGGATAATAAAGATGCTGTTTGATTTTAGATCCTTGTCCAGGACAAGAATCCTGGCATCCAGTATAAGTACGCCATTCCTCACCTGGTCTCTCCATTCAGGAGCTTCACTCCTCCAGACAACTACACCTGGAGTCTGTCGGAGTCCGCCTGCACAGAACCTTGTGCTGGAGGTAGAGTCTATCTAGAAACACAGAGGCACTCATAAAGATCTATAAAATCTGACACTCGTTCTTTGTGTAAGTGACTAATTAATATTTTGGGAGATTAAGAATTGATTTATTTTGATAGGTACCATGAATGTAACCGTCAGATGTTTGAAGAATCTTAAAGAGGAAGTGAATGAAACCCACTGTGATCTCTCGAAAAAGCCACAAACTGGAAAGCTTCCCTGCAATGAGGATGCTTGTCCTCCAAGGTATAATTTGTCGCTTACTTGTATTATTTACTTATAGGTCTTTTTAAAAGAAGTTTAGCAAAAGCAAGATAAGCAATTGGCATGTTTGTTCAACATTTCAGATGGGTCCCAGCAGAGTGGAACTCCTGTTCCAAGACTTGTGGCAGAGGAAAGCAGAGAAGAAAGATCTTATGTCGCCAAAGAATCTCCAAGACTCTCGACAAAAAAATCAAGAAGTCTAACTGCAAGAGTTTGCCAAAGCCCGCCCGTACGAGACGTTGCAACTTGAAAGAATGTCCACCTGTTTGGAGAGCTGGAAAATGGAACAAGGTAGGATCAGTGGAAACTTTAAATAAGAGTACTTAATAGGTTGAATATTTCAAGATTAGGTAGGATTGAAATTTCTGTTTTTCTTTTGATCTGGCTCTTACACAATTTTGGTTGCATAATATTTTAAGATATTAAAGTTGAGAACGGTATCATTTGATATTGATGTTTAACAGTGAACAAATTTTCAGAGCTTTGAGTTTGTAAAACATATTTTCTTTCTTGCAGTGCTCTGTTAGTTGTGGAACTGGCACACAGGCAAGGAAAGTCTTCTGTAAAAGCAAAGGAAAGAAAGGCAAGAAGCACCCAGATGAAATGTGCAGTGGGCCCAAACCCTCCATTGTCCGCCCCTGCAAACGATCCCTGTGTCCTCAAGACTCCAACTTTGAGTGGCATCTTTCTCCATGGGGACCAGTAAGTAAATATTATCATATATGATCCTATAAACATGATCATATAAAAATCATCATGATTCCTTAATACTAGGGTGTGTTTTAAGGACCAGTTTAATTATGAGTCTTCACACCTGTCTAGGTCTTACATGTAGATATAAAAGTAAATTCAATGTAATGTCAACCAGATCAGAATTGGGTGCGTTACAGATATTTTTGTTCTCATCATTGTGATCATGTAATCATTAGTTTGGTACAGAAAATCTGTTGTGCTTTCATGATGTAAAGGATAAAGGGAAAGTCTTAAAGTTTGTAATTTTGTGAGATAATTGCCGTAGGTTTCAAATTTTGACTTAAAACGTATTCAATGTGTTATTATTGAATTTTGAGGCTTTTAATAGATTTCACTTGGAGCATTAGTATTCACCATGTGTCTTTACATTTATTAAGATATTTTGTAAACTTTTGTTCCAGTGCTCCCATTCTTGTGGACCAGGTGTCAGACAGAGGTATCTGGTGTGTAAGAGAGTTGATTATCGGGGAAACACCATCGCCACGCGAGATAAATACTGCGAGAAGTCGGCACGGCCAAAAGTCTCCACAGAGGAGTCCTGTAAACTGATGGTCTGTCCACACAAAGTGATTGACAGGCCAAAGTGGAAGGTCTCACCCTGGTCACAGGTAAGTGGAACCTCCACAATATTAGTATATACATGTAGTAACAAGATAAAAATGCATCAATTCATAAAAGGGAGGTGTGCCCAACTGGATTTGTTTGGTAATACATATATACTACTTCTGCCATACATGGACATGTAAGGAGAAATGTTATAACATTTTGTTCTAGTCTGTATGACAGTATCTCATGTATATCTCGGTATTATCATGGGGTTTTTTTCCATTTCATTTAATTTAACAAACAACAATATTGCATAATCAGTGTGTTATTGATAAGTGCAATATCTCTGTAAGCTTCTAGACATTTTAAGTTTAGTATCAACCAATATGTAATTGCAGTGCTCAGCATCCTGTGGTGAAGGTCAGAAGAGTCGAGACATAACGTGTGTGGACGAGACGGGTCAGAGGACACTAGGATGTGACCTTGAGAACCGGCCAGCTACCTCCCAGCTCTGTGATAACGGTGCTTGTCCCACTAATAGTAGTGGTGAGTATGGATGGTGTTTGCAAAAAAATACAATATACATTCTGTGAAATCATTAGAATTTGTGGTATTTTTTAGTAGCCCTCCCCTAAGAATTTGCATTCTAAATGAAAAGAAAAGAGTTATCTTTCTTACTAAAACTGAAAACTGACGCATCCATGAAATTACATCCTCATGGATAAGCAAAAAACCCATAATTCACGAAAAAAATGGCCCCCCACTAATTTGAATGATTCCACAGTAATTAATATCTGGCATTGTATGCTACTGGAAACTTTTCAAAATGCTTAAAAAAAAATTGATGTGCATTAAAAAGTTTACATTTCACCATTTCACAAATTTTGTGACATGAAAATTACTACAATGTTGACATACATTATTAAATGAAAGTCATGTAGTAAAATGAGGATAATATGATTGATCTGACACAACTCATTAGAATCTAGTTGGAAGTACATAATCAATTTTGCTTAACAGAATTCATGTGAGAGGAGCATTCACTTTTTTTTTGTGAAATTCACAAAATCATATCAAATGCTCTTTTAAAATATGAAATTCACTCCATGTGTAGTTTCTAGTTTCCTATGAATAACTGCTGTCATCTTATGACTGCAAATTTTGACACAAAACATTTGTTAAAGAAGCTTCGTAGTCTGTTCAGGAAATTGTACAGTACATGTTTTGTCTTTGCAGCTACAGACTGCTTCGACCGATACACCTGGTGCCATCTTGTTCCACAGCACAAAGTCTGCGACCATGAGTTCTACGGCACTCATTGTTGTCTATCTTGCAAAGGACACCGGTGATGCTTGATCTGATGTTCAACAACAACCATACAATTTTTACTGTGATAAGAAAACCTTTATGTGTTCCTCTTCCCCTACACAGTCACTTGGAGGTTCAATGGAGAAGGCCAGTGGAAATATGTCCCAAGTCTTCTGTCCTCCACAACCCGACAAGCTGTCCGCGACACTGCTGGTTTTGTGGTTCGCTTTCTGCTGATCCAGGTCATACACAATGTCCCCAACACAATTTTTGACATTATTTTCAAGGAAAGCAATGAATGCAAGTTTCTGATACTGCAGGCGATGTGTTACCGCAATAGGAAGCTGAAGCATGAATAGTGAGAGGGAAATAATTAAGTTACTTTAACAAGGAACTCCATATGAACCCTATCTTGATATTTGTTTGTTTACAACAAGCCAAGTTATTCCTGGGTGTGATGTTATCATTCCATAAATGTAGTCTCTGTGCAAATTTAACATTATACGCAAAGACCTCTCCTTCCAGTTGTTTGACAGTCATTCCATTCACTATTTACAAGGTCTTCAATTATATCCAGATATATAGAGTATATTTTAGTTAACAAATTGTTGATATTTATTGATGTGTTTGTGTCAGTTTGCCAATACCTCCTAATATATTCCCTATTCCATTACATCATTCCAAAAACCCAGGACTCAGTTCGTCATTCCAGACATTTTCAGTCATAATTATTTATTTGAAATACTGATTACATATCACAAAATTTTTTATTTCTCATATTACTGCACTTTAATTTGTATCAATCTCAAAGTTTGTTTACTCACAGTCATCGAATATCATACTTATGAACCCATCCCAAACACTCCTCTATAATGTTGTGTGTTTTGCCTGTATTATCCCAAACTCTATTGATTTATGCAGCATTAGAAATGGCCCTATTGTTAAGTTTTTGTAAATATTATTTTTTACTTTTTCTTACATGCTTTGTTATATGTATTTTGGGATTTTTTTTATATTTGATGATTTTGTTACTATTGTTATGTGTGCAAAGGAACTAAACAATTATTGTTTTTTTTAACAGGTAGGTATCTTTGCATTGATATTTGCTTCAAACCCAAACCATACATTAAAATTTTTTCACAAATACTGCGCAGGCAATATTCATAGAGTAATTGAATAACCAAAAGAAAAAAAAGAAATCTACTGGTAGATTACAACTATTTGACTGTGAACAATTTCTTACCAATTGTGTGTTTGGGCATCACTTACTTCTAAAACAAATGCATGTTTGTTTTGATCTAATATACAGCAAATTTTATGGTAGGATCGAGTTAACTGGTTGGAGAAATGCAAAACTGGATGTAATTATCTTTATCTTAAGCAACAAAGATAGACTTTGGTTTTTAGTAGTCTTTTAAATATCACATAATTTTACTGCAGCATACTAGATACATAATTTAAAGAAAAACTTAACAATGTCTCAGAGTCTCAGAAGGAATGTTTGCGCCTTTTTCTTCCTTTTTCTACCTTTCTATTTTGACCTGGAATAGTCTTATTTTCATTTTCACTCATATGAACCTACAAAATGAAAATTTTATGTTTGTTGGCATATTCTAAAGTGAATAGAAATCGGGGGGGGGGGGGGGGGGGGGGGCAATAAAAAATAATGAGTTATTCTGAATTGCTACATGTAATATTGGTATATATATAGATGGACATTGGATTGAAAAATGTATCTGTTTTTTTTCTAGATTTTCAATATAAATAAGTTTAGTTCATTTTGATATGATGAGCAATATTTTGTCAGAAATTAAGATTCTGTTTTCAGAATCAAATGGATTTTTATGTACTTAATGTATTATGTGTATTGATCTCACGTGTAAAACATTTTAAGATTTTTAATATTATGAATAAATCTGCTATATTGCTTCAATCTGATTTACCTTTCTTTTTATTCTTAGAGCAAGGTACAGGGCGTATATAGGGGAGAAGATGTACTTTAAATGTACATTTCATCAAAATTTTAATATCCCCCCCCCCAACATTATCAATACTCAACGAAATATTAATATTTATGAGCGTAGCGACAGTGCAGTATTTTTTTTTCGCAATGATCGCTACCTTCATAACCCGCAAGAATCATCAACATCAATTAATAAATTGATTGTAAAAATGTCTATGGGGCAACGAAAAGAACATCAAAGACTATCTCTGAGGAAACATTACTTCTAGATTCCTCGTTATATTATGGAAGTTTATTGAACTCCTTTTCGTAGTTTAAACATATTTTATTTATAATTATGTAAGCTTATTAATTAGTTATTCTTAGGAACAATAATCATTCCGGACTTTGTTGTCAATACAATTTATTGCAGCGATCGTATATGTTTCAGCAAAGATGGACTAATTCTCTCTCTCTCTCTCTCTCTCTCTCTCTCTCTCTCTCTCTCTCTCTCTCTCTCTCATAAACTTATAAACATTCATGTACACGAAGAAAACAATTGACCACAATTATAAACAATTGACATTTCGTGCTAAAGTTAAATAAGTATATCAAGTATATGCAGAGTACGTCAGTGTGTCATAAATACATGTGTAAGAACGTAGCTTTGCACAGAGCTCCGCCTCGGTCATTGACTTTAAGTGATGTTTTACCAACATAAATTAATTATTATTCATTAAACGATGTTCTCTAGGACTGTTAAGGGGCTGATCTGAATATTAAACCACTCTCAGCCTCCCCTATTCCTGACTTCTAGATTGGCGACTGTTCTTTTACATCAACAATCTAAATAGGAGACATTATTGTTCTTCACAGTCTCTTGATTAATATAGGTCACAGCAGAGCTATCTGCCTACAGTTATAACCAAAAGGATCTAAAATAAAATCTTTTAACTTACTAGTACTCATTTTAGTAGTTTAAACTTCAATATTTTGCCCCCTCCCCCCCAAAAAAAACCTAAACGCGTAACCTCAAGCAAAACTTTCGCGAATAAACGCAGAACTTTTGCAAATACTAGTACATGTAGTCGCGTTTAAATCGCACGGCATATTGCATATAACTTAAGTCACCCCTGCGAATGTTATTGTCATTTAAATTCATATCACGTGGATTTCGTTGACCCGTAACAAGTTCATAGGTCATAACAGACCCGGAGTAAAAAAAGGCGGGAAAAATCTATAGTTTATTTCTATGTTTGAAGTACATTCTTGGTCATCGTCTCAGACCATAAGTACGCAATCGGCATAGCCTTGCATCCACTATTATTTTTGAATTTAATGAAAAATATTGCATATATGGTGAAACATATAGTATCGTTTTGTTGGGATAGGGGGTGTTAAGTAATAAATATGAATATAAGTTCATGTTAATAACCGTTTTTGAAACCTTACAACTCTTAATGTACCCCACTGAGATTAAACATATTTGTTGCAAGGACCTTATAGATGGTGTCATAAAATTCAATATTTGCGGATGGGGGGGGGGGGGGGGTTCATCCCCCAGAATATTAAACATTAAATTTTATAGTAAATACCTAAAAAGTAACCCTTTTGCAGTAAAGAAATTTTTGTGGCCCCATAATTTACAAAAGCTCTCAGCTGGAAGATTATAACTTTGATTAGAAGTTTAGCTGAAACTTAATTTACCATAATTTCCCCACATTCAAAATGACATGCAAGTTCTATTGTTTTCATTTTATCTTCTTGTCCCAGGATAATAAAACCTACTAGTAGACATGCTTACTCTTCCAATTTATATTTCTTAAGTGATAGTGACCCCGAAACCAAAAGTGAGTTTGTCGAAGTTGAATGGCCTTAGAGCATGCATAGGCTTCGGCTTTATAATGAAAGGATACTGTTGGATCATTAAAATTAGTGGGGGACAATTTTTGTGCATTGCTTTGTGGGTACGTAAATATAATTTCATTTATTATTTTATACTTAAAAGGAAATATGATTTATTAATTCAGGGAGAAAGTTAATTCATGGATGAGATGTACACACCATTTCCACAAAAATTGAGCCACCACAAAATTTATTTATATAATGATTTCACAGTATCCATTTCTTATATATCTTTCTGATTGTTCTCTCTTTCCCTCTGTCTTTCTCTCCCTCCCTCTCTCATTAAAAAAAACAACAATATTTCTTTCATAAATCATAATAAATTTTATAATGTTATTTTTTAATCCAAGCATGATTGGACCACCTAATACATGTAGTTGTATGTACAATTCTAAATGACAATGGACAATACTAACAATTTGTCTGGTAAAATTAATAAGATTTCAATCTTTTACATATACATGTATAATATTGATTGATAAGAAGATTCATCACATTTACATATAATCAAAACAATATATCCAACTGTATTGTACATCAGTATTCACTAAAAACAATAACATCACTATACACCACAGTTTGCAACATGTAATTCTAATAATTTTAACACACTTTCATATATTTCTAATATGAACTATATCACAGCATATTGTAATTATTTTACATACACATGAGAATTCAAAGGTCCTTAAAAAGTTTATAGTTTGTTCCAGTCTTTCACCAAAAATAACTTTCTATCATAATATAAAAGATGTGAAAAAATTCTGATGACATAGCAATATAGAGTTATATATTAAGATATTGATTAGTACCAGCTAGTACATGTTAAGGTGCATTTAGAAAAGATTAGATTATTAGCATTTCACCAGATGATTTTGGTTAAAAATTAATTTGTTCATTTCATTGCAAAACTTTAGTCATTTAATCCCCCCCCCCCCCAAAAAAAAGGAGGGGTATTCCGGTAACTAAAAAGCTATGGTGAAATATACATATAAATATATACACACAATTAATTTTCGTATTTATCATAAGTCTTCAAAACAATAGTATACTACTTCATTTTAACTAATATTTAATGTAATGATGAAAAAAATTGCAGTCTTTTTATGCATTGAAAAGCATGGAAAAGAATAATTCACCAATGATGCAAAGGTAGAATTGAAAATAGAGTCTTCATAAATGATAGTTTTTGAAACCAAAGCATATCAGACACAGTAAACAAAGATTGTAAGTGTCCAATGTTTAACAAAATTCATTTATCTTTTTATACATTGAGGTACATAATACACTCTACACTCAACATGTCTAGTTAAATCGCATTTGTGTTAACATGCTATACTTATAATACAGCATAAAATTAATTGTGGTCATTGAAGTATGTACATGTAGCAATCGTTGGACAGTTTCAAAAATATACACTCTAATAACTTAATTGATTATCTTTTATCTGGATGTGGGTCTAGCTAATGTATACCAAAAAATGTACACTTGATAATAACCATAATAACTGACATTTCATATTTTCTACTGTATCTAATTAAAAATTAATCATGTGGAATAATACATATCAAACGCTTCACATTTTGATTGTACAAATATAAAATAATAATTATTCAACAATAGTACATTATATTTAGTACATGTATTTCGTTTCATGTGATTTGTAAATCATATGATTCTAAAAACAAAACAATGCAAGTTTAAATTGATATACTCAGTATAATGGATTCAGCTTTAAGGACACACAAGATGTTCCTATATTTTTTATAATTTTCCTTGATATATTAATCCATTTAAAACCGGTTACGGTAATTCTAAAAAATTCTGAGTACATTACCAGGCTCTTGTCAGAGCTAGAATATTTAGAATGTTCCTTAAAATAGCAAGCAAAATGCATTTGAATGCTTGTAAATAGTCATATTATATACTTTCAATCAAACACTTTATATCTAAATAAAGAAAGTATCATTACATGAAAATATAATTATGGAATTTCTTAATGGAAATATTCACATTTTGGAGATAGGAAATAATAGAGAAAGGGAAGATGTTAGCTGTGTCTGACCTTCAGTTAATCCTAAAAACGACAAACTTTATTTTTCATCTTTAAAAAAGTGACTTTAAATGAGGGATTAAGGGAAGTGCATGGCTAACTCTGTGCTAAAGGTGAAAGGTTTTGAAATGCTGTTTAGTTGGCTTCCAGTGATGTGCTGCATATCAGCTTGTTAGTGTTGTTACATCAGATGGGTTATCCTGAAATACATAATTATAAATATTCAGATTGAATTAACATATCGATGTTGCACTTATTAAATAAATAATGTATTAACAGTCAATGTATAAGGCTAAGCAAGGAAATATTTACTTATATAAATAATACATTTTATTACTTAAAGGTACTACATGTATTATATATTATAGCTACTACATGTATATAGCTATAGGTAAAAAATTCAAAAGCGTGATATAAATAGTGAAATGACTTCTGAATCATGAAGCAGAACAGATGCTTTCAATTGTGATATATAAGATAGCAGAGAAGAATGATCAACAACAGCTGATATAAAGGAAAAAAAATTGAATATGACACAATGAGCCTATGGTTCATTAATTCATAATACTTCTTGTTTTTGTATTTTTTTTTTGTAAAAAAAAAACAAGTAAGAAAAGACAAATATATAACTTCTACCAGATTTTAAATGCGATTTAAATATTTTTTGCAATTCAGTTTACTAAATATATATGAAATTTTCTACCCCATGAGGACTGAGAGAGAGAGGAGTAGAGACTTATATCATTTTAAGAAAAGATATATATTAAATAATTTTGCAAATACTCTTGTTGAAATATGTCAAAAGTACATATAGTTATTTATTCAAAACTACCAAACAATAACACGGGACCATATATAAATATTGTAAAATGACACTTTGTCATTAAAATTGTGCCATTAGAGTTTAAAGCATCTGAAGTGCATTGATCAATATAAATGCATGGTATATTGACCATTATTATATTGTCCACATATTTTAATCATGCACCTAATTATAACATTACAATGTTACACCGGCTACCTTGAATTAAATGTAATAAAATTTGTTTTACAAATCACATTCAGACAAGGGCATGTGAAAATTGAAACACTGGAAAACACAATAAAGAATGTAGAATTGGTTTGTTCTAAAATTTAACTACCGGTAACTGTCTTTTTATACATGAGGAAACTTCCCTCAACCATTTTGACTGTCCTTTTTTTGAAAGATGGACACCATCATGACATAAATCAGACATTTTAAATTTTCTAGTTGAGCAAAAAAAAATATTGTGACTATGTTCACATGAAAAGTACAATTGCTTATTTAAAAAAGATTTAATTTTACAATAATCATTAGATTCTATAAACCTTGGATTACTCCTAGGAAAAATTCCACCAACAAAAACTGAAAATGGACCTAGATTTTTTATATAATAAATGGTTTCCATTAAATCAAATAAAATTAATGAGGGATTAGTATTTCTTTTAATGTCATTACCCCCAATTTGAACAAAAACATAATCGGGGGTATATACATTAATATAATAGGGAGCCATTTCCCGCATATCCGTAATTTTTCCTCCCGGCTTTCCAACACTGAAAATTTCCCAGTGACTAGGAAAAAAACTTTCGAGAACTGATCTGTCTATCCTTGACACAAAACTATGTCCTATAATTAATACTCTTGGGCTAAGAGGACCTACCCGGTACAAATTTTTCATCTGAAATAATAAAATGTTGCTTGAATAATTCAGCATTGCATGAATGAATTTTTTGTTAGTAAATTAATGTAACCTTAATTTTTCTAAATGATATCACCTCTTTTTATTACCTTTCGATTATTACATGTATAAGAAAATTTTGTTTACAGTGGCTGACTACACCTTGAAAAAGTTTCTCAAACCAGAATAACTTGATTATGATAAATATCATGAGGGGTAAGAAGTATATACCGGTATGTCTAACAGGTGAAAAAGAATTTAATTGTGATCAAAAAGATATATTTCCCAAAATTTTATTCAGTAAATGTGAACAAAAGCCTCAGGGAGGCTTTAACCGCTGAGCTATGGCCATATTTAACCTAATTGATTGATAAGAAAAGTTTAAAAAAAAAAATTTGAATCACCATCTTGTGATGTAGTGTCTTAAAAAGTACAAGTCTAGGTGTGGTGAAGTACCTTAAATTAAACATTAGCTTAATAATATGACTGGGATATGTACAGTTATGTTTTAATTACCAAAGTCCTTTAATGTATTATTATATTTTGCAGATTAATTTATTTATTAGTACATAATGTATCCGATATATTCTTTTAACCGCATCCAATGTTCGAGAATAATGATAATTGATACTTAGATCAGAGGCAACAAATGCAGGTTGCAAAGACATCACACAGTTTTGTTTGGCTATGATAAGCATGAAACAAATATTTAAATATCATCACTTATGAACATTTAAAACCTTTACATACATGTACTCCATGCAAGCTCAAATACTGTCCTTGTCATCAAACGATGTTACTTCAAGGATGTGTATTTTTACTTGTGAATTAAAAACCAACAAGGGGGGATAATTAACATAAGAAACAATGAACCACCAATATCAAAACGCATTCATGAATTAGAAATACACATATATACACATACAACAAAGCATACTATGAAGCTTTATTATATGTCAGTATTGACAATATGAGAAGAGAATAAATGAAATAAAATGTATTCTAGATGTAGTTAAATTCTGGAAAAATAATGAAGTCGGTCAACTTGCAATCAAATACTGTCCTTGTCATCAACCGATGTTACTTCAAGGATTTGTATTTGTGAATTAAAAACCAACAATGGGGGAAAGCAATGTACCATCTATATCAAAACGCATTCATGAATTAGAAATACACATATATACACATAGAACAAAGCATACTATGAAGCTTTATTATATGTCAGTGTTGACAATATGAGGAGAGAAAAGAATTAAAATGTACCATTCTAGATACCAGATAAGCAAGTTCTGAAAAGGAAAATGGAGACGGTCAACTTCAATCAAATACGTACCGTCCTTGTCATCAACCGATGTTACTTCAAGGATGTACATGTATTTGATAGATACATGTTAAATATATAATTTTGTGTTATTTACATTAAACTCATATAGATAAATCAACTTCCTAATTAGTATTTGATTCATTCTCTGGGTACCCCATTCTTTCACATAATGTAAAAGACATTTCATTTGTTTTGTACAACTTCCTTATACCAGGAACACCTTTTGGAGGAGCCCACCAGTTAGATATTGTTTGAACTTTTTTGGTGCTTTTTCGTTCTCTTTTGTCAAAAGCATGATCTTTAATTTCTATTTTATCTATAAATAATGGAAGAGATAAATTATGACAACCTTGTCCATGCAATGTTTCAGAGAGGTAATTAACGTGAGAATACACAGGTTTTTTTGCATGTCTAATCGGAAAATTCATGGTGGGATCATTCAAAATTGCTGAAATTTCAATGGTTTTGGACTTCACAATTTCTAGTTGTTTGACGCTGGGGACACCTCCAAAAGGTTTCAACATTGCCTCCTCTAACCCATGCAATGTTTCATTATCATTGGTACTTATGGCTCTTACATTGTAAGAGCCTGATGGAATCAGTGAATGAAGCTGCAAATATGAGTCAGAAGAAGAAATGAGTGCCTCAAACAATTGAAATGGCATACCCATTACATTATCTCCAGGGGGTGGAAATGAAAATACATTTATCCACTGCAATAAATAGCCTCTTAAATCAAATCTAAGCCTGTGTCTATCCATTGCAGAAATCCCAGGCATGTCATTAGCCTCCATAAAACCTCGCACCAGCTGACAAAACTGTGCCTCTTTAATGAAACCATCTTTTTTCAAGAGCATTTGTACAGGTGGAGAGAACATGAGAGCTGCAAAAGATTCACTCTGAGGATCTACACCATTAAGGACAGGAATTGGCAAAGGTGAATCAGGGAGTTGGCTTACATGCCTCCAACCTTCTAATGAAACAAACTGTAATTTACCCTTGATCAGACACATTCTTATTCTAATATGAAGGTGATGGTAGTCAATAAAATGCAAAACTAATGCATTTGATTTGTCGTGCAGTTCTGGAACTGAACACCAGAAATTGTTGGGTAATTCTGCAATTTGAAAAGACACAGGACTATCCGACTTCCATTGGTCATACATATCATGCATCATATGGTGAGCAGCTATCACATTCAAAAAGGCCTTCTTTTGCTTTTTCAATTTTTTCAAACATATACAGTAAAGAGAATTTGGATTTTTCAATTTTTGTCGTTTTTCTGGTTCAATGGACAGTTCAGAGGCACAGAGAATTGTGGACAATTTTGAAACAATGTCATGTTTTCTACCAGAGAGTTTTAAGTCTTTAACAACTTCTTTGTCTCGATAAATTGTTTTCAACCATTTGATGATGTTTTTGAGGTCAGCCAAAGTTGCATTTGTGTAGAGCATGTCAGAATTTTGCAATAATTCACATAATTGTTTACAACTCAAAGATTGAAGTTTAGAATTTTGGTGTAGAAAAACTTGTAATGAAGAAACATTATCTGTGGTCAATGAAATGTCGCTGACAAGAACTGAATTTGAATTAAGATCATTCTCTACTACCTCATCAACTTTGTCACTCTCAACATCATCAACTGGTTGAATTAACTCATCTGATAAATCCATCAAGTCTACTGCAGCAGGAGTGACATTGTTATCAAATACAGATTCTTCACTTAAATTTTCCTCTTCATTTTGTGAAAAATCAGCATCAGCACATACTGGTGCACTACTGAATACAGATTTGTCACACTTCAAGTTTGAAGAAACAAGATCTGGACAACTTACTTGAAACACAGTTGGAGAGGTTGATTTTGTAACAGCTGTGTATTTGGAAAAAGATTTAATAATGTTTTCAATATAGGTAATAATTTCTGACTTTGACATATTCTTAACAGATTCCCAACAATGTTTTTGCAACTGAAAAATAGTCAGAGGTTTTCCTTCATTAGAAACAGCAAGAAGTCTATGAAATTGTCCATCAAATGCAACAGCTGGTACATTACCACCTCTCTGCAATGTTTCTATGTAAAATTTATCTACCACTGCTCTTGCATCTCTCTCAGGAAAGCTTGAACCAGACAAAACATAGCCAATTTGAATACCATAGCCTCTCTCATTTGTAGCTAGTCGATCTGTATTGGAAAGCATATACGTAACACTCTCCGTGGCTCTAACTCTTTGAATTTGTCTTGTATTATTCAGAATTTCAATACACTGAAGTAAGAGTGCTTTGATGTCATTAGCTGTGAATAATTTACAACCAAAAAAAGATAAATCTTCAACATGACCTTTGTACATAGATTCAGGTTGGTCAGTTTCATTTGTTGATTGTGTTACATGTATACTTTTGACTTCTGTTAGAAATTCACATGTTTCTATGATAGATTTTGTGGAGGATTTTATTTCACAACACTGGGAAGACTTTAGTTTTCTACTTCCCTCAATAAATGTATCTTGAATGTGATGCATTAGATCATCAAAGTACTCTTCATTTTTTTTGCATACAAACACAGATGTAGTTTCAGAAGTGTACGAGACAAACAAAGAGATAGGTGCATTTGACACAGCCATACTAGCTTGAATTTGTGGAATGTATCTAACAGGGACTTCCATATGACATTCTTTTTTAAAATATGGACATTTCACTTCTGTTGACATACAAATTTGATTTATATCCAAACATTTCAAACACTCAGTATGAGGTATGAAAACTCCATCTAAGGAGAACAGTGAAAATTCATGTTGAGAATCAGAATAAGAACATTTGTTCTCAACATGGCAATGGCATGTTTTGGCTTTAGGAAAACGAAAGATACCTACCTCAACATAATCTAAATGTGGAAAATAGACAGGCAAGACCTTTGTACATATCGTGGCTATAGCATTAATTTCATTTTCTGAGCCATGCTTCATGGCCTTGCAAACCTGTTCATTTGGACTTTTTTCTTTAATAGAGAAATGCACCTTATCATACAATGATAGTCTGTTTTGCAAGCCATCCAGGCCTGCAGCCTGGTACAAAGTACTGCCTGTTACATATGCCTTATTTCTTATTGTATGCCATTTTTCAGTACGTTGTTTTACAGGTACATGAATGTCATTGGTAGATATATGATCTATATTATCATTCAGTAACCAGCAATTCCTAATTGAATCTAAAGGAACAAAGGGCATATCAGTCCAGAATTCGTTCGAATTTTGTAACTTGCATAAAACTGAGGACAGAGAATCTCGTACACTCAAAGATTTTTCAAGAACTTCATTACTTTTCCGTATGAGAGCAGTCAAGTATGAAATTATTTTCTTGTATTTGGAGTGAATCCAGTCTTTCCCAGCTAATTTCATCTTTTCAGTAAGGGACTTTTGCATTGATGCTCTTTTTTCTTTTAAAATAAATGATGACCTATTCATTATTTCCAAAACTGTCTTAATTGAATTTATCAATGAAATGGTATCATTCAGATCAGTAATTTTTTCACAGCAGGTCTTAATAATATCTAATATTTCAAAATGTTTTTTAATTTGTTCTACCAAGGAGAGACTGGATTCACATCCAGCCAAATCAACATCACCAACTTCATCATCTTCAAAACCTGGTCGAATCCTTCTGCCATCAAACTTTAATACTAATGATGAAGATGATGGCGTTGATTTAACTGCAATGTCAATAAAGTCAGGGTACACCCCTGGTTTGAGTCTCTTTGGGATATCAAACTGAAGAGGTTGAAACTGGTCAAGAACTCTTTCAGAAGGCACAGGGAGTAAAGCTTGACACTCTGCAGGACTAAAATACCCACGTTTTGCTGTACAACTAAGTACCTGCATTTCATGCTTCCATCCGCTCAAAAATCGGAGGGTTGCTCCTCCGAAGAGACCTTTAGCAACTTTAAAAATACATTTTGTAGACTCTGAGTATCGCATTGCACAGGTATTTTCTAAGTTATAAAACCTTATGAAATCAAAAAGCAAATTAAAAGATGGACTTCCAATACATGGAACATTTTTTACAATGTTTTGTGCAAACATACCAATAATTTTTTCACACTGAGAATCTTGAACTTTGTCAAATGCATCACATACAATAAGCAAAGTATCTAATAACTTCTTTTTGTTTGAAGATGATTTGGTATTGAAGATATTTAACAGTTTTGAAACATTCTTGTCATGACCAGTTTCAGTCTCTCCAGTTTGACTACCAATGTTCCTTGAAACATTAGAAGTCTGAACTGATATTGTGGCTTGCAACGGTGAACATTGTATGGATTTTGCAGATGAAACCCATCGAGTCTGAGCAGACTTTGTCAAACATTCATTTCTAAGATTTACCTGCAACCCTTTTGAGGCTCCTATTAAAATAGTTTGGTTTCCCTGTGATGTCTTTGCTATTTTATTTCCACTGATCAAGTTTTCATTATAATCAAAACTCAATTTTCTTTTCATTGACATTCTTAAAATATATTTACCATATCAAACACTGTCAAGCATAGCATCCAGAGCAACAAGGACATAAAATACCATGTAAATGTAGCATATTCTAAATATGCATATGAAAATGAAATTTTATCATTCATGAATGAATGCTTATATGCATCATTTCTGCAACATGATTCATTTATATCAAGAGACAAATCTTGCATACTTATGAAATAAATAAGAGAGACATATGTAATCACTAATTACATTTTGTATTACATTATGTATTCTAATGACCCATACTGGAACATCGTTCAATGAATTAATTGATAGGATTCAATGCTAATGACAACTAATTGTTATATATCAGAGCTAGAGTATCTTATAGATTACATGATGACAACTTTGTTCAGTATCAATTAAAATAAACAAAGCATATGTTATATCATAATGTACATGAATAGATGTACAAGAGAAATTCAATAGAGTGCTTACATTTCAGTTTTCATAATAGCTCTTAGAGTACTCACAATTCATAGTGTTCTGCATCTTTATGTATATACAAGATTACCAGTATATGTAAAAAGCAGATGGAAAATAGACGTTAACCTGGAAAAAACAAAAGATTTTATTAATGAAAACAATATACGGTACTTTGCATTTATATTTCAAACAATATGTGCAATATTGCACTTGTATATGTTTCTTACTGTGAAGGTTTTATTTTTTTGTTACTAGAGTGGAGGTGAAAACAATGTCAAATTCTTTGATTCTTTATACAATACGATCAAGAGCTTCAATTGTAACACATATTTGTATATAATACTATATATATCATGTATATAAAAAAACCAGGAGTATGCAAATGTTAATGCCAAAATATAGGTTTGCATGCATGGTCACAGCCCCCCCCCCCCCCCCCTAATCAGTTATTGCTGGAAATTCATTTCCACCCACCCTTCAACCTAATGCCACTTTAACCTATACATACACACACTTACAAATGGAAATAGGTTTTTTTCTATTGAACCATGATAAAAAGTATTATTTCTTAAATTATGAATTTTAAATTGGATTATAATCATAGTTTAAGATGGGACACAGTATAGAGGATATCACTTAATTATGTTACTGTGAGGATTCTAGATGGTGCATGGTTAAAAAATATATTGACTCATGATGTTGTACAAAAAATCAATGATTCAGAAGTTTTGAGGAAGCATAAACCATTCTTGAAAACAATGAAATTGGAGAGATTGCATACAAGCAATAATACCGGGTATACATCTTCCCTACAACACAGACAGTACAAACAGTCTGATACCAAATTATTTAAATTATTCCTTTCAGGAGTGTTGTTTGCAATTTAATATTACTATAATGATTTAATTAATATTTATAGTAAGAAATTTAAAGAAAGGCATATTGTAATTTTTTCATTAATACCTGTATATACATCATTTGAAAAATCATGAAATATCCATAAGTTAGGGAGGATCAAATTTAAATCTTATTCTGATTTTTTACATTTCTTTTTTACCTGTACAAAAATCATAATTAATTAAACATTGTAAAAATGTGACAAACTGTTGAATACATTACAAAGCAGAAAAAGAAGTTTTATATTGAGATATCTCTTATGAGCAATATATATATTGTTTAACCATTAAAAAATTCCTTTTAAACATTATAATGTCCTAAATGATGTGTATAAATGTGTATATAAAATTCAAAAACAGTGATAGATGTACTTCTGAAAAAAAATTCAGTAGTCATAAAAGCTCTTAATAGTACTCACAATTAATACTTTTCTACCCCTTATAACAGCTACATGCATGTAGGAGGGTCCAAATATAATTAATACACAGTAGTTCTTTGTTGATGTAAATCTGAGACAAAAAAATTACATTTCATCAATATCTGTTCCAATAAAGATACATGTAAGTTGTAACAAAGCTAGATTTTATACATTTTGCTTAATAACTACTTCATATTTTTGTCAATACCTCAGGGTTCAAACAATGTTCATTCAAAAGTATGAACAATTTTCAACATCTCGCTCTTGAAATGCCCCCTTGATCTAACTTATCAGGTTTCAGTATACATGTTAAAATCTAAATATTGTGATGTCTACAGAAATTTTGAATAGCAACAGACCCATTTGATAACAATGGAAATTATGCGAGGTATCTCACTTAACTTCCAAATGGAAAAAAGATGTCAAAATTCCACATTATAAATCGATCTCGATCAGTAAGAAATTTTTTGTTTTTCATATTCCAGTGAATTTTAATTGCCAAAATGTGCTGCACATTTAATATAATTATCTTGGGGCAGGCTTATATAATAAAAACATTGTAGTTTGCATTTATATTTGCAAACAATAAGCCCCATTGCACAATTTACAAAGCTAATTAGAGATATAAAGTACTGTCTATAAATTTAGTGTCCAAAGCACTCCATAATTAAGACATGTGGCTGTGAATATATCTATGTATATTGCATGACGTACTATTATAGTACGTCATGCAATATGCATAATTTAATAAAAACAATTAATAATTTAATGGAATGACAGAAAGATCAACAGATATATATATAGTTATGTAATATTACACCTCCATTTAACGTTTTTAATATTTATGTTAACATGTTGAGATTGATCACAGAAATCATCGACACATGTCTTTATTTAATTAAACTTTGTAGTGTAAATATTGTTACACGATTTGAGAGAGAGAGAGAGAGAGAGAGAGAGAGAGAGAGAGAGAGAGAGAGAGAGAGAGAGAGAGAGAGAGAGAGAGAGAGAGAGTTAGTTTGATTGTATTTGTTATTAGAGTGAGTTTTACATTTTTTAAATTACCAATTTCACTTTATTTTTCAAAGTATCTGATTGATACACCAACAATCTTTAAAAAAATAATTGGATCCGCACCTTCACTTCTGCTTTTCAGAAATCGGCTATAATTTTCTCTGCTGAAGACCACACATTTTGGTTGTAATATACAGCTTAATAAATTTCCAAGAGCTATGCATTATTTTTTTTTACTGTAATACGATCACTTAGGTGGCGTATATATGTAAAAGGTGTATTTTTCTAATTTCACAACACCACGTGGAGGCGTGGTTAATCAAGAACGATAACTCTTTTGTGTATTTTTAGTTAAATGCAAATACACGAAAATACTTCTCACTTTAAAAGCTTATAGATGTATTTGAACTCGGTTACAAAGATAAAACTAATAGATAGCATTAAAACTGCAAAATACTCACACTTTTTGATAATTTAATCCAACCTGCACCCACTTCCTCTCGAAAAATGACAGGAACTAAGAAAATATGGTTGAAGTCTCGTGAACTCACATTCGAACGCCTCTGATTTTACGGTACAATAACACCGATAAAGAAAGCCTTCCGAACACATTCGCAGGGGTGTAAGTGCTATTTCGCGAAAATTTTGCTACATGTATATACATGTATAAAATTAATGAACGCATTATTCTCGCAAAACTTGCAAATGGATGCGTAACTTGTGATCGATGAATAAAATCCAATCGAACCGTCCCTCGTTATTTTATCCTAACAATTGCATCGAAGGGATGCGAGATCAGAATAATGATACAATGTATCCAAAAAACTCATAAAAAGTTTACATACACTGTATTTTACTAGAATGTGCAAAAACATGCGCAATGAAAATTAAAGTTGGCCTCCTTATAAGCAAACTTAGACCATTTTCTCCTATCTAATGGTTGTAGAGAGGACACCATTGAACCCCCTTCAGATTTTTCAGATTTTTAAATTTTCAAAATACGTCTGCAGCTGCGCAGATCGACAGCTGTTCTAAGTGATTTAAAAGGCATTGTCCTGTTCTTGCATACTTTTCATACAAAATGACATGTATGACTTCATATTTATTGCTTTTATATATTTTGGCAACATTTCTGGCCAGTTTCGGGCACAAACAAGCCAGTTCAAGAAATGATTGCATTCTTGTTCTCAAATGTACAAGATGGACGCACACACCCTTTACCAATTCTTTGCCATTCGTTTTTCATGCAGTGTTTCCAATATACTTTGTCTTTCAGTCTCTCAAAATTAAACTATATGTTGAAACGCTGATACATAAACTTCTACGAGAAGTGAAATGAAATGGTTCCACCATGCGAGAAAGCATAATAAACGCCATTTGACTCTTATTATTATGGTATGGAGTTCGGGACAAAATTCATTTCAGTAAGGAGGCTTATGAGTCATTATAACTCAATCTCTAAATTGATGCAAGAATAGTTTTAAAAAAATGACGAAATCTCTATTCGTGAAGATTAAAGGAGGTTCATACATTTTTTCTATCATGGGTTCTTGCTGCCATAACTACATGACTGTATAAATTACCTTAATTTTAAAAATGACAACACTCTAACGTTTTGCGTTTATATTTGTCATTACGTAATTAACGCCTTTGTAACTTAATTTGTGAAATCACAGTTTTCTTTGTTTGTTTGTTTGGGTTGGTTTTTTTTTGCAATTAGTTTCGCCTTTAATTGCGGAAGTTCCGCGTCTATTAAGTCTCCAACGAAGTTTTGAGACTTTTATTGTTTTTGCTCAGTTCTTAAAGTTCTTATTCCGCTACTTATTTATTAATATCCATAAACCATTCCAATCTTCAAAGACGACCATATATAATTATACAATACACTAGGATGTGATAGGTCTGCGTATCTAGTTGTGCACCCAGGACTGATTTGATTTTTTTCTTCATTTGAGGTCGGTCGACCACATTGTTTTTTGGTGGGTTTTTTTTTTTTGGGGGGGGGGGGGGGAGTACCTATAAGGATTGTGGGGTCTTACATGGAATGGGGAAAATTGTAGACTATTACATGTATAAATACAATAGTTACAACTTAAAAACGGTCAGAGATAATATCATGGGTACGTGTTCAAAATCATATAATGATTGTTACAGGCAAGATATATGGTACACTAGATCTGGCCCTTGTGGTAATTTCCAGCCCCAGATTTAGAAATGGAATCCTGAACCCTAAACCAAATATATTCTCGTTTCTTGTGTCATGGTGCATCATATGATATACCGTACTTTTGTATAGGTTATGAGCCTTGGGGTGGTTCTGACCTCCTGAGATAGGATGTGCCCAAATATCTTGAAACCGTTGAGAACCCTACCCCTACACCTACATTATTGTTATTTTCTCCTTCACTTTGTTCATCCGCAAATAAAACATTTCTTTTCTATAGCAATTAATAACAAAAATTCATTACCAATGCAACAATTTATTATAGACATGAATTATATACTCAGCTTTAATTATAAATACATATCAACGCGTTTATCTTCTTCCTGGTTTTCTCTAAGACAATATACAAATTAAATATTTATTTAATTAAGAATTCTCCACATCTTGATGGCGTCTGTCTATTTAAGTTTTCTACAAAATAAAGAATCTGGACCACTATTAATTTCGATTTACCCTGAGTTATGTTCTTCAATATCGGACATATTGAAAGCTGAATACGCACTCGAATGAGCACATGTAAGATACACCTGTTTTAATACCTGTGACATATAACACGCATATCCATCCGCATTATTTAAATCCTACGCCTCACACTAGAAAACATATCGAACACACTTACAAAATAGTTCCATTTGCTAGCGAAAAGAAATTAAATTCCTTGTGTTGTGATTCGTCAAATGGTATGACGGTCATGAGCGCTGTGGATGGACCTTACTCCCATATAACAGGAAGTGTCAATATATTGAACTCGGTTGAGCTTCCCACCCTAAACTGCATATATTCTTGTTCCTTGTGTCAAGTGGCATCAAATGGTACATGTACTTGCATACACTAGTAGGTCGTGAGCCCAAAAGCCTGACACCCCCTCCCTCAGAACAGGAAATCTTCAATATCTTTAAAACCGTTGAGATCCCTACCCCCTAGAACGATATATAGATATACTTAGTATTCCTGTTTTCTTGTGTCGAGGGGCATGAAAAGTTATGTAGGTCATAAGCCCCGGAGTGGTCCTGCCCCCCCCCCCCTCCAGAAAAGAAAGTGTTCAAAGATCTTGAAAACAATTGACAATACCAGATATTATTGTATCTTATGTCAAGGAGCATCAAATAATATGTTATTCATGACTCCCCGGGATGGTCCCGATCCCACTACATGTAAATAAGGAAGTGCTCAAATATCTTAAAACCATTGAGATCCCCACCCCCAAACCATATATACATTGTATTCGTATTCCCTGTACCATGTGTCATCACAAGATATCTATATGATATGACCCTGATTATAATTGTTTGCGACAGTTTTGTGCTCATACGAATGTTTCGAGCTGTTAACGCATCAAAAAGTTTTAAAAAATGAGCAGAATGGGCTTTCATATTATTTTACCTGACCATTCAAGGCCACCAGGCATCTGTGTTTAGAAAACACGATTTTCACGTTCTCGTATTTTGTAACCATACGTACCTATAACGTAAGCGATTTTTCTAGTTATGAAAGCAAAATTTGTATCAGAGACATTCAGCTAAAGGGACGGTATGGAGGAGTTTGATGAACGTTCGTACAATTTAACACTATCCAAGGTAGGTACCGTATCGTTACGTATTCAGGTATTGGGTTTTTTTAGTTTGTTTGTTAGGTGTTTTTTTTTTTTGTTATTTACGGTTGAAGTCATTAACATTTACCCTCACAATATCGGTGGTTTTTAGTGATTTTTCTGACACTGTTTATAAATGCATGTGAAAAATAATATTCTAGTATAGCTATAAAACATTGGAGATTCTAAATTAATATTGTTCCAAATGAAGTATGTTAACATGCATCAAATGCATGATATTTTGAGGATAAGTTTGTCCTATCCTTTAAATAACGAATTAAGCTACATGTACGTGCCTGGGGTCTACAATACTTAAACATTAAATGCTTTTTTATGATTCATGCGGTATATGAAGGTAGTGTAATTGCATGCTAGATATACTTAATTAACCCACGTTAGATCGCTACCTTCATAACCCGCATGAATCATCAACGAAAACACTTTATTGTAACAGTTTATGTTTAGCAAATTAATGAATTGATCGCAAAAGAGTAAGTTAAAGAAACTAAATTATTCTTAATGTACATTAGTACGTTAGATAAAAGAAATAAACAAATCGTCTTATATTAGAATTTGAGCTAAAGGGACATGGCCCAGCGGGCATTTCAACGTTGAAACAACGTTGTTTCAACGTCAAGCATCAACGTTGAAAAAAGGTTGCATAAGAAAGTTTAGGCAACGTTGAAAATGCAACGTTGTTTCAACGTCAAAATTCAACGTTGATTCAACGTAGAAAAAGTGTTGAAATCTGGTTGAAAATATGTAGATATGACGGTGAAAAAAAAAGTTAAAATTAAATGACTTTTTTGTTAATTTTTTCTTATAAACATATTTTTTAATTATGTGCTGTTTAATGTGTTTAGACACTTTATTAAAAGAATATGTGATCCAAATGTAAAAAGTCGCTCTTCATTTAAATCCTATTAATATACGAGTACAGCTTTTGTATAAAGTCCTTGTTAAAAAGTTGAACTTTGCATTTCATAATAAATGTTTTCCATAAGGCTGTGGGAAAATGAACACAAAGATACCACGCGAACATTCCGCCAAATGGTAGCCATGCTTGTTTTCCATGATATGGAACAAAGGATGTCAACACAAACACGTGGAATCCACAATAATCAGTACATCATTTGCACTCTGTAGACTGTTCTAAAAATTACTCCCAAAATATTCCATTTTAAATATAAAATAGTCACAATAGTTCAAAAGCTAAAATCCCGGCATTGTACTGTACATAAAATCCGTGTATGGCTGCACGAGGTGTACCTAAGAACTGAATTTCTTTGACCACAAAAAGCGAGAGCAGCCTGGTAAATTGTATAACTCCCAAGATCAGCAGTGTTTGCAGTAGTGCTGGGTATGCGCATCCCCTTATCACTGACCTAGTTAAAATGCAATTGGCCACTTGCTGTACGCACAGCTCAATCTCAATTTTCTTGATCCAAAAAATCTTTTGTTTTAAAATGTAAAGGAAAAAATCTATTTAACATTTCATTAAAACAATCTTTGATATTAAAATTGGAAAAAAATATAACAATTTAATTCGAAATCAAATAAAATGAAAATATCTTGAAATTAACATTAATTAATATTTGTAAAACACATTATTTCATGCTTCCACAAGTGACAAAATATAAGTAAAAGCTAAATTTTAAAAACTGAAAAGGAAGTTTCAAATTTGAAAATATGTGGCCAGTTTCATTTATTAAGACGTTGTTTCAACGTTGAAAAGTGGTTGATGTCTTCAACGTTGAAAGTAAGTAGGGTCTTCAACGTGGAATCAACGTTGATATATGGTTTGGGTTTCAACGTTGAAACCTCAACGTTGAATCAACGTTGAATAATGGTTGGTCAACGTTGAAACTTGATTTCAACCTTTCCTCAACGTTGAAACAACGTTGCGTGCCCACTTTGCAACTTGATTTCAACCTTTCCTCAACGTTGAAACAACGTTGCGTGCCCACATGGTCACGGTTTTGGTCAAATTCTATATTTCTGTTTTTATTATTATCTAAAATACTTTAGAAATGCATTTCTAATGATCAAATGAAATTTGAGAGTGAGTCGTTGAGATATAAGCAAGATTCAGGGCTCACAGTTCTTTGTCGTGTAACAAGGCTCGTGCCCTGTTTTTGCTTACGTTGGTTCCATATACCAGTAACAAGTCTATTTCAAGCTGATTTGCTATTCATTTCAAGCATCAATAAACAATTCCTAAGGTTTATCACTTTCATTTTAGGTCTAAAACTGGAATTTTTACTTCAACATTAAGAATGTAAACAAAAGCTTTGTTTACATAGCATAAAACTCAACGAATGACACTCAAAGAAGATGGGTGGATAAGGCGTGTAAAATGCCCATACACGTTTGGAAGACCTACTAAAAAATTAAAATATCAATAAATCTGATATTTGTTTTTAAAAATCATTTAAAACAATATATATTGAACATATCGTTGATTTGTAACCTATAAATATGTTCAATACTTGGAATATGTTGACTCAAACTGGCGTATACGTATCAAAACCTGCAAATAGTGTCATTTTGTAGAACTTCAAGGCATTTTCTTTCATAGAGTCGGGCTGTGCTCCATATTTTTCTCATAGTCTAAATAAAGTCTAATGGAAAACAAACAGATTTCAATCAACAAAAAAACGTGGAGAAATAACCAACTACACATTAAAAATATCATTTTGTATCCCAACAATTGAACGTTTTGAAAAAAAAAATAATACAAGTTCGTAAATTCGTGGCCAAAGTCACACTTAGTATATAAACATCATAATTTCTTCTGTCTAAAATTGCTCAGTGGTTAGAGCATTTGACATGAAGTAACCTTATAGATCTAGGGTTTTAATGTTATGGGTTCGATACCACCAAAATTTAATGCAATATATTTTTTTCGTATCATTTGTTTAATGCATTAAAACTGAATATAGATAAAAATTGCGCTTTTGCAAACTTGTATTATAATATATTTGAATGGATTTGATTGGGAAAAATAAATTCAAAATTGGTTTTTCACGACTGAATCGAATGGGCATGTGTGCTATCTTAACCCCCCCCCCCATCTTCTTTTAGTTGCCTATCATAAATGCCTTACTGAAGCATTTTAACATTTAATTAAATTAAAAAATAATTTTTGACCAAAATCGTGACCATTCCCCTTTAATTTTATCATAATATTTTCCTGCGGTCATTGATTTTTCTTAAGTTGCTGAAGGTTTAAATTTCGACCTATTGAGAAACTCGTTAGAACTGAATCGTGTGAATCAAAATCTGTCAGTTTGTATCCAACTGTGATTCACAATAAATTTCCCTACGCAGTAGAGAGAACCATACTTAGCTAGTGGATGTATAAATATTTAGCTTTCTTTGATATCAGATTTATGCGGGATATGAAGGTGATGATTTTGCAGCAATCTACAATGATCTCTACCTTCATAACCCGCATTAATCATTGAAGAAAGCGTTTTATTGTTTATATATACCCAATTTTTTTTTCTTCAAAAATGTATACATTGATCGTAAAAAGTAAGTAAAATTAAATGAATATATAATTGTTAATGTATATCAGTATGTTATAGATAAAAGAAACTCAATGGGAATTGGAGTCTAGCATTATCATGATTATTTCCTGCAGTCTGTGATTTGTTTTCTTTAGGTTGAAGAATGTTCCGACCAATTGATACGTGGCATTTCTGTCACTATCTACATAGCTATGAATTACAATCAATTTTTGTAAGAAATAGGCCAAATCATATACTTAGGTGGCTCTATACACCCACAGTTTATTCCAATTTTCAATAGAAGACCACAAAACATATACTTACAAAATATTAAAATGATGATAGGGATACTATACATATAGGTATTTTAAAAGAATTTTTTAATGTGTTGTCGTGTTTTTGTAAAATAATTTTAAAAACTTAACTATTAACAAATTGAGAGACTTTTTTGGACAGATGATGGATATTTCCCCCGGACAATATAAAAATATAACACTTCTTAACATTCAAAAATGTTATTATTGCAAATTTTTTTTGGTATTTCCCCAAAACATAATTTTTCATATTATCTTACTCTGTTGACAAATCATCTGAAAAGGCTGCTTGATGTTATAAGAAAATGTATTTTAATTAATGTGACATAAAAAAATGAATGAAAATAATTGCAAATAAACACAAAAAATATTGAAAGGTACTTCACTACACCGAGACTTATACTTTTTAAGACACTACGTCACAAGATGGCGATTTAAATGTTTTGTTCAATTGTTTGTATCAATCGATTCAGATTTATATCGTCATAGCTCAGTGGTTAAAGTATCAGGCTTGTGAACCGCAGGTAATGAGTTCGAATCCACTTGGGGCTTTTGTTCATGTTTACTGAATGACATTTTTGAAAATATCATTTTTTATCTAAAATTGTACATTTTCTCGCCTCTTTGATATATATAATTCTTATCCATCATTTTTCTATCATAATCAAGTAAATTTCTGCTGATTTGAAAAAATATTTCAAGGTGTAGTGTGGTACCTTAAATTCTATTTGGTGTGAAAGTTCCTCAGGTAAGAGTTATCGTTCCTAAGTCCCAAGGCCCAAACACCTTGGGGACTTTTCATTTCTGAGTTGAAGAAAATTTCCTAAATATCATGTTGGAATAATAAATACATACATATTTCATTATAGGCCTAAATAAGTGAATATATTCGCTTTAGTGCAAAACTAAGTCAAATAAATAAAGGGGGGAATTAACTAATAGGATTTATGTATCCCAACCTGAGAGAAATTCAAAACCACCCTCCCATCCCCTTAAGGTGGTAAGGAACATCCGTCGATATTAATGTGTATTAAAGTATATTATAATTGAAATACTTTCACCGGTTTAGAATTTTCTTTCACAGTATTCAACCCAGAAATACGTTTTATAAAATTTTGGAAAGTTAAAAATGTTGTCCTCAACGGGATACGAACTCATGACCTTCAGATTTGTAGTGAACGCACTACCCAACTGCGCTACGTTGTAAGATGTCGATGATGGGAAAGAAACTACTATTTTAAAAACTATACTTGATTTTATTGTTTATTTCGATATATAATACGACACAACGTGAAGGTGTCACATACCACATTACTTGTTAAGTAATAAATTTTCCAATTAAATTAAATCTATTCATTTAACAAATTTTCAAAGGAGTGCCTCAGTTTAAATCAGCCTGTACCGGAATTGCATTTTTTCAGATTTACTTTTTTTGCGTACTGCGTCATCAAAAAGTGGTGTATAGAGCTACCTTAAAAATTGTAATCGATACACGTGTTTGACTACACGCGAAGTAAGGCACAAATATACATGTATGTGCAAAATAATGCAGATACCTTGAAAATCCATACAAAGAATAACCTCCTTCATTTTTAATTGATTGTGTCTTCTTTTTTCATGCATTTAGAAGCCCGTGCAACATGAATACCTCGGGAAGCAATTGACCATACAATGTAACTTTTTGACCGGTACATGTATATATATATACTCCAGTAGCAGTTGAGAATAGATCAAAACTAAGTTAGTGCCCAGATGCTTCGCATTTTTTAACATCGTGTTTGTTTATAAGCACATGCAATTGAAGCAAGTTAAAATATGGCAAGGGCGTCGGAACAGGGGCGGCGCTCGCCGCTCCAATAATTTTGTAAAAAAAAAAATTGAAATAAAATTCTGTAACGGCGTTCTGTGTTTATTGGAGCGGCAATCATAACGGCGATCCGTGTTCAATGGAGCGGCGAAGTGTGAACTCTATTGTTTACACAAGCAAAACCGGGGTACAGTTACCTGTGTTGACAATTAACAGGGCATTAATTAGGTAGGTTCAGCATTAAAGAAATATCGATGTTTTCCAGCTTTGATGATTGCAAGATGAAAGTAATTAAACAATTATCAGAGAAAATTACAATGTATGAGCATTTGAATTAGTACATAGTACTAAAAATAGATAACTTCTCTATATTTTCAACAATTAATTATAATTGTCAATAACATGTAATTCTCGAATTATCGGTGTTAAGACACAGATGCAAAGTTTTGACTTCCTCTTTGGTGTATCCCTTGGATACGAAATTCTACGCCACAACGACAATCTCAGCCGAACCCTGCAGAAGAAGGACCTCTCAGCTGCAGAAGGTCAACACATTACAGAGCTCTTCTTGACAACTCTCAGTGAAATGCGTAACGAAGACTCTTTTGACACATTCTGGGAATCACTAAACAACAAACTAGATGATTTGGACGTCAGTGAACCAAGACTCCCTCGACGCAGGAAGATGCCAAAGCGATTTGAAACCGGGAAAGAACTATATAGACAGATGTACTATGAAGCTTTGGATCTTGTGATGAGTTGTGTGAAGGAGTGTTTTGACCAGCCATGTTTCCGGGTGTACCGTCATCTGGAGGACGTGCTTCTAAAGTCTGTCCGCGGTGACAAGACATTTAAAGAAGACTTGGATTTCATCTTAGACTTCTATAAAGATGATTTAGACAAGACATCCCTTTTATCACAACTAGAGACTTTCACATCGTACGCTAGAAACAACCTGTGTGATCCATCAACAGTGTCTGTATCGGACTTGGTGAAGTCAGTGTGCCAGATGTCTCCAACTTCAAGATGTCTATTCTCTGAGATTGTGACTCTCTTGAGACTTGTACTAGTGATGCCAGCCACTAATGCCACAAGCGAGCGGACTTTCTCATCACTGCGCCGAGTGAAGACGTACTTACGTTCTACAATGACCCAGGAGAAGCTGAATCACCTGCTTATTCTCCACATTCATCGGGATGCTACAGACGCTCTGGATCTTTGCGCTATCGGAAACGACTTTGTGTCCGCACGAGATTCAAGGAAATCTATTTTTGGAAGTGTTTAATGTGCATTTTAGACTGATAAGTTGAAGACATTAGTGCTTATATATACATGTATGTAGTTGAATAGACATTTAGTGCTTATAAATACATGCATGTAAACTTCTTTGATATTAATTTTGTGAGTTGTGTTATCTTATAAAAAATACTCTGTCCCAAGATATTTTGGATTCGCATTTGGCTTAATTGCTTGATATTTATAAATACCTCAGGATTCAAACGATGTTCATTCAAAAGTATGAAAAATTTCCAAGATTTCTCAGTCAAACGCCCCTCTTAGCTTATCAGGTTTCAATACAATGCTAAAAAATGTGATGTCTACGGAGATTTTGTATTGCAGCAAGCCCGGATGATAACGTTGAAATATTGCGCGATGTATTCCGAATGGAGAAAAGATGTAAACATTCCCCATTATAAATCTCCGTAAGGAATCTGTTTTCGTTCCTGTGAATTTTTCCGAGTGAAAGATGATAGTGTGTCAATGAAATTATCTTGGAAAATATCCCTTTCAACTATTTCAATTGCACTTCTTTGAAATTCACAGGTAAGTGTATTTTTATTAAAAATCGTCCAAATGTGCTGCATAAATATCTTGGGACAGACTATAGTTAATTTTATTGTGATGAAACGAAAATAAACAAACATCACATTCAACTTTGTTTTGTTTTTTATAGGGCCATCATATAAACGGCAATATAATTAAATAATATGTTATTAAAGTATACCACTTATTATATAAATTTCAAGTCAGATCCGGTGTTATATAGTGCCTTTTCCCCCTAGCCATCTCCCCCCTCCCCCCCCGGAAAAATGGCTATATAGTAGTTTCCCCCCCCCCCCCCGGAAAAATGGCTATATAGCAGTTTTTCCCCCACGGAAAGCTGACTATATAGTGGGTTTTCCCCCTTTTTATAGCCAGATTACCCCCACGGAAAACCTACTATATAGTACATTTCCCCCCTTTTTTTTTTACATTCCGCCGGAATTAAGGCGGACCATTCGTGGCAATAATTTGCAATAACTGATGTGATATGAATTTCTCATAATAAAAGATAATTATGGCAAATATTAATACATAGAATAAAATACATGTTTTTTTCACCCCTGATATGAACAAAGGCACGCGCCTTCATAACATTCCTGTGTCATCACCATTTATTTCACCATTTGTTACACCTTTTTGGAACATCTTTTACACGGATTTCGGAATACCTCTAATCTTTTTTATCTAAACGATGCTTATCTACACTTTTGACTTCGACGTTATGACATTGACATTTTTCACAGAACACGTCAGAATACATTTGAGTGAAAGTACGCCGGTTTGGAACTCTAATTTTCTCATGTATTATCATCTATGAAAAAGCTCCTCCCAGGAAACTAACTGACCAATCTTGACTTAATTTTGTAGAGGAAGGGAATAAATTAATACCGTTAGATCTTAAAAATATAATCGTATATTTTACTTCTAAATATCAAACGAGAGAAAGGGTGCAATAATATGATGAGAAACTGAAATGTTTTACTTCGATTGATTGGGTTATAAGTCATGGGTAAGGGGTATTATAATTATGTATTAAAGGCTTGTGTAAAGTTAGTATTTACAATTTTGTTTTAAAGTCACGGATATTCATATTCATGTCTTTAAAGCTGACATGAATTCATAAATACGCATTATTTCCCTTTTATCTTCGACTACCGCCATATTAGTTGTCGATTTCTATTGTTCTGCTCATCGCTACACACCCCCTATATAAGGCCGAGAGCACTATTCATGCTTCACCGCATTCAGGAATTTCATACACCCGAACACGTTACCTTGGACGAAAAGACTTGTAAAAACGCGTTTTGAACAAAAATAAAATGACAACCACTGCACTGGCAAGATATATCCAATAAACGACGAAACAAGACAGCCTGAAATCCAGGCGCAGATACTTCGAAAATTCCTCGATAATTGTAGACCGTTTTCGTGTGTATGTTATAACATCGCACATGCGCAAACCACAAACTGTGGCAGATCGAGCAATGTCAATTATCGCACGGATTTTATAAACGGGGAGTTTTTGTAGGAACGGATGGAAACGTTATTACTTTCTTGGATTTACTATCATTTAGCTACTGTATTGGATGTAGTTTCGCCGGGGTTTTCAAGAAGATGCGGACGTTATGCACTCTATATGAACGACACACGTGTTCGATGTGCATGCGAAATAAGACAGCACTGTCTGTGCAAAATAACACGGATACCTTGGACATCCTTTCAAAGAATAAATATATTTTGTATTTCATTGATTGTTTCTTTATTACTACATTTTACTACAATGTGTAGTTCATGCATTTAGAAGTCCGTGCAACGTGAATGCCTCGATCGGAAAGCAACCGACCGTAACTTTCTCAACCGGTATATATACCCCAGTGGCAGTAGAGGAGCGATCGAAACTAATATGGCGACCAAATGCTTTTATGAATTCATGTCAGCTTTAAGCACATTTTTTATGAAACGCGAGGTTTTATGATGTAAACATTTAAAAAAAAAAATGTAACTTTACATCCAGAACAAAGTAGGTATTTTTGCTGGTTACTTTGAAAAATATGAAATGGAGCCTGAACTAACCTTATGTATATATTATCATTCACTGCGTGCTAATTTTTCCGTTTTTTATTTTGCAACGTTAACGTGGTTTATACATATACAATTTTGAAAACGATGCCATATAAAAAAGATATACGATTCACTTAACTAAAAATCGTATCATACTATTTATTTCATATTTTTGCAATAAAGATTTACTTGTATACCATATTATTTCTTTGAACAATGAAAAAGGTTATTAAAAATTAAAACTAACACATTTTTTTGGTGATGAGCTGGCTAATTTTTTTTAAATATAAGCTTGTTCTTTTAATCGATTGGCAAGTAAAAAAAGCCGTATATCAAGTGCGCTTTTGTTGGTTATTTATTTTTGTTTTTCGGTTGCTACTTTTATGAATAAAAATTTATTTATTTATTTATTAAGTTATTTATTATACGATTAGTCATCTTATGAATTGATAAAATGTTTTGAAGAATAATTAATTTAACCGTGTCCCTTTTTTTTAAAAATATTTTTGTTCGTAAAAAAAGAAAAGCAGAATTAAACGTAATTTTTAACAATTTTGATAAGGAAATATATAAGTGAGTGTGTATTTTCAAATGATGTTTTTAATTTTTAATGACCGTAAAAATATGGTGATGTTGTCATCTCTAGTTTTTGAGATATATGGCCCTAAAAAATACACTATTCATTATAATTGGATTATAAACATCGGACTCGGAAACATCAAGGGCCCCTACCCTTGGGGCTAAAATTTTCAGGGTCATATACTAGTGCTATACAACTACCACTGAGAAAATATGGTTTAGTGGTCATCTCTAGAATTTGAGATCCGGGCCCCCACTTATAGAACACTATTCAATCACAAGTAATAGCTTTCCAAAAAGCTTGTCTGACTAAACAAAATCATTCAATGGAAGCGTGCATGTATCAATTAAGCTATCTTATCAGAAATGAATTTTAATTTTTGCTGCTGATCATAAATTTATAAACGGAACGTGCAAATTTAAGACGAAATGTCAGTCTTTTCTTCGATCTAGAGCATGTACATAAAATTATATCACTTGAAATTCATTTATTTTATTAATTCAATTTTT
Organism: Magallana angulata; assembly: GCF_025612915.1. NCBI lineage: Eukaryota > Metazoa > Mollusca > Bivalvia > Ostreida > Ostreidae > Magallana > Magallana angulata. The sequence continues at coordinate 49,186,425 of NC_069116.1, forward strand.
TAGGAATGTACACATATCATAAGTGCATGTAAGCTTGAAAGCTGGAGATTAAATATTAGTTTTTTAGCTCACCTGAGCTGAAAGCTCAAGTGAGCTATTCTGATCACATTTTGTCCGTCGTCCGTCTGTCCGTCCGTCTGTCCGTCTGTCTGTCCGTCTGTCCGTCTGTCCGTCTGTAAACTTTTTACATTTTGAACTTCTTCTCTAAAACCGCTTATCCAATTTCAACCAAATTTGGCACAAAGCATCCTTATGGGAGGGCGAATATAAATTGCAGAAATAAAAGTCCGATCTGTATTCAAAGCGGAGAAAACCTTGAAACTGTAGAAAAAGGGGGGGGGGGTGCATTTTTAAAAATCTTCTTCTCAAGAACTACCGAGTTAATCTTAACGTAATTTAGCATAAATCATCCTTAGGGAAAGGAAATATATAAATTGCAAAAATTATAGGCGATTTCTGTTCCAAATTTGAGATAATTGCGAAAATACTTATAAAGAACGGCTCGTTATTCCATATATCGTAGACTGGCAATTCATTGCGATAGACTGGTCTTATGACAGGCATCGCCAGTCTACCGCATCTCGAAAACGAGGTTCTTTGTTTGAAGCTGGCAGTTTGTTGTGCAACAGTTCATCTATGAAACATGGAAATAACATTGGTGCCGATTATTGTGAAGTAAATTATGGTTAAATATTTCAACGCGTTGTCATTTTCACTTGTGATGTTGGTTTTAGCTTGTTTTCATTTTTTCGTTTCATTTTGCTTTTTAACTTGGGAAACAATCGCCTTGTATTTGGAACATAGACTTCGGTAAATGTTTACCTGCGAAAATGATAAAATCTGATGCATTAACAACGTACTAAAGTGCATTTCCCTCTGTTTTTATTGTTTATTAATTAATTTTCTAATTGTTCCAACAAGGATCAAACAAGTGTGTTGGTGTTAGCTTGTTCGGATTTTCGTTTCGTTTTCATTATTTACGCTTTTAAACCTGGAAACTATCGTCTACAGGTATTTCGTGATTTTTACGTATCAATTCAAACAGATACTTCGGTAAATCAAACAGTTAACTGTTTACCTGCGCAAATTAAGCAAAATCTGATGTAGGGGTACTGAAATACAATTCCTTCTATCGGTAATTCGGCATTTTCTTTTGCGTAATGGTAGATTAATGCAATAGATTTTGTTGAGATGCTCGACATTTTCTCGAGTTTATTCAGTTTAAATAGAGTTTGATATCGCTGACGGAAATATGTAGGTATATATATATATATATATATATATATATATATATATATATATATATATATATATATATATATATATATATATATATATATATATATATATATGATTCATTTCGAAAAAATAAATTGTGTTCTTTATTTGTTATAGTGCATGTTTCTTGTGTTTAATTGTTTACAATTTCTATTTACTAACCATATTTGAGTGTTAAGCTTCGAATTATAAGCAAGATACAAAGATTTGCTCACAATTCTATGTTTGTACACAGATCTTAAAAACTAAAGATTAAAAAAGTAAAAAATTTGTCAATATTTATTAAGAAAATGTTCAAAGTCTGTTCTTCTTATTGTATTGTAAACTTAATCTTTTTAGCTCACCTGAGGGTGGGGCCACAATGGGGGGGGGGGTCGAAGTTTTACATAGGAATATATACAGTATATCTTTAAAAATCTGCTTCTCAGAAACAAATCAGCCAGGAAAGCTGACACTTGTGTGGATGCATCCTCAGGTAGTGTAAATTCAAAGTTGTGAAAATCATGACCCCCGGGGGTAGGGTGGGGCCACAATGGGGGATCGAAGTTTAACATATGAATATATAGAGTAAATCTTTAAAAATCTTCTTCTCAGAAACTAATCAGCCGGCAAAGCTGAAACTTGTGTGGAAGCATCCTCAGGTAGTGTAGATTCAAAGTTGTGAAAATAATAACCCCTGGGGGTAGGTTGGGGCCACAATGGGGGATCGAAGTTTAACATATGATTATATAGAGTAAATCTTTAAAAATCTTCTTCTCAGAAACTAATTAGCCAGGAAAGCTGGCACTTGTGTGGAAGCATCCTCAAGTAGTGTAGATTCAAATTTGTAAAAATCACGACCCCTGGGGATAGGTTTTGGTCACAATGGGAGGTCGATGTTTTACATAGGAATAAACAGAGTAAATATTTAAAAATCTTCTTCTCAAAAACTAATCAGCCAGGAAAGCTGAAACTTGTGTGAAAGCATCCTCAGGTAGTGTAGATTCATGGTTGTGAAAATCATGATCCTCAGGGGAAGGGTGGGGCCACAATGGGGGGTCAAAGTTTAACAAAGGAATATATAGGGTAAATCTTTAAACTTTTCTCAGAAACTAATCAGCCAGATGATTCTTTATAATTATTAAGACTTTGGCCCCAGGACAATTCTTTGGCCTCACGAGAAGGTTCAGAGTTTGATGTACGTTTATATCCGATATATAAACTATTGTTAAGGATCTTTTTGAGAACTGCAATACTCAACATATGATATGACTATAAAATCATCCTGTCAGAAAGGGGACTAATGATTATAAACATAAGAATATCCAGGGGAAAATGGATTTTATTTATACAGGATCTACATGTATTATTGTACATTGTCCAGATAGTTTGTATTATGACTCCATTAAGCTGATTTTATCATACCTATTGTTCCTCAGGTGAGCGATGTGGCCCATGGGCCTCTTGTTAAACTTGTATTAAGATGCAAAATCAACTGAAAGACATTTAAAAAAATTTCCAACCATATAAAAGGGTATACAAACACGTATTGTTTTTGAATGTGTGTGGGCAGCTTCATCAAAATCATCTTGACAAGCAATTAAAAGGCGTGAATTCTCAAATTCATGAAAGAAAACCCTAACTGTAACTTCAATTCAATTAGAATTCCTTTTTGCAGTTTCATTTATTGCATATGCTCCTACAAAAGTTGAGGGGGGGGGGGGGGCAAATCCATGATATTTCCATTTATCACATAAAGTTAAGAAAAGTGCAAGCTGCCAAAAAAGTGGGGAGGGGGAGCAGCCCCCCCCCTCACCCCAACCCCCGATGCTACGTGCCTGTGATGAAAACACAGGGGTATTCGCATGACCCCAACGGACTCGTCAACTAATCGGCGCGCAAAAACTATAAATGAGACATTATGGCGCGAAGTCCTGCTATTACCGTTTACGCAACCAATGAACTCATCCATTGGCAGAGATCCATGGGGAGGGGGACAGATGAATTTTTTGACATTTGTTTTGTAACAGCTACATACATGTATATCATACATTGGATCGGATGTTTTGGAAGAAATCTATCGAATTAAGAAACGCACTTGATTAGTAATTGTTAAAAGTAGTAATGTACATTTAGTAAGACCCGCGAGTTATGATCCCTTTTCAAGATTAATGAAATCGCCCAACTGAACGAAAATCGGGTCACACCCCGCATGGCGATTTAGTTCCCCCAGTAAACATTCCAGCTGTATAAATATATATTTGTTTTAATCCAAACTGATGACTCTCTTGTAATAATGATAATCCAACACATCGTACCGTTATATATAATTTATTTCGGTTGAACTCGGTGAATTAGAATAAAATGATTTTCTTTTGTGGAAACGCCAATAAGAGATAGGGGCGGGGCTTAAGGTTTTGTAGGTAAGTCGTGTTCGATATGCATACATTCTGGCGTTCAAACTTTGCACGGGAAAGTTTAAAGTGTATGGTTGTGGTAATCAGTACTTGATAAGGTTCTAATTGAGTATGCCGGTATTATGGTAATGTGCTCTTGAGCATATATGACAAGCTGCTTGTCAAATGAATTAAAACTTCAGAAGTTTTCAGATGTTGAAGTTGAATATTGCAGAATATTTGATGTTGAATATTGCAGATTGTGTGGGAGTGACTTTCTGTAATGCAAGAACACAAATGCAAAAAATAAATATTGTATTTTTTTGGGGTGTTTATTGCTCTTGTTAAGTGCAAGTACAAAAGAAAGACAATATGTTACAACTTGTTGCGATGACCCCTCCCCCTTTTTCACAGTTCAAATATGGTGGCTGATCTATTTTTAAATCAGGATTACACACGTGCACTGCATGGTGAACGTCCCTTTTACTTGAAAACACTTGCTCGCTGTTGTTATTACATGCCATATAACAGTTTCATCAATTGTGAATGTAAATGCTGACATCTTAAACATGCATCGATTAAACTTTTTTGTGAAATATCATGATATTGCTTGTCCCGTTGTCTGCACTGTTTCGGAGAATGCAACTTTTAAACCTTAGATATGCCTGACGTCATGACGTCAGGCAATTATAGTGGAGTTTTAAACATCGGGCCCTGAAACATCGAGGGCCCTTACCCTGGGGGCTCAAATTTTCAGAGTCGTCTACAAGTGGTAAACCACTGCCACTGTGAATATATGGTGATGTGGTTATCTCTAGTTTATGAGATATGGCACCCTAAAGAATATGCACTATATTCATTATAATAGGATTTTAAACATCGGGCTCTGAAACATCGGAAATTTTTTTTCCTCTAAAACAGAGGTTTAGCCTACATTAAAATTGCACAAACAGGCAGACGGAGTGATAGATTTATTAAAAAAACCTCTCAAAACATTGTTCACTTAAAAATTCAGAACACAGAATTATGCATATAAGTGTATATATCTTGTAAAACCAAGTACTTTTTTCAATTAATTACCTGAATTAATTAAGTTCTACATATAATTCCATTACGCACATGTTCAATTTTTGGCATTGTCTATAAAAATAATTAATCGGCAAAACGAAACTTAACCTGTACAGATGAATGCAGATATACAACCTAGGAGTATAGAAACATTGATTTTAATCCTTACTGGGTTTCCATAAATATTTTTTATAAAATCTGAACAAAAAACGTGAGGGAGAAACGCTACTATGGGGGAAAAGCTACTAGAATATAATTTATTTCTGAATTAGGGCCTCATGGGGTATGACTTGTATGAATTACGAAATAATCAATTTTCTTCTATAAATATTACAGTATCAATTATTTCGACCACACCCTGAACAATTTTGTTTTTCAAAATGCGTAAATATCGACGATATAAACTTGGTCCCAGAATTATCGCACATTTTTTTTCCCAAAGAGCGTACTTTGTACAGTAACATACCTCGGAGAAAAAATAACGGTATTTTCATCCGAGGTACCCACATTACATGTACTATTTTTTCTGTACAAGCCCCTGTCAGCAGCTGGCCAGGCTGTGCATGTCCCAACAGAACACTATATAATTATATGAGGTTTTTTTTTTTTAAATAATTATGCGTTAAATTTTTCCTTTTCGAAGACACCATTAATATGTACATGCAATAAGATTTTTGACGTAAGTTTTGGTTGGACTATTGGACGGTGTTGTTCGGATTGGTTTAGTCACATCGTTATGGTTTCCTTTGTACAACGATATTTTTATTTCCGATTTGACGACAACAAAAAATTACAAAACCCGTTCTTCGGGACATGTGAAAATCGGATTAAAATGGGAACTCGTGGCCGCACACGCGATTATTATACTTGGGTGAGTTTTGTGTCCGTGCACTTGTGTGAATTTTGTCTCTGTACTGACTGTGAACTATAGCAGTATTACAATTTACAAGTATCTAATATGTCGATACATGCATGACTAATAACCTACTGGAATACACAAGGACAATCATTACATCATCAACAAAATGACTCTACATCGGAATAGTGGCGTTAACTTTGTAAGTGATTTATAAGTAATTTAATATTATTGAGGTTGTCTGTTCAGTCTCTATGTGTTTGTTGGCTTTAATATCTTTTAAATGGACGTTTTACACTTCCCGGTATATTACTACCTTGTCGGCATGTTAAAATTGACATCTTTTACTGTTTTGCCATTAGCGGAAAATCATGGAGAGAAAACCGACTGTGGTTTCTTCAGATGTTGCAAATCAAGTTTTTTTTAACATGCTGTGATTTTTAATTTGTTTGGGTTTTACTTTTGCATGATAAATACACTGTATAATGTACACTGTATGTGTTATTTATTGGCCAACGCAAGATGAAAATAAATGCTCCCATGTTTAATAATGATAATTAAGATACACTGAATGGATGCATCAATGTCATTTACATCAATTTTCATGATAAAAAAATATTTAAAAATTGAATTTTGCTCAAAATTAAGAAAATAAAAAATCATGCTCATGTTATTTATGTCTCTGATATCATTATCAGGTTTATTGTGGTCTGTCATTTAAAATGAACTCTCCTAAAAATTAACTTTGCACAGCAGAATGTTTTTTTAAATACATTTTTAATGCATGATATCTTAAAGTACCTTTTTACTGATCTCGCAAGAGCATGATTTTAGTGCCATAGGCAATTTACACAGGATTGGGGGTAGAATTCTGCTGACAAAAAATTCATTTTTTCTAAGGGAATAGTAATTGAGATTTTCTCTTTGCACATGTGTTGTTATTGGAGCTAGCATTGCATTCACTAGCTGGGCCTGTAATAAAACTGCTTTCAATTGACAATGTATTGTCACAAGTTTTAACAGCAGTTACTAACCTCCTGCTATATATGGATATGTACTTATTTACTTTGTATTGTATTGAAAAAAAGGAACACTACATTTAACTGTTAAATCTAGCGATCATTATACATTATTACATATATGTATGCACTTTACATTTGGCCCTATCCTTTGTTAGATTAGCACTGCTGTACAGCATTTGAAGTATTTAATACAAGTGTGATAAATAAATGACATTGTTTTTTTTTTCAGACAAGCGTACCACAGACAGAAAATTCAGACAGGAACAAGAGAGTGTTCAAATTTAGAAATATTGATGTGATTGTGTATGCAACAGTAATCATTTTTGGCATTGGATCATGGGTAGACATAAATGGTTTATGGGTAGAACTCCCAGCAATGATTACAGAGGGTCTTCCAGAAGGTTGGAAACTGCCTTCATATTTGTCCATCATAATCCAAATAGCCAACATTGGACCTCTTATTGTGACACTTTGCAATGTGTTTGCCCCTGGAAAACTTAACAACAACGGAGTCATATATTGCATTTTAGGAATAGGTAGTTTAGCGTGCCTTTTCCTGGCATTCTTCTGGAAAACCACTGCATATGTTGCTGGAGAAGAAAGAAGCATAGTGCTTCTGATTCTACAATTCTTCTTGGCCCTAGTGGATTGCACAACGTCGGTCGTCTTCTTGCCATTCATGACTCTTTTCAAGTCTGATTACATGACGGCCTATTTCATTGGTGAAGGCATGAGTGGGATGATACCCAGTCTGGTAGCCCTGGGCCAAGGCAGTGGGTCCGTGTCTTGTGTCAATGTGTCCTCTACAAATGCTACCACCAATATAACCACTTACAATATATACCCACAGTCAAATCCACCCAATTTCCCTGTCCGTGATTTTTTTCTCTTTTTGTTTGCCATGGTCTTTTTCAGTGGCATTGCTTTTACATTGCTGAAATATTGTCCTTACTATGAAGAAGAATATGCCGTAGAAAATGATGATGAGGAAGCATCTGAAGATAGCAGATGCCACAGCTATGAACTCAGTAATGGTGAACATTCTGGAAGTGTCACTTTCTCTGACCCTACCACAATAGGACAATCTCAGTCTGCATTAGTGAATGAAAATAGAAAACATCAAACTGCAGTTACTTTATCAAAAACACAGGACAGTATTAGAGTTGAAAAAATAGCTGAGCATTCAGTATCCAAATTACGCTATGCTTACTTCTTGATTTTGACAGCCTTTCTGAACTCTCTCACAAACAGTGTATTGCCATCCATTCAAACTTTTTCCTGCATGCCATATGGCATTTCAGTGTACCATCTAACAGCTGTACTGTACAACATTGCTAACCCTGTAGCATGCTTCATTGTGTTGGTTTACTCATCTACATCCTGTGTTGTCATTAGTTTTCTGTCTTTCCTGGGATCCCTAGCAGCCGCCATCATCCTGTACACTGCAGCTGCCAGCCCAACTCCTTTACTTGTGGGAACAAAATCTGGAGAAGTTCTCATTGTAAGTTTTTTGTGAATGTAATATATAACAAATTAAGTCAAAATTAATGAATGTTCAATATCATAGTTGTAAATTAAAACCCTTCTACATGTCATGAAGGCACATAGGGCTGGGCTTATTTGGTTTCCATTGTGCTAAGTGGATGAGGGTCAATGATTCCTCCTGGATGGGACACCAGTCCATCGCAGATTAACTCTGCATAAGCCAGTACTTAATTTCAGCTAGGTGGACTAAGACTGTAAATAAAGTGCCTTGTATTAGTGTACAATACAAAACATTAAGTGACAACAGCTTGGTTTGAACCATCGACTTATCAATAACTTACAAAAGACATATGACCACTAAGCCATATGCTCCATAGCTGTGAATGAATACATGTAATTTTATATAAAATATTTTTAATATTAATTATTCCATGAGAGTGAAATTATGTTTTATATACAGCTTTGTCATAAATTCCTTCATAAAATCCATCACTAGTCTTTTGGTATCTCTGTAATTAAAATTGCCAATACATGTATTATAAAGTAATTATCTTCCTTCTAGATGAAAAGTATGAAAATTTAAGCAAGTTTTAGTTTTATTACATTCACCCTGTGCAATTTTCATCCTTCTACAAACAGTTTTACCCCTTCTTGAACTCACCCAGATACAGTTGTGAAATAAAGAGAGATTATATGAGACAAAGGAATTTGCACAGTCCCAAATATGAGACATTGGAGTTCGTACAGTCTTAAATTCACCTGCTGACAGTGAGAATGAAAGGGGCAAAAATAAAATGGAGGCAAATGTTTCTTTGTATACAGGATTAATTGATGAAGGATGACATATATAGTGTGTTTAAATAATGTTTTGCTTATTTTTTAGGTCATCGTGTGGGTTCTAGGTGGACTATTGTTAACTTATTCCAAAGTTACCATAGCAACTGTTTTTCGGCAGTATGGAACTAGAGCGTTGATGTGGATTGGTGTGATGCAACAAGTTGGGTCCTTTTTTGGAGCGATACTGTTTTATATGATCATCAATGTTTGGATGCTTTTCAAAAGTGCTCCATACTGCCCAGTTTGATTCAACGCATTAGTTAAAGGGACCATTATATTTAATAGGCATTTTCAAGACATCACATAATGACCAAAGACTGAATTTTGAGACTGTTGTTATTTGTTTGAATGTATTTATTGTATGATTGTGTTAAATTGTTTTCATATTCAATTAGAATTCATTACATGTATATTAGATTAGCTAAAACCCTTATTATATACTTGCAGTTAAGTGTGTAAGCTTGAGTAGATGGTAACATTGAATAGAATTTTTATGAAAGTTGTGTATGCATAGGAAGAGAGGATAGCAATCTTTGTGGACTTTGAATGTTAGAATATTGCAATGTGTAAATGCATTGATGAAGTGCAGTTTACTTTACTATGAAAAAAAACATGGTTATTCATGTGTTTTACATGTTAAAGTCTAGCTGCAGATCTGTAGCTCTCTGGTTGAAATAATTCGGATAGACAAACCAGAGATCTCTGGTTTGTCTATCCAAATTTTTTCAACCAGAGAGCTACAGATCTGCAGCTCAACCAGAGAGCTACAGATCTGCAGCAAGTTAAAGACAAACTGCAGTGTTTCTAACTATTATTTGAAAACAATGTAGATCAGTGATTATTATCAAGATAAAGCACTTGCTTGAATATTCTTGTATTAATATTTTTTTTTTTGCTCTTTGTTTTCTACACGTTTATCATGTTTATATATCAAGCTTATCTGATGTTTTGATACAGATCTGAAAGCATCTTTTTCTAAAACTTTATACATGTATATGTTAAGCTGTGAAAATGTGAAAAATAGGTATTTTGAATTCAATGTTTAAATAAATTCACAAAAGACAAATGATTATATCATTATAGCCTTACATAACAGACAGTTTGAACATGACAACAGTTTGGATCAAATGGTTAAAGTGCATTATTAATATTTTAAGGTGGAATAACACATTATCACAAAATGACTGACCTCTGATCAAAACATTTTGTTTTTTTGAAGAGGATTTTATCGACGACAACATATCACTTGCTCCCTAGCCTAGTGAATAAAATGTCAAGCATGTGATCTGTACATCCCAAATTCGATTCCCGCAGGAGCTTTTATTGTTACATTTAGATATTCATTTTGTCTCCACAAACTGCGAATTTCCGCTTACTGGCATTTGACGTATGTACAGTTTATTTATCATTATATCTTTCATATAATATAATAACTGTTAATTTGAGTGACTTTTTCCCGGTATGTTATTCCTCGTTAAATATCTGCTTCTTTACTCAGTATTGGACATCTACATCAGGGGGTGCTAATGAATTGTTAAAATGAGCAAAGATGTTTCTACTAAACCTTTGAATGAATATCTCATGGGCCAGGGTTTCTGATATTAAAGTAAAAATTTGTATCATTTATCGATAGTACATTACATTTTAAAATTAATGTTTCTCAAAATTGAGTGCTCAATTTTGCATTATATTGACAGAACATCAATCCACCTATATAACCCAAGAACTTAAAAATGTTTACGATCTGTAATCAACTTTAAAGAGAGTTATTCCTCTTTGATTTTTCAACACTGATATTAAAAGTACCAAGTAAAAAAACCGTTGATAACCTTAAATTTGGGTAATTTGAAGCCAGAAATAATACATTTATGAAAAAAATATTCTTCTACGATAATATGTACAAAAAAGGATTTCGTGATTTTAAGTTGTTTAGTTGATATAATAAAAAGATTCATGTATGGTATTTTATCAAACAACATAATACTTATACTTGTTGCACCAAATTAAAAAAACACCAAACAAACCAAGAGGAGCATGTAGACAGAAATAAGTATTGACCCACTGACATATTAAATATCTAGACCAAGAATATCCATAATGCATAAACTTTATGTTCATAGTAAGTGTTTGAATTAGATTATCACGATGCGATAAAGACAATATTCGCTGACCCGAAGTTACATGTACATTGTATTTCCTTCTTTTTAAGAGAATTCCAAGAGAGACTGAAACACAAAAACATTTCTCAAAGTAGTCATTACAGAAGTTCGTTTTTTTTTTTTTGGTTGTACACTGTTAGATTGTCGCAATTGCGCAAACGATATAGTTACCGTAAGTAATAGGTCGTGCAGTGACGTGGACTTCAGAATACTGAGAAATAATTATTAAGAAGAAAATAAACCATTTAACTTTTATTTAATATAAATAGTGCCTGTTTGGGAGGGTAACAGTTGAAATTGACACCCCTCGAAAACCATTGTCAACCGACGCGAAGCGGAGGTTGACAATGGTTTTCGAGGGGTGTCAATTTCATTAACGTCACTATTCCGATGTAGAGTCATTTTGTTGATGATGTAATGAATTCCCTTGTGTATTATATATATTATTATATAATAAATATTATTATACTTTCATGTTAAATACTGAAATCTTTGGGACATGTGAATATCGGATTAAAATGGGAACTCGTGGCCACACACGCGATTATTACACTTGGGCGAGTTTTGTGTCCGTGCAATTGCGTGAATTTTGTCTCTGTACTGACTGTGAACTGTAGCAGTATTACAATTTACAAGTATCTAATATGTCGATATATGCATGACTAATAACCTACTGAAATACACAAGGGAATTCATTACATCATCAACAAAATGACTCTACATCGGAATAGTGACGTTAATGAAATTGACACCCCTCGAAAACCATTGTCAACCTCCGCTTCGCGTCGGTTGACAATGGTTTTCGAGGGGTGTCAATTTCAACTGTTACCCCTGGAGACATTTAACACACTTTATAAGAAAAGCAAAGGAATCCTGGGCTTCGTTTTTAAACAATTGACTACGAAAGTATGATTAAATGTTGATATTTCTTTGTAAACACCGATGATTGTAATCTAGATTGCCATCATTTGAACGGGACGAGACAACTAAAGATATTAAAAATTAAAGCACCTAATTTTCCAGAGTGCATTATTATAAACGATCCAAAACTTTTGTGACCGAATATTTTTCTGAATTCATGTTAACTATAAGACCCTATTCGAGAAGTTATAGTATTGTGTGTGTTTTAAAATTTTAAATTAAAACTGCCAGAGTAATAATTCTGATTGAAAGAGAACAGTTGTTCATAGAGTACATTTGAGGGTTTTAATTATGTGTGTGTGTGTGTGTGGTTTAAAAAAATGTAGAATGTATTCTCTAAATACATAATAATATATCTATATTAAACGATGTATGTACGTGGCAGCGACAGCTCAATGGATGATTGAAAAACAAAAAAAAAACATTGCATGGCTTTTTTGTAAACCAAGGAATATGGTTCAAATGTAATTATAATATTGATCAAAAAGAATAATATATCTTTAGCGAAATCGCAATTATTTATACACATGTTAAGCGTTTCATGCATGACATATATACATAGTCAATTACTTGTATCCCTTGCAATCAAAATACTGAATTGACCAGAAGGAATGAGAGTAGTAATGTTCATGTCTTGAAATTTGAACGCAAAAATTAAAATCCTGGCTCTTGGTGAAATACCCATGTAGTTATATTCACAGTTTCGTCTTCACAAGCACGTAGCATCATGTTTGTAAGGGGGGGGGGGGGGGCGGGGTGGGTTGTCACATTCAAAATCTGAAATCGTGACCATGATTGCGTTATGTTTAAAATGTTTATACTGTAGGTGTTAAATTACCCAATAACTTTGATTTTTTAACACTGTGTAACAAGAAAAGGGCCAAGTAAGTTCAAAATGTCTATGTGTAAATTTCAAAAAAAAATTCTGTTTTGAAAAAAGGGGAAAGGAGGGGAGGCAGGAACGGGTATTTAATTATAAATTTAAAAAAATCATCGCTGCTTTGTGGCTTTCAGTGAACACGGGCTTAAATTGAGACGGTTCAATAGCGAGGCCCCATTCACTTTTAATTTTAATATAGTTTCTTTGTTGTTCAAGGGTTCAGTGATAGGTACGGTACATGTAACGGCCTAACTAAGCGTTCTAGAATGTTAAAAATGTTATCAGTGAAACTTTGTATACCTTCCGTTTTCTAATAAAAAAATTAAAAATATATTTTAAAGAGTTGTTTCCTTATTGTCTACAGGAAACACTCATTATTTTGAGAATTTCGAGAATATAACAGAGCATGCGAACGGAATCAGAAAGATCAAAGCACAGTCATTGAAAGGATTTTTATACATTTGATACGTTTGGAAAATGAACGCAGCCATTCTTTTCATTGTTGTTTGGAATTTATGTTCAGGTAACACATTTTTTTGTTAACTGTATATCGTCGACAAACCTCATGCATTATGAATCAAATGATAATACGTGAATTTTTCAGAATTGGTAGCTATTAATAATTTGCAATACGAAGACGGCATCAGTGGTCAAATAACATCACCGGGCTACCCTGGGAACTATCCCAACGATGTCAATTATACATGGATAATAAGGACAGGGAGCCACTCAGCAAACGTAACCTTCAGGGTTATTGATATGAATATCGAAAAATGGGGGCCATGTGATGATTATTTGGAGGTAAACTTGATTAATATTCAGCATTTATTTCTTTTTTCTGGAGAGGATGCATACATATTGTAACCCTTTAAATCTCCCTTTTCGAGCATTATTAATCTTCGCCAGTCTTCATTTAAGGATTGCGATATTATTATATTTGTACGCATATTTTTTTTTACAGTGTCTTGCAATTTTTTATTATTATCTAGAATCGATATAGTTTGGGTTTATTATCATATCGGCAAATACAAGATTTCATAGACCTGACCATGTGGTGATAGATAAATATATTAAAATGTTTACAACGTCCTCAGTCTATATAGTCTAATTATGGTACAACTGTATGTATCGACACTACTAAATAGCTTTTATAAGCAGAGCAGACACATTAAATGCATGATTAAAATGAACAAGGAAACGTATATGCCATTATGCACGTTCAATTCAATTCAATTTATTATCCTTGAGCTTTACAACTCATCGGAATACAAATTATAATACATATAAAATTATATACAAATGTGCAATGTGCAGTAAGTGAGTGGACATATTAAGACAATATAATCATGTACATATCTTAAGATATGAATGAACATAAATGTATAAGTAGCTTAATTAAACTGTAGTATTATTACAATGCTGCGCTCTCATTTTGGAAGCGCTAGATAAATATTTTCCTAAATTATTGAGTTCCTTAGTATTGTTTACACTTAAAAGTTTAGCTAGCTTAAAAACACTTGGTTTTTTGTAATAAAAATTCTTTATATATTTCTTTCGTAATTCAGCGTAAAAAGGACATATGAGTATAAAGTGGAACTCATCTTCTAAATCTTTTTTATTACAACGATTGCAAAATCTTTCATTTCTTGGCACCTTGTTGTGTCGACCTTTTTCAATATTTAAAGAGTGTGATGAAGTTCGAAAAATATTTATAAATTTTTTTGAAGTATAATCAATCGGTCTCCTAAGATAAGTTTGCAAACAAAAATTATCCACAAGGTGTTGATATAACCTACTCTTTGGAGATGTCGAAAAAGATGACATCAAACTTTGTTTATAAATATCTAATATTCTACACTCAATTATCTTGTAGGTTTTATGAAACTTATGATGCTTGAATTAAGAGCGTATTATTTTGGTCAAATAGTGCGAATGTTATAATAGAAATAGTAATCAAGATTAAGTAATCAACATGAGCTATTAGTGATAAGTTATGATAAGCATATATGCCGGAAGAAAAAATTCAAGAAAAAACTGTTCTGTGCTTTTATAGATTTCAAACAGGCGTTTGACACAGTTTGGAGAAATGGTTTATGGTGCAAGCTCTTAAATTATGGTATTAATGGTAAATGTTTTAAATATATTACAAATATGTATAAAGGTATTAAATCACGCATCAAGATGAATGGCACGGTATCCGACTTTTTTTCTTGTAATGTTGGAGTCCGCCAAGGTGAAAATTTGTCACCATTTTTGTTTTCATTGTACATAAATGATTTAGAAAATTATCTTGTTGAAAAAAATATTGCTGGTCTGCAAAGTTTTACCACATCAATAGAAAATGAATTATGTATATATATAAAACTACTTGTACTTCTTTATGCAGACGATACTGTTATCTTGGCGGAATCTGGCGATGATTTGCAGAACGCACTGAATGAGTTTGAATGTTATTGTAAAGAGTGGAAATTAAATGTTAATATAGATAAAACAAAAGTATTAATTTTTTCCAAAGGACGAATGTGTAAAAGAGTTTTTTTATTTTAACGATAGAGTTTTAGAAATTGTTAAAGAATTTAAGTACCTTGGCATTATATTCTCAAGAACTGGCTCTTTTTTAAAAGCCAAAAAACATTTATGTGACCAAGCCCAAAAGGCAATGTATGGTGTCATTAGAAAAATTAGACAATTTAATCTACCAGTTACATGTCAGTTAGAACTCTTTGATAAAATGGTTGTACCTGTATTGCTGTATGGTTGCGAAGTATGGGGTTTTGAAAAACTTGATAGTATTGAACGTGTTCACCTAAAGTTTTTAAAGCACATTTTATGTTTAAAAAGTAGTACTCCAAACTATATGGTTTACGGAGAAACAGGTCGTTTTCCTTTATCTGTAATTGTATTTACTAGAATGGTATCATACTGGTGTAAATTAATTTCTAGTACTAATACTAGCATTACAAATATATTATACCGGTACTTGTTGAATCAGACTGAAAATACAACCAGTACTAACCCTTGGATTGATTGTATTCGTCATGTTTTTAACTCATGTGGTTTATCAAATGTCTGGCATAGTCAGTTTTTAAATATTGTTAATCAAAAATGGGTTTCAACGGCAGTTAAACAGAGATTACAAGATCAATTTATTCAAAAGTGGCATGCTGATATAAATAATTCATCAAAAGGAGTAATATATAAAATTTTTAAAACAAATTTTGGATATGAAAAATATTTAGATATTTTACCCCTGAATTTCAGAAAAATTCTAGGTAAATTTCGTACTTCAAATCACCATCTACCAGTTGAACTGGGAAGATGGGAGGGTATCCCATTAAATGAAAGATTTTGTCCTCTCTGTAATACAAAACGTATAGCCGATGAATTTCATTATATTTTAGAATGTGATGCAATATCACAAGTCCGGAACAAGTTTATAGACAAAAAATTTTCAGTTAGACCTAATGTGTTAAAATTTTCGTATCTTATGACAACATGTAACCTGAAATTGCTGAGAAAATTGTGTATTTTCATAACAAAGATATACGAGGTAGTCTGTCCTCCATGAGTTTCACTTTGTATAACTTTTCCTAACTCTATAACCTTTATATTAATATAATTGTTTACCTCTGATCAATTTATATGTATATTTTAATGTTATTTTTGTCCTCATGTACCATATGTTTGAAATGGTTTTGAGCGAATAAATGAACTTGAACTTGGTGTAAAGAAGAATAATGACCCCCGTAGAATAATGACCAGGGGCCATTTTTCGACTTGGAATAATGACCCCTTTTTCTGTAGAATAATTGGATTTTTCTGAAGAAAAAAGACCAAGGGGTTATTTTTCTTCATGTAAAACATGTTAAACGAACTTGTAAAAATAGCTGTATATAGTTTTTCATAGCCGTTGCAAACACACACAAACACACTTACATTGCCACAAATTGATTGTTATTAATTTTAACATTCATGTCTCTTCTCTCGTCGACAGATGGCGGGAAATGACACTGCACTTGTGTAGAAATCTGCTGAACTGTACCATGTACTTTACCATGAATAATTCTTAACAACATTTTATATAGCTCTATTTTTTAAAAACGATAATTATTGGATTTACAAAATGTATGCAGCTTGGTAAACTTTATTTTATCGCGATTTCACAATTGCATCGGCAATTAATTGCCAGGTCTACACGTGTGTAATTACATGTAGAAATCTGTGTTGCTAATGATCTGAACTGAACTGAACTAGCTACTGTTGCCAAGCCATCCCGTGCAATTAAAAAAAAAGAAAAACAATTTTGTACACAATGAGTAATTATAACTTTCTCTCTCAGAGGAGATATTTACATTTCTGGGGGAAAGTGATTTAAAAAAATCATTTTACGTTCGTATTGTTTTCTTCTACGTAATACATATTCATCAATATTCAAAACATGTAATGTTGTATTTGTGTTAATGAATAGACTTTATTTTTTTTAGAGCAATTGTGTAAAGAATACCTGTCTATAGGAAATTCTAACTAGACTGATTGCATATGATTAAAGGAGATTATTTCTAAAAGCGTTGATAAGGGGTTCAGGCTCATGATCATCTTAGGGGTTTATATCCCCCTCGATTTTGATCACATGAATGTCATGTTGTAAATTTTGTATTTACTGCTACCCGTAAATTCAAAATTTACAACATGACATGAACTTAAAAACACACGCGTTAAGGAGAGGAACTTTTTAAATATTTATAACAATCATCTGGACTTCTATCATATTTAAATGTGTCCATTTAGCTCACTAGAACTTTGTCAGTTTTTTAAACTTTTCACAACGATATTGTGGTGAATGGTGGGCCGTTATCTTATTCTTCTTTAAAGTGTACATCAAACAAATTACAGGGCAGTGCAGGAGACCTATAGGACTTTTATTTTCAGGTCCCAAATTTGGGCTGTACGGGTACCACAAGGTGGTTCCGATTGGTCTATATCTCCCTTGATTTTGATCACAAGACACATTTATATTTCTTATCCAGGCGACCTATACTGCCTCAGAAGTTGTCAATGCTTTTATTGATGCATTAATCATCTAGATATTAATTAAAGTATGCCGATAATAAAGTAAAATATATTTTCTGTTTGAGTATTCTCAGTACTTTGATTATTTTCCCGTATTGGCCTTTAGCTTCTACTGGCTTGACGGGACTCTAAAGATGTCAGATCCTTTTCAAATTTGCATCTGAGAATTCCCAATCCCAATTAAACACTTAGTAATAAATACAGGTTTTTGGCATATGTGATACAGATGACGTCACACAACTCGTATTGGCCTCCGGGGCTGATACAGGTTATTGGCCCTAGGGCTGATACGGATCCGTATCACACCCCTTGCGGAACTTCTCTGCCTTTTTCCGTTACAGCAATTGTGCATGTTTACAGAAAAATATGAAACATATATTGCAGTCGACATTTTTTATGCAGTTGAAAATTTCAGTTGTGGAGCATTTAATTTTAAAACACGAGGAAATTCCGGTTTTGTAGCTAAATGTTTTGTAAAATAATAAGATCTAATATTTTTATTTAATACATGTATACAAACTACTTTTAAATGATATTTAAAATCAATTTGTTCACGTTGATGCCTTTTTACAAAATTTATTACTAAGTATATAATAAATATAATAATAAATACCCCTTTTCCATATCACAGCCTGTATCAGTCCTCGACCAATATCATACCATGGGCCTTCGGCCCTCGGGCTGATATTGGAGTCTTGGGCTGATACAGGCTGTGATATGGAAAAGGGTATGTATTATTCTCCAATGGAGCTCAGATCTGCTCTGACAACCATAAATCTTGCTTTGATGATAAGAAATGTAAAAGAAACAACTGGGATGCAACTTCATTCTGTGATTTATGTCACATTCTATCTGTAGAGCAAAAGTAGCCATGAAATTTCAATTGGACACACTTAATTATACCTCTCATCAGGCCATCCCTATAGAATTTGAAGAGAATTACTGATCAATGATGATTGACACATCTTAGATAATTTACAGCAAGAGCAATAAGCATATAAATAGAGTAATTCAATAAGGCAATGCATTTATGAAGCATCTTTACACGAGGAATCACATAAGTGCATGCCATATCACAATACTAAAATAAAAGAATCATTATACCAACCCCCAATAGTTGTGGATATGGGTGGGGCATCTATATTGTACCCATACATGTTACATAATATGATTCCATTCAAATTTTGATTTTCATTAATTAGAATAGGACAGGTGTGCTGGGGTTACCATATAAAAAATAGTAATATCTCCTTCTAAACATTTTAACAATGACTAATATTTCAATATCTTAGGTCATTCAAACATAAATATCAGTATTTGTATTTTGTAAATAAGGAACTCCCGATAAAATGTGGGTAGAAACTGATTTTTTGGCTATATTGCATTAAACATTATTTGGTCAACTGAAATGCATTAGTTCTTAAGGATGAAAACCATGAAAAGCTCCTGGATTCAATCATGCTGATATTCTGTATACTTGACTCATAATGACCCTTCAACTAAATGACTGAAACCTATTTTATAATTATATGAAATATTATTATTATATTTGAAAATTATGTTTTACACGCCAAAAATCATAATTTTTCATATTTTTTCATTACAAAATTTTAAAACATTTTCTCTCTTCAGACTGCAGAAACTAATTTCTGTCAACAAGATTTGACATAAAATACTGAAAACTGGCGTCTGCATGCATTTTTACAATTTAACATACAGCCCTTCAAGGTATCACACCGGTAATTGTTTTCACTATATAGCACTATAGAGGGGGAAAAATTCTTAAAAATCAGTTTGTATTTCTCATGACAAAATATTCGGAATAAAAGTTATTTGTTACCTATCGTAATAATGAATTACATGTAACTGTAACTCGTTAAGATTACAGCCATTCCCCGATACCATTCGTCAGTATCATGTTTTACCGGAAGAATTCTTATTTCTAAGAAATGCCCCTTCTTTCACTATAAGTTTAACTGAATATGAATTTTAATTTCTGCTACTTTCTAGAAACTGCAGTGAAATTTACAATATTATTACTAAGACTACTGAAAAAGTTGAATTTATAAGGGAGTCATTATTCTACAGGGGTCACTTTAATTTTCTTCAAGTAGAGTGTGCTCATTTTTAAGAAAATGACACTTATTCTTCAGACGAAAGGGTCATTCTCCTACGTAGAATAATGACCGGGGGGAGGGGGGGGGTCGTTTTTCTGCATAGAAAAATGACCGGGGGTCATTGTTCTACGTCGAAAATTACCCCCGGTCATTATTCTACGGGGGTCATTATTCTACTTTACACCTGTACCAAAATAATAGATTCATTCATTTCTTTAAGCTTTGCAACTCATCAGATTTTACAAATTAAACATAGTAAAGTATAGATGTGGGTATTTTACAGGAGACCCTATTACATTGTACAATGCACATACATAAATATGAAAAATTGACATAAGTAAAGGCGAAAAGAATCAAAAGAACAACATCTAACGTTAATTACATATATCTTTTCTTAATTTCATATTATAATAAATGTATGTGCCGAGGTTACACATATCTTTAAAATTTTCGTTATTAAACAATTGCAACAGCTTGAACATCGATGGTTTCTCATAAAAATACTTTTTAATATATTTTTGACGGTATTGAATATATACTGGACACACTAAAATAAAATGGAATTCATCTTCAACATAATTTTTACATGAAAAGCAGTTCCTTTGGGCTCTGTGTGTATTATTGTACCTTCCAGTTTCGATAGCTAAACGATGAGAGGACAATCTTAATTTTGATATACACTGTTGAAATTTTACAGAAATTGACTTTCTAAGATAATATTGAAGATAAAATCCATCCACTAAATATTTATAAAAATGATATTTCTACGAATTTTCTTTTTTACCAAAAATATCTTGTTTAGCCAGGTCTGCGATTCGTTGATTTATGACTTTTAGAGTAAGTGAATCAATTGTTTGTTTATTCCAAATTTCATTGAACCCAATTTCATTTAAAATCTTCTTTACATTAGAAGCCCAGTTTTTATATCCATGTAATTCGCAGTTAATGTACATTTCTTCGTAACACTTTTGTATAATACAATTATAACTACATAACACATCCTTCCAAAATTTTAAAATTGAACAAAACCTTTTTGTAATAAGAGGTTTTCTACCTAACTCTGCATACACAGCAGCATTAAATGAAGACCTTTTCACACCGAGGGTTTACTTACAAAAATCAAGGTGCAGTTTTTCAACATTGTTACCTTTATGAGAGCCCCAAATTTCTGAAGCATGAATAATAATGCCACCAACATAACAATCAAAAAGCGATAATAAGGTTTCATGATTAAGTATCATGCCTCTAACATTTTTCCTAAGCGCAAACATTGCCTTTCTATCCTGGTCAGATAATTGCTTTTTTGCTTTTGTAAATTTAGTATTGTACTGGAATATAATTCCCAAATAAGTAAATTGTTCCACGATTTCTAATACGTCATTACCAATAAAACATTTTTCGTTACATTTGATTTTGCTCTTATTTCTAAAAACTACAATTTTTGATTTTTCAACATTTATACACATGTTCCAAATTTTGCAATAGTGTGACAATTCATTTAAAAGTAGTTGTAGACCTTCAACAGATTCAGAGAAAAGTACCATGTCATCCGCATACATTAGTAGGAACAAATTTAATGATAATAATTCGTGCGGTATGCATCCAGATTTTAAAAAAATCATTTCAAAACCATTTACATATAAATCAAACAAAATTGGAGATAGCACTTCACCTTGCATAAGACCAACATTGTTACAAAAATAATCGCTTAAGCGCCCATTCACGACAACACAAGATTTAACATCATTATATAAAGCTTTAATAACATTTAACAATTTACCCTGGATGCCCACTTTAGATAACTTTAACCATAATTTAGATCTATCAACTGAGTCAAAAGCTTTCTTGAAGTCGATAAATGCACAATACAATCGTTTCCGTTTGCACAAAGTATTTGTTATAATAGAATGGAGAGCAAATATTGTATCTCGTGTACCATAATTAGGTTTGAATCCAAACTGGGTATCCGTAATTACATCGTTTGTTTTCGACCAATCTAACAGTCTGTTGTTCAATATACAATGTAGATGTAAACAATTTAGCCATATTGCTAACCAGACTTATACCTCTATAATTGTCTGGATTCGTACAATCACCCTTTTTTAAACAGGTACAATGATGGAAGTAGACCAACTTTTAGGAAAAAATCCAGTATCTAGTATACAATTGAATAGACTCTATTACAAAGGCATCATATGCTCCTGAAATAGATAACGGGCAAATATCATTTGCACACACTTCGCTAAACTCTACACAGACACGATGTTCACGTGGTAACAATACAAGTACACTATTTAAATGTTTTCCCCATATGTTTATCATTAATTGGAATTGGGTACAGCTTTTTAAATATACAAAGAGCATCTTTTATATCTCATCTCTTTATCACATCTTGTACAACATCCTAATGAATGTTGGTGAACAATAACAACACAAACATACATATGTTAATCCTTTCATTAAAAGAAATTATCATATAACGCACAAGACAGCATTATAATTACATTGATGCATTTCCTACGATTCCTCACAAAACTGTGCATGTATTATACTCAAGTGATTTCAAATGTTGATGGACTTTTTGTCTAATGAACGATCACTGATTTCTTGTAGATAAAAGAAATTGAACCTTGTTGTTTTCGCCTGTTTAAACGATGTGGTTATTTGAAGAATTACAATCTACCAGGACGAGGAAAGGAAATCAGAATATCTTTCATATCAGACAAGAGTATGACAGAAAAAGGATTCCACCTCACATGGAGAGGTAGCTTACTTACATGTATATCTTGTTATTATAAGTCATTTTTCTTTATTTGAATTAATAGATATTTGAAATACTTCACAAATAATTGTTTGATTGGAGCATATTTTACTATGCAAATATATATTTACATAAATGGATTAGGCAGCAGGCTATGCCTATGTAAACCTTCTCCGTAACAAATATTTGTTTCAGTTTTTCTACCACAAACAAAAGCCTTACCGACGCAGAAAATGTTGGCTACGACAACAAAATACAAGGTTAGACATGCATCCAAGGAAATGGACGTTAAAACTACTGTATTGCAACTAGAGACCACAACTCCTACACCATCTCATGGTAAATGGCTTTACAAATAACAGCTGAATAACTTACTGTAATATCCCATTTGTGAATTGGACGAATTACACAGACAAAAAAAGGAAATCAATGCACATTCAAAGAAAAGATGTTGCCATCCTTGTATTTTTTTCCTCAAAAGGAATTGTACCCATAAATCAAACGAATATATAAGATTTATGTGAAAAAAAAAATACAGAAATGAGAATGAACGTTTTATATTATCCAAATCCTTAATAATTTCATTAGAAGTATATCATTGAGGTTTTAGACAATTTATATTTTAAAATTATACAGATGCAGAAAAAAGACGGGGCGGAAGGGGGACAGTTTTCATCTCGCATAGTTATGGCGCATTTAGTTTGCCTTTTTTGCACTAAAATTGCATTTGTCACTGTATAGACTTTTCAAGCCAGAATTTTAGCTAAACAAAATGATAATATAACATATTGTTTTAATCATGCACAAAGATCAAATTGAATGAAGAAGATAAACCATTTCTGTTTAAGTTGATGTTCGGGTAACACATTTTCTTGTTAACTGTATATCGTTGTTAAACTATGCCTCAGCATGATAAATCACATGGTAATGAGTGAATTTTTTTTCAGTTGTTAACAATATTTTGCAATACAAAGACGGCATCAATGGTCAAATAACATCACCGGGCTACCCTGGGAGCTATCCCAACAATGCCAATTACACATGGATAATAAGGACCGGGAGCCAGTCAGCAAACGTGGCCTTCAGAATAATTGAAATGAATATCAACAGATGGTCGTACAGTTATTGCGATGATTATTTGGAGGTAAACTTGAAAACAATTCATAATTTTTTGGAAAGGATGCGTGACCCTTTAAATACCCTTTTTCGAGCATTATTAGTTTTTGCTAGTCTTCTTAAAAGGAGTGCGTTCTTATTTATTTATATAGATACACATATCATTCACAGCGTCTTGCAAAAACTGTTATTCTCAAGAATCGTTATAGTGAGGGTTATTTCATGACCTTTGACCAAATAAATATGCTTTTCATGTTTCTAGCTAATACCAATATCAAAACAACAGACAATTATGATTAAGATATTTACCCTGGTGTATATACAAAACTAAATAGACTTTTGTTTGCTTGGCGTAGTTGTCATGGCCGTTAAATCAAATGTGCAAAAATAAAAATTAGATAAGTACATGAATATCAGATAGATATCAGTCAGATATATAGTACATGTACATCAGATAGATTTCATACCTGTACATTGAACTCGACATGCGCCGTTCAAACAATATGGCAGCATATATCAAATATATATGTAATATACAATATTAGAAATACTCTCCTGACCCGAGGAGCCTGGAAAAAACAGTGCCCCACGGAGACAGTATTCTAATCAAAATTATGCACTTTGTTGCTGAGTCCTTGAATACAGATGACCTGCAAAACCATTCTTTGTCCATATTCACTTTCCAGCACACCTTTCTTCTATTCTTCATGGCCATGACGCTGCAAAAGAAAACTCAAACCGAAAAAGCTATTCACAATTTATAATTGTACAAAAACAATACCTATGCAACTATTTATAAGTAGTTTAAATGGAAATTTATAATAAATTATAACCATGCAACCTTATTCTAAATAATGGGTTTGGGTGGGAGGGGATTTTTTGTGACCGACTCAGGGAACAGTTGAATATAAAAGGAAGAGCTTAACGCGCACGCTCCAAGACCAGGAAGTGTGGAGTTATTGCCCTTGTATTAACATTACTAGAGTTATAGTTTTTGCCCCAAACAATATGCTTAACTGCATGAAATAACAGGGTTTATCCATATTTGATAAACCTAATTAATATTGCCTATCGGCAAAAACAAGATTTCATAGATCTGATCATGCAGTGATAGCCCAACTCGACATTTTCTAATCAGGGTACAATTATATGTATCTGCATTACTAGAAGCAATACTTACTTTAATACTGAGCAGAAATAATAAGTCCATAATTAAAATGAACAAGGAGACTTATGTTACTATTATGAAACTTATGATAGTTGAGTTTAGCACTTATTTTGGTAAGGGAATGCTATTTTGGTCAAATAGTGCCAATGTCATTTCAGATATCGTAACTAAGATTAGGCAAGCACCATAAGCTTATTGAGCTATTGTTGATAAGTTTTGATAAGCAAATATGCCAGGACCAAAATGATAAATCACAGGCGAGTATCATTTATACACACTCCTCTACATCGACACTATGTTTTTCCTTTGTGTTTATATTTGACTGGAATTGTGAACAGCTTTTTTTAAATGTAGAGAGGACGTCTTCTTTAAAATCCAATCTCTTTATCACATCTTGTGCAACATCCTAATGAATGCTTGTGAAGTATAAGAACAGTCACAATCAAACATGATTTATTCTTATATTTAAAAAAAAATACTCTAGACAATATTGCAATCGCACGAATGAAGTTCATAGGATTCTCACAGAGTTGTATTATACTCAATTTGAAATTTTGATTTGAAATGTTGATAAACCTTTTATCTTATGAACGATCACTGATTGCTTGTAGATAATGGAAATTGAACCTTGTTGTTTTCGCCTTTTTAAACGATGTGGACAATTGAAGAATTACAATCTATCTGGACGAGGAAATGAAATCAGAGTATTAATATTATTTATATCAGACAAGAGTATGACAGACAAAGGATTCAACCTCACATGGAAAGGTAGCTTACTTATGTCTTGTTATTATAAGTCAATTTTCTTTATTTAAATTAATAGATATTTGAAATATTTCACAAATAATTGTTTGATTTGAGCATATTTTACTATGCAAATATATATTTACATAAATGGATTAGGCAGCAGGCTATGCCTATGTAAACCTTCTCCATAACAAATATTTGTTTCAGTATCTCTACCACAAACAAAAGCCTTACCGACGCAGAAAATGTTGGCTACGACAACAAAATACAAGGTTAGAACAACATCCAAGAAAATGGAGGTCAAAACTACTGCATTGCAACTAGAGACCACAACTCCTACACCATCTCAAGGTAAATGGCTTTACAAAAAAACCAGCTGAATAACTTACTGTAATATCCCATTTGTGAATTGGACGAATTACACAGACAAAAGAAGGAAATCTATGCCGCTCAAAGAAAAGATGTTGCATTCCTCGTATTTTTTTCCTCGAAAGGAATTGTACCCATAAATTAAATTGATAAATGATAAGATTTATGTGACAAAAATACAGACGTTAAAATTAACATTTTAACTTATATCAAATCTTAATAATTTCATGAGAAGTATATCATTAAAATTTTTTAGACAAAACATACTTTAAAATTATACAGGAAAGGACGAGGTGTTTCAGTTTTCATCTCGTCAACCCAGGATATAAAGAAAGGGGGTGTCGAATTTTTACATTAGTATATATAGAGAAAAATCTTCTCTGAAAGCAATTGGACAGGAAACCTGAAACTTAAGTGGAAGCAGCATTAGGTAGTGTAGATTGCAGTTTGTTAAATCATGACCCTAGAGGAAGGGTAGGGGCACAGTGGAAATAAATTTTTACTAATTAATATAAATTAAAGATAAAAACCTTTAAACATTGTATTCTCACAGGAGGCGGCATCCTCATATAGAGTAAATTTAAATTTGATTAAATTATGATCCCCGGGGCCACTAAGGGGAAGAGGGTCGAATTTTTAAATAATCTTTAAAAATCATTTTAAAAAATATTTCCCTTCAAAAGTTTTAAATGTAGTGAAACGTACCATATATATACTGTAAATTCAAATGTGTTAAATCATTATCTTTGGAAGTAGGGTATGTCCAAAGAGGGCGGTCAATCTTTAGATAGGAACATTTTCTTTTGTTGCTCAGTTGATTATCATGGTCCATGGGTCTCTTGTTATAGATATGATGCTGTTTATCTAGAAATGTCTTCAACACTTATCTGATTATTAATTTTTCACTGGATTTTCTTTATTGATTATATGCATTAGTGTAATCTTTTGTGCTGATTTTTTACAAAATGATTAATTATATAAAAATATATAATGATCATATTCGCTTCATTTTACGCACCTGTGTAATGTAATAAGAAGAGGGTAAAATCATGATATGAAGGATATTTGTGAATTTTGTTAATACATTAGTAATTGCTCTTGATTTTTATGCACTTGCTGTTCTGTAATATGAAGAGAAAGTCTCTCGTGTTATGAAGGATATTTGAGAATATTGTTGAATAACATTAGATACATGTAGCTCTTGAAATATCCTTTATGCATAATGCTTATTTTACTTCCTCTTTATAATAGCCCAGAGTACTGTGCAAGCTAAAATTACATCAGCTCCTAGGACAACTCAATCAACTACAAAAGACATAAGTATGTTCAAAAATATCTTCTCTACAACATTTACAACACTGATACCAGAGTCCCCATCAACTGTGGAGAATCCGGGTAGAATAACCAGTCAATCCATTCGATAAAAATGATGAATAGCATTGAATATTCATAACGCTTATTGCTTTTTTGTTTTAAATTTTCTCTTTATATTAGTTAGTAGTACAGTGCGGGCGATGTTTTCGTCAGCACTTAGAACAACTGGATCAACTACAGAAGACACAACTTCTTCAACTCTGATACCGGAATCCCCATCAAATGTGAAGAATTCAGGTAGAGCAACCAGTCCACCGATAACTTCTGAGCTACTACCATCTCTTTCTATCCAGTATTCAGAAACGAAGCTAACAACGCTCCAAACACGATCGCGACCGCTGACATTGTCATCGACGACGAGATCATCCAGTGTTGAGTTGACAACATTAGATTTCAATGCATCAACTCAGAGAGAAGACAAGAATACATTTGACATACAAACAGGTTAAGTATACATTCCTTGTTCAAAGTTTGAATAACTGTTTTGACTTCGTTAATTAAATGATTCAAATTTTCTTCGAAAACTATTTGTGACAGGCGTTTCTGTCTCGGTAATATAAAAACACCGACAAAAACAACACAAATGACAGAGAGAGTGAAAAGAATATGAAAGTTTTAAAAATCACTATAAAATACTGGAGGAACGAGAAAGATAAAAGCAAAGCCAGCAACTGAGAAAGACAACAGATATATTGTTTAAACCTACCAAGGTAGCACATAACGTTTTTATGACATACTATATACAGGGAAATATTCGTTTTATTTTCGCCTCTATCGCCCTCGTTGTCAGAGAGCGAATTTAAGACTGGGGAACTTCTATATTGCAAATAATATCTTTGTTAACATAACTGCATCTTGGTGAATTCAAAACGGGGCGAAACCGTTTGCAATTGTTAAAGGGCGAAAAAAAAACATGGGGCGGAAAGAGCCCTGTATACAGTAATTATTCTTGTTGTAAGAAAGTTATCAGAAAAGCATTCTATATAAACGTTTTAATAACGTTATGAATTTTTTCTAAGTTTCATACTGTTGCAATAACATTGTGAAATAGATTACGTAGAGCCAAGCTTAAACTTTTTGAAAAGAAATTTATTTAAACATTTTAAAAATGATATAACTTGTTAACTTCATATAACGTTTCTAAAACATTGTTATCAACATGATATATGACAAATCAAATACATTTAAAACAATTCATTTTATCGTTTCAAAATGATTGTTCAAAGATTAATTGGTTTGGAATTATAATGATCATGCTGACCGAGTTTCCGATTTCGTACTTAAATGACTTAAATATTTAAGTCAGTGAATGTTTCACTCGGGGATGCCATGTCTGCATTTTGCAATAGTTCCACCATTACTTTTACCGTGGATATCGGAAGCTTCAAATTTAACAAATCGTAAACAGAAGCAAAGAGAGGCGGGCAGCAGTTTAAATTGAGTATGAATTTTTATTGCATGTGTCTCAGATATATGTGCGGGGTTTTTTTGCCGCTTCTCATTCCGGAAATTTTAGATACATTACTTGCTTTGTTTTATTAAGAAGCGGTTGCCAGCTTCCTTTCTTGAACAATCTTTAGAGGATAACGTGCTCTGTATTTAAATTGTTTTGTGATGTTTTACTGTACAAAGATGAAGGGCTCAGGTGGTTCAATTTCGAGCAGATAGAGGTTAATTATTTCATGAATATGCGTGAAATAATGCTATATGCAGTAATGGTTATATTGAAAATGATCAGTTATGGATAAATTGGTTTATTTCATTATTTGCGGCACATTTTATAATTTTATATAAATTATGTCTAAAGTTGATTATACCATAAAACTCAAATTACATGTATATTATATATACGACTTTGTCACAAGTTCCTTATAAAATCTATCCATAGTCTTTAGGTATTTCTACATCAAAATTGCCAAAAATATATAGTAATCATCTTCCTTCTTGGTGAAAACAATGGAAATTTAAGCAAATGTTAGTTTTATTGCAAAATATTATTAGATTTACTGTATACAGGGCAATTTCACCCAGTGTAATTTTCGCTCTTCCACAAACAGTTTCACCCATTCTTGAATTCGCCCAGATAAAGTTGTGTACAAATAATTAATATGAGACATAAGAATTTGCACAGTCTTAATTAAATTTGCATGCTGACAACGAAAACGAGTTAAAGGGGCCAAAGGAGCAAAAAACAAAACAGAGGCGAATGTTTCTCTGTATACACTATTGAATAATAATTGGTTCTGATGTATATACATGTATTGCCATACAGTGTGTTTAAAGAATGTTTTACTTATTTTTAGGTCATTGTGTGGGTTCTGGGGTACTACTGTTAAACTATTCCAAAGTTACCATAGCAACTGTTTTTCTGCAGTATGGTACTAGAGCGTTGATGTGGATTGGTGTGATGCAACAAATTGGGTCCTTTTTTGGAGCGATACTGTTTTATCTGATCATCAATGTTTGGGTTCTTTTCAAAAATGCTCCATACTGCCCGGTCTGATTTGAACTGAACAGATCAATGCATCAGTAATAAGGGACCATTATACTTA
Source organism: Magallana angulata (assembly GCF_025612915.1). Classification (NCBI taxonomy): domain Eukaryota; kingdom Metazoa; phylum Mollusca; class Bivalvia; order Ostreida; family Ostreidae; genus Magallana; species Magallana angulata. The sequence goes on from NC_069116.1 coordinate 49,216,580, forward strand.
ACAGGCATTGTCAAGACATCACATAAGGACCAAAGACTGCATTTTGAGACTGCTGTTATTTGTTTGAATGTATTTATTGTGTGATTGTGTCAAATTGCTTTTACATTCAATTAGAAATCATTACATGTATATTAGCTAACACCCTTATTATAGACTTTAAATTAAATGTGCAAGCTTAACATTATATAGAGTTTTAATGAAGGTTGTGTATGCTTGGGAAGAGAGGGTAGCACTTTTTATGAATAGTGAATGCTAGGATAGTGCAAGGTGTAAATGCATTGACAAAGTGTCTTCTGATTGTATTATTCACTTTATGAAAAAACCCATTGTTATACATGTGTTTTACATGTTAAAGACAAACTGCAGTATTACGAACTATTATTTGAAACAATATAAACCAGTGGTTATTTTCATTATAAAGTACTTGCTTGAATATCTATCTATCTATCTATCTATCTATCTATCTATCTATCTATCTATCTATCTATCTATCTATCTATCTATCTATCTATCTATCTATCTATCTATCTATCTTTTTTGCTCTTTGTGTTCTACACATTAATTATGTTTATATATCAAGCTTATCTGATGTTTTGAAACAGATCTGAAAGCATCTTCTTCGAAATCTTTATGTTAAGTTGTTTAAATGTGAAAAATATGTATTTTCATCTCAATGTAAAAATAAAATCAAAAAAGGAAAGAAAAGATAATATGTTTATAGCCTTAATTAACAGACAGTTTTAACATGATAACAGTTTGGATCATATGGTGAAAGTGGATTAATAATGTTTTAAGGTGGAATAACACATCATCACAAAATGTCTGGCCTCTGATTGAAGCGACATTTTGTTTTATTAATTAAGAGGATTTTATTGACAGTAACTTGTAACTTACTCCTTAGTATAGCCGAGTGGATAAAATGTCGGGCATGTGATCTGTAGGTCCAGAGTTCCAATCACACAAAGGCTTTTGTTGTTACTTACTGAATTTTTTTTTAGATATTCATTATTTGTTTTATCCCCAAACTGCAATTTCTTTCGCTTATTTGATATATGTACAGTTTATTTATCATTATTTATTTCATAATCAAATAATTAACTGTTAATTTAATTGACAATTTCCAGCCAGGTATGTTATTCCACCTAAAGTTACTGTTTCTTTACATACATTTAGTATTGGACATCTACATCTATGAGGCAAAATGAACGGTTAGAATGAGCAGAGGTGTTTGTACTAAACCTTTGATTAAATATCTCCTCAGTCATGGGTTCTGGTATTAAGGTAGTTCTTTGGATCATTTATCGATAGTACTAGTACATTAATTTTTCTCAAAATTGATGGAGTAGTGCATTAACTTTGTCAATCGAATTTAATTCTAGTATAATGCTTCTTGGTGTGATTCAGCTATACCCCCTCCCTACAATAACAATACAATATATTTTATTTATTATCTTTTTCTGACAGATTATAAAAGCCACACATCTATCCATCTATATGTCCAAAGAACTTTTGAATTTTTTTTTACAATCTGAAATCAATTTTAAAGAGAGTTATTACCCTTTTGATTTTGCAACGCTGATAAAGTACTTATTACAAACCGTCGATAACCTAAACTATGGGTCTTTTTCCTTAAAGATAAAAATAAAACATTTATGAAAAAAATATTATTCTACGACAATGTATACAAAAATAATCGTGATTTTAAGCTGTCTGACTGATTTATTAATAAAAAAGTTATCTATATTTGACATTTTTTTTGGACAACCTAGTACTTATACATGTTGCATCAGAGAACCAGGAAAAACATGTAAAAGAATCAGTGTGGTCCACTGAGATATTTCAATATCTAGACTAAAATATGGTTATTACTAGACATTATGTTTATTTTTTGTGTTTGAATTAGATTATCAATTTATGATCTGACACAGTATGCTGACCTGAAGTTATTTCTTACTTTCATATTTAATTAGTGAATCCTGGAATGGTGGTATAAATGTTGAAAAAGTTGTTTAAATACTTTCAATAGAGTACATGTACAATTAGTTGTGTATACTCCACTAATGCATTTTCCATAGGCGGTAATGTTAACGTTAGAGTTCATAACTCCTCCCCTTATTTTCCTTCAGGAACGAGGGACCTCTTGAATGAAAGCTCATAATTTGTGTCTTTCCTGTTAAAACTTCGTGGTGTGAAGTCAGATTCGTTTTCCGGCAAAATGCGTCTGTATTGAAAAACTCTGAAAATGAAAGTAAAATAAGGGATTTTCACAGTTTTGGAAAAGGTGTACATCTAACAATTTCTATTCTTTTCTTCAAATGGTTTTGACACTTTGCCCCCAATCGCAACTTCTCGGGCCTTTCCGGCAAGCTCGGAAAACACCTCGAATGTATTAACATCACTGGATGTTAGAATTCTATATAAAATGGAGTTGTTTCCCATTAAAATATAAGTATCGGCTAGACAGTCTTGTATGTCGCTTCTGTGTTATGTTTTTGTGTATATCGTTTACTTTCATGAAGTATAGCTCACATCTCAACAGATCGTAAAATGTGTTCTATTTATTTTAAGTTTTACAAAAAGGGGGTTGTCATGGACGCCTAGGTAATACATTCGAGGTGTTTTTCGAGCTTGCCGGAAAGGCCCAAAAAGTTGCGATTGACTTTGCCCCCTCCGTATTATTTTTAGTGAATTGCTTTCATACATGTCCATGTATAAGACTGATAAATAATTTATACTTGATTTGGTTGCTAACAAGATATTATTTTATATATTATTATATTATTAAGATATTATATATAACTTGCGCACATAGTCCAATGAAATTTTGTTGAAAATAATCAATACCAGGCTTTTATCTTGCTTTAAGATTTGTTTTGTATTTTAATAGCACTTTTTTTCTTTCATTTTGTTTTACAATAATTGCAATTTCGTGGATCCCTTACATTAGAAAGCTAGTGGGCTTTTCTTGCCGCACGGCAAAATCCCCATTCCTTTTGCACATTTAGAGAGTGCTCGGTTTGCTGGACAGGCCTTGGTTTTAAAAGGATTTTTCAAAAATACAAAAATAACAGAATATCCCTTTTGTATTTTACACTGTTAGCTATAGATGTCACAAATGCGCATATCGTATACTTACCTTAACTATTAGCCAGTAATTGGTCGTGCAGTGACTTGGACTTTAGAAAGCTGAGAAATTATTTAGGAAAAAAAAACATTTAGCGATGCACACCAACGTATAGGGGATCAGGTCAACACACATTATTGAAATTGTTGGAAAGTTTGGTTTGGCATTCTTTTCATGAAGACACTTAACGTACTAAATAAAAAAAACAACAACGAAATCATTTTTTTTAACAGAAGACAGTCTGGTTAATTGTTAATATTTCATGTAAACACTGATGATTGTAATCTAGGCTAGCGTCCTTGAAACGGAGAGGGGACAACCTAAAATACAGTCTCTTTGTAAAAATTAACGCTCTTTGAAAACGTAGAGTGCGTTGTTAAACGAGCCAAAATTATTAAGCGACTTTACCTTACTTTAATAAATTCATGTTAGCTATAAGAATTTCCAAAAATGTGGCATTTTTTTCTGCACAGAAAAACTGCTCATTTGAAATGCCAGCTGTCTGAGTAAATGATTCTTACTAAGGAGATAAGTTGTTCATTAAGTAGTCAATTGGCATGTGTGTGAGAGATTTGTTTTTTCACATGAAGTATCATATATTTTCTAGATACATAATATTTATATTAAATGATGTATGTACATGTACCTGGTACAGACGGCTTAATGGAAGATTGGAAAAGGAAGCATTGCATTGTTTCTTCCGTAAAACAAGGAAGATTGAATAATTTTCTCCTTGAAAAATATATATGTAGTATTTATCATAAATATAAATATATCTTTAAAGTGAAATCGCATTATTGATAATTATAAATATAAGGCGTCACATGTATGACACATGTACTATATTCAATTACTTGTATCGCGAGTAATCAATATTATGTTGATTGCGTATTTTGAAGATATGACAAGAAGCAATGAAAAAAGAAATGTTCATGTCTTGATCGTTGGACTAAAAACTTAAAATCGTGGCTGTTGATTTACACAGTATTATTGTGCACAACAGTGCAGTTGTGCTATTCACAAGCTCGTGGCATCGTGTTTGAGAAAGCTACACCAAATCTTATATATTCAAATCTGAATCCATGATCGGAAAGGGGGGGGGAGGTTATAGAACATTGCATCATTTTTTAAATCTTAATCTATCCGTTTTCCTATAATTTTAATTCATTTGTGGACAAAGGCTTATGTTGAAAGCGATTAAATTGTCAATTTAAACTAGATTGTAGTCTCTTAAGTTTGTGTACTTAATGTTCAAGGTTCAGTGATAGGTTACGGCTTAATTAGGCGTTTTAGATTGTTAAAATTTTACTCGTGAAACGTTGTATCTTTCCGTTATGTAACTATTTTTGAATTAATTGCAGGCAAATAATATTAGTTTTTCAATTGTTATTTCCTTATTGGCTACAGGAAGCAATACATGTTTTGAGAATATTGAGAACATACCATAGAACAAACTGCATCCAAAGCACGGTGACTGGAACAAATTGCTTTTTTCATGCATTTAGAAAATGAATGCAGCCATAATTTTCAAATTTATCGTTGTTTGGAATTTATATCCAGGTAACATATTTTCTTGTTAACTGTATATCGTCGACAAACTGTATGCATTATGAACCATGAATGTCCATTTTGCAGAGGTGGTTGCCGTCAATATCTTGGAATATGAAGACGGAATCAGTGGTCAAATAACATCACCGGGCTACCCTGGGAATTATCCTAAGAATTCCAATTATACATGGGTGATAAGGACAGGGAGCCACTCAGCAAGCGTAGCCTTCAAAATAATTGAAATGAATATCAAAGAATGGAATCCATGCGATGATTATTTGGAGGTAAACTTGAAAATAGACAAAAACTAATATAAACAAACAATAATTAAAGCATTTGTTTTAAAAAATAATAGTAGGCATGTCTTTTTTCTTCTTTGTACATTATCAATCGTCGTTAGTCGTCATTAACAAAATTAAACCAAGAATTGCAAAACTAGTAACCTCCACTGTTCAGATACCTATATTAAGATATCGTGTTTTTCAAAATAATTGATCTGGTGACTATTGTTTCGTGATCATGTTATGGATTGTGTTAATAATCTCATTATAATAAAGATAGAAAAATATATCTTAATTTATTTTATACAACTACGACATCGGCGCACATGTAGTATAAATCCGTGTTTTCTATCCCCAAACCTCGGCGAGGTGTTAAAACACACACACCGAGTTGGATAAAAATCATATACCATCGCAAATCATACGAGATTCTTTTTATCACATGTTTTACCACGTCTTTTGTTAAACCTCAATACTTTCTGTTAACATTATAACTGTGAGCCGCCCTACAAATTTACTACAAGATATCAACAACTTGAAGAATAACAAAGACGCATTTTATTTTCTAACATACGAATGTATTTTTGTCAATTTATGAAATCAAAAACGAAACAACATTTAATGATTAACATTTATAACTCTACACTTTTCAACTAAATTATTTTGTTACTTTTTCATTCTACGTCTATCATCCAGCTTATGCTACGTAATGTTTAATTATGACGTCATGTGCCGTGTGGTGTAGTATCAATCAACTAAAGCCGAGATCGTTGCAAGCAACGAGGAGGTCTTCCGTTACAGCTTCAAGTCAAGAAAGGATTGTTAATTCGTCTTATTAAAACAACCCCCTTCTCCTAAATTTGTCAGGGTCTGACATAAATTGATAGGAGGTCATTTTCACACTACATTAACTTATAAATTTTAACTCTTGAAAAATAGTTCGTACCTATTTTCTATGTAATAGCGAGCGCAGCTCGCCGGCGCTGCGAAGCGAGCTCTACCGGCAAGGCGTGTGTGAATAGAAAATTCGGACTAGTTGCACATTCATTCAACGGATTTTTTTGGCGTCAGTAAATCGGACCAGTAATGCCTTGTTTTTATCGTCCCAGTAATTCCCTGTAAATATGGTTTCCCATTTCACTCTCTCACGAGAACAAGATAAAAGACTATGTACATCATGCATTGTAAATAAAATAATTCCATTACATAAGACCACAGAGTTGTCGTTCCTTTGAGTGACGTCACAATGGATTTCTTGCACATTGATCCCACAGAATTTTTCGGCGTCAGTAAATTTCGACCCACAATGCAATTTATCAATGTCGGACGATCTCACTAGACTTAATTCCTTCTCGCGAGAATCAAAGTAAAACTTTTGAGAAACAGATAAATTGTGTAATTTCAAGAGTAAAATATGTTTTACGGTGCGACCGTTGGGGCGAGCGCAGCAGGTGATCAAAAACGAATTATGATAAATCAATAAAAATAAAAGTAGTGACGTAAAGTACACGTAAATGAAGAATGCAAAATAAAATAAATATACCAATTTTCCAGTAAATTTTTATTATTCATAATTCATAAGATTTTTTATTTATTTATATACCAATCTGATTAAAATCAGATCTTAATAACGCTCCAAAATTCTGATAGTCGCTGAACAAAGTGTAGCGACATCAGAATTTGTCGAAGCGGATCAAAAATCTGATTTTGATCAGATTGTTTATATACTGGTCGCACGGGAGTATAGAATTTATCTCAGATAAAATGTTGTTGAATAATAAAGATTTTAACATAATGTTTTAACATAATATTTCCTCTTTTCTTGCAGCAGACATTTTTCTTAAACAAATAAAAATTGACTTATCACAGAATCCCCCCTCCCCCGTTTAAAAAGAAATCAAATTTACGTATAAAAAAATTTGTTGATCACATAAGGAAAATGGATACCCCGGTAGCATGTAATACCGTAAATAGTAGTGAAAATAAAGACACTTTTGAGCAGCTAAAGAGCTAAAGGCATACCACGCACTCCCCATTCCTCACCTCGATTAGAATTTTCCTGATTTTGAGAATTTTATTTCTCTTTTTGCTTGTGAAGATATTTTGAATGATGTTGCCACGCCCCATTTAAAAAAACCTTCCTGGAAAATACCGTAAATACAGTGAATAAAATAAATGTAAGCATTCATCCAAATGAGAGCAAGTTACAGCTGTTTCCTATCTCTCAAGAAATGTCTCGATTCGTTAGCTCTGCAAGATTTTGAGAAGATTTTGGTATTTATATTTCAGCAGATTTACAATAACTACTTAGAGTTGTTTCCCCTTATTGTGACGTCAAAGTTCACGTCGGTCAACTGTAGTCTGTCTCTTTGAAAACACACTAGAAAAAACTACGCGAAAAATATTGATTGTTTACTTAAAAAGCATGATGTTCTGGAAATTACACAATTTATCCATGTCTCAAAAATTTTACTTTGATTCTCGCGGGATGGTATCCAGTCTAGTGAGATCGGCCGACATTGAGGAATTGCATTGTGGGTCGAAATTTACTGACTCCGAAAAATTCTGTCGGATCAATGTGCAAGAAATCCATTGTGACGTCATTCGAAAGGACGATAACTCCGTTAGTCTTAAAAGTAATGGAAATAGGCGTTGTGTTATTTACAATGCATGTACATAGTCTTTTATCTTGTTCTCGTGAGAGTGTGAAATGGGAAACCATAATTACAGGGAACTACTGGGACGATTAAAACAAGGCATTACTGGTCCGATTTACTGACGCCAAAAAAAATCCGTTAAATGAATGTGCAAATAGTCCGAATTTTCTATTCACACACGCTTTGCCGGTAGAGCTCGCTTCGCGAATTTTCTATTCACACACGCTTTGCCGGTAGAGCTCGCTTCGCGCCGGCGCTGCGCGCCGGCGAGCTGCGCTCGCTATCATGCTTTTTAAGTAAACAAACCGGTATTTTTCACTTAGTTTTTTTTTCAGGGTTTTTTTCAAATAGACAGACTACACTTGACCGACGTGAACTTTGACGTCACAATAAGGGGAAATTACTCTAAGTAGTTATAATAAAAATACCAAAATCTTCTCAAAATCTTGCAAAGCTAACGAATGGGAACATTTTTTTTTTAAAATAGAAAACAGTTGTAACTTGCTCTCATTTGGATGAATGCTCACATTTATTTTTACAGTATAATTAATTTCCAGAAACGCTTTTTAAAAGGGGCGCGGCAGCATCATTCAAAAAATATTTACAAGCAATATGAAAAGAAATTCTCAAAATCAGGAAAATTCTAATCCGGGTGAGGAATGGTGAGTGCGTAGTATGCATTTAGCTCATTAACTGCTCAATGGTATCTTTATTTTCACATTTATTACATCCTCCCGGGGGGGGGGGGGGGGGGGGTGGGGTCCAAAACCGTTTTTCTTATATGATCGGCAAATCTTTTTTATACGTAAATTATATTTTTTTTAAATGGGGGGGGGGCTCTATGATAAGTAAATTTTTTTATATGTAAGTTTAAGAAAAATGTCTGGTGCAAGAAAAGAGGAAATAAACTGCAATAAACATTATGTTAAAATCTTTATTATTCAACAACATTGTAAAAACTGAGATAAATTCTATTTCTAAAAATAAATAAACAATCTTATAAATTATGAATAATGAAAAAATAGGCATGTTTATATTTTATTTTGCATTCAAATTCATTTACATTACGTTGATACTTTTATTTTTATTGATTTACAATAATTCATTATTTGATCACATGCTGCGCTCGCCCCAACGGTCGCACCGTAAAACATATTATGTTTTACGGTGCGACCGTTGGGGCGAGCACAGCAGGCCCCGGGGCCATAAAACTTAGACGAGCTCACTTTTGATCTCAGTCTCACTTTTCTACTATATGTTCCTTTTGTAAAAGTGAGACTGAGATCAAAAGTGAGCTCATCTAACTTTAATGGCCCCAGGGCCAGGTGATAAAAAATGAATTATGATAAATCAATAAAAATAAAAATAGTGACGTAAAGTAAATGAATTTGAATGCAAAATAAAATAAATATACCTATTTTTCCAGTAAATTTTCATTACTCATAATTCATAAGATTTTTTATTTATATATATATTAATCTGATTAAAATCAAATCTTTGTAACGCTCCGAAATTCTGATAGTCGCTGAACAAAGTGTAGCGACATCAGAATTTGTCGGAGCGGATCAAAGATCTGATTTTAATCAGATTGTTTATATACTGGTTGCACGCCAGTATAGAATTTATCTCAGATAAAATGTTGTTGAATCATAAAGATTTTAACATAATGTACATTGCAGTTTATTTCCTCTTTTCTTGCAGCAGACATTTTTCTTAAACTTACAAATAAAAATTGACTTATCACAGATTCCCCCCTCCCCCGTTTAAAAAGAAACAAATTTACGTATAAAAAAATTTGTTGATCACATAAGGAAAATGGATTCCCCGGGAGCATGTAAAACCGTAAATAGTAGTGAAAACAAAAACACTTTTGAGCAGCTAAAGAGCTAAAGGCATACCACGCACTCCCCATTCCTCACCCCGATTAGAATTTTCCTGGCTTTGATAATTTTATTTTTCTTTTTGCTTGTGAAGATTTTCTGAATGATGTTGCCACGCCCCATTTAAAAAAACGTTCCTGGAAATTACCGTAAATATAGTGAATAAAATAAATGTGAGCATCCATCCAAATGAGAGCAAGTTACAGCTGTTTCCTATCTCTGAAGAAATGTCCCGATTCGTTAGCACTGCAAGATTTTGAGAATATTTTGGTATTTATATTTCAGCAGATTTACAATAACTACTTAGAGTAGTTTCCCCTTATTGTGACGTCAAAGTTCACGTCGGTCAAGTGAATCTGTCTCTTTGAAAACACACTAGAAACAACTACGCAAAAATACTGTTTTGTTTACTTAAAAAGCATGATGTTCTGGAAATTACACAATTTATCTGTTTCTCAACAGTTTTACTTTGATTCTCGCGAGATAGTATCCAGTCTAGTGAGATCGGCCGACATTGAGGAATTGCATTGTGGGTCGAGATTTACTGAAGCCGAAAAATTCTGTCGGATCAATGTGTAAGAAATCCATTGTGACGTCACTCGAAAGGACGATGACTTCGTTAGTCTTAAAAGTAATGGAAATAGGCGTTGTGTTATTTACAATGCATGTACATAGTCTTTTATCTCGTTCTCGTGAGAGTGTGAAATGGGAAACCATAGTTACAGGGAAATATATAAATGTAACTCCAGACTACAGAGTATTTAAGAGTTAGACCTCTCGTAAAACAGATAAAGGCATGTCTGTGGTAAGTTGAGGATATATTTAGACAAGAAGAGTATTGTCTGCGACTTTAAAACACTATTACGCACAGGGAGCTATTCCCTTTAAGCAAAATTAAAGTGGATATGCATGTTTTCACGTGAAGCTTTTAAAGCTGCTTGGTCCGATTTTATATCAAATTTTATGCACGCTTTTAAACGATGGCTATGCTCAGTATATGTATAATAATAGACATTGCAGTAGTTATACCCATCAATTATGCCAAATTTCAATGAAGAAAAATACGTACAAAATTTGCTAACAAAACAAACGACATTAAAAGGTACCGCGTTATTTCGCCTCATATTAAATTTCAACCCTGACGACGAGACGGGTATGGTTGTATTACGACTTTGACATCGCTTTAAATAAAGGTCGAAATGATCAGACAAATTACAAATAAACATGTGTACGTTTTGTTCGCTAATATTTCCAAAGTCTGCTTTCTTTACAATCGATGCATAGCATGCGGGTTTAATTACTCCAATCATTCGGGGGACGAAACCAAGCGGTTTCCTTTTCTAAACATTCCCGAGATGCATTTTGGTTTGTTTTTTCGTTTGCCCAAAGAGAAATTATTTTTATTTACTTTGAATATTTTTAACTTTGAAAGGAGACTGATTCTGCTGGTGTAAATAGGAGAAGGTCCATAACTTTCTAAGGTAAATGATTTGTATGGAAAAAATATTGATACTGTAATTACAAAAAAATCGGACCAAGCAGCTTTAACTATCATATTACGTAATATCCAATCAATACTATATTACAATTAGATTGATAAGATAATGAAGAACAACTTTTCAAGCAACATCAATATCGTACCATGTATCGTTTTTTAGTTATACAGCAAAGAATTTCTGGGCGCCTAGATCCTTTATTTAAGGGGCCTTCCCCTTTTTTCTGGTCTCTCATGAAAGCCTTTTACTTTATGTACAACTTTTGTTCTACATGTATATGCATTTAGAAAATATCTCAAGCTAAAAAAAATACGAAGCGAAAACATGGGTAAAAATTAGGAATTTTTCAAACATAGATTTCGATTATATAATTCAAGCGGTGCAATTGGAAAAATCTAAAATACAAAAATCAGAGGACAACATTTCAAGTGTCAATTGTAAAGATTTCTAACTTTGGATTATTTGCTACGGACCATTTCAGAGCCTTTGTCCGGAAACGAATGCCCTAAAAAATTTTAAAAAGGGGAATAATTCGAACCCGGAATTAGTACAAGGTCTTCCATTGGAAACGGAAGACCTTAATTATCCCATGATTGATATCCACCGTATATTGAGATAAACATGTGATAAATATAGATTAATACTTGCATAATCAACGTTCTCTCCCACTATATGCCTGAGTGGGGGGCTGCAGCTATATTTCTATAATCGCAACTGCTCTGTCTGTGGGCGCAAATGCCTCAAAGACTCTCAAATAGCGAATTCTCGACATTTTTATTGTGACTTTCACTTGTATATATAATGAATATTTCTACTAACAAAAATATGTGGTGTTTAATATAAATTATAAATCTTCATTTTAAAATACAATACAATGTATTTAAGTTTTATTCATATTTAATTTTAATTAATTACAAATGTTATTAATAAAAACGAAAGTGTTTGATTTTTATAGCGAGTGCAGCTCGCCAGCGCGGAGCGCCGGCGCGAAGCGAGCTCTACCGGCAAGGCGTGTGTGAATAGAAAATTCGGACTAGTTGCACATTCATTCAACGGATTTTTTTGGCGTCAGTAAATCGGACCAGTAATGCATTGTTTTAATCGTCCATGTAGTTCCCTGTAATCATGGCAATTTTTACCACTTTACACTCTCACAAGAATCAGCAAGACAATAAAAACAGTCAATGGTACCTCTAAAGTTCACCTCAGTACACTCTCAAACAAAAATAATCGAGGGACGTCACAAAGGTTTACACATTGATCCGATAGATGTTTTCGGCGTCAGTAAATTTTGACCCACAATTCATAGTACCAATAGTTTCCAACCTCACGTTCTCGCGAGAATCAAAGTACATATCAGATGTGTAATTTTAAGAACATCATGCTTTTTAAGTAAATAAAACAGTATACTTCGCGTACTTTTACTTCTCAGGGGAGTTTTAATTTTAAGAGTTAGACGAAACTTAACCAAAGTGAACTTTGACGTCACAATTAGTGGAAAATACTCTAACTGAAGTTATTGTAAATCTGCTGAAATTCCTCTCAAAATCTTACAAAGCTAAAGAATGAGGACATTTCTTCAGATATAGGCAACAGTTGTAACTTGCACTCATTTGGATGAATGCTAACATTTATTTTATTCACTATAATTATGGTAACGTTAATTTCAAGGAACGTACACTGAGCATCGTTTTTAGACGGGGTCACGTGACCCCGTCTATTGGTTTACTGTCAGTCGAGGTCTTAAACCGGAAGGCACGCGTAGAACACATGAGTTGAGTCTACGCGTAAGAAAATAGTGCAGAAAGTTTTCATGCATTTCAGTAAATAAGTATTATAAAAACACGCATTTAATCTTTTTAAGTCCTCTGTGTATAAACAAAATTCTATTTAGAAAATAAACAAATAGTTTTATTGATCAAAATATTCTTGCTCGGGTTCAAATGTGGAATGAGTAACCGAATGCACAGCGCCGTTGACGATTCAGTTGGTGTACGAGCTCATTAATCAATAGAAGAGGTTCATGCGCAAGCCGGAGTTAAAATCGGGACGGGTTATACACAGATGTTTTACAAATTAAATAGGTATTTCATTGGCTTCCAGTCTACTTGCGGTATGACTGCTGTTCGTCTCTAAAGGAATTTTGTACAAAGAAAATAAAAACAAGTTTGAATTTGTCTTCTCGTTCGTTGGCTTTTTAGTTGATTTAACTGAATTCAAATTTTAAACAATGCCTTGTAAGCAAAATCTATAATAGATTATACATTTTGGAAGACTAATACATCATATAATATATACAAGATTATCGATTGAAGAACCAAGTTAAATGTAAATGTTCATGTTTTCCGGCTTAGTTGGAATCAGGCTTGGGGTGAATTACATTGTAAAATAATGCATTACAGTACCATTACTTCATGAATTAGGGCATTAAATTACCATTACCATTACTTAATTTTCTTGAAGTAATGCATTACATTACCATTACATGAGTAAAGTAATGCATTACCATTACTTTGTGAAAAGTCAATAAGTTTTAAAAAAGTAATTTATAAACTAAATATAGAGTTTTTGTAAATATTTCATAATAAAACATGCTTAAATTATTTACAGGTTCATGTTCATGTTCACTATCAGGTTCAAATATAATGACTTATACAAGATTGCTGTTGCACTTGTAGTTCTCAAAGTAGGATTGGTCCCGTAATGTTTACACGCTGATAGCGGAGTTATTTATGTCTCTGATTATCGGAGTATGATTTTTAATGAAAGGAACGGTTGTATCGTAATTCGTGTAGGTGATGCACGAGTTTACACAAAGAGTAGTAAGTGGCGAACGGATTTATTTTTACCTATTAATTTTGCATGAATCGCAAATTAAGAAAATCGTGTCAGATAAGTCGGTCTTAAAAAATCAAAATGGCGACCGTGACAAATCTTTTTATTGTCAAAGTTCTTGGAATCATATTGTAAAAAAATATTTCTAACGTCAGGTGCCTGTGTTTGTTATCGGTATACAAATGTTCACTTTGTTTGTTAATTCAGCAGTTTTAGAGTTTTCGGGGTTTTCATAAAACTTTTATTACGGATACCGTCCGACTTGTGGATTCTCCCTTGGATCACAAAATTGAATAAATCTAATAATTAAAATTATCTACTTTGATATACCCGGTAGTTGTTTGATTTTCCCGGTTAGTATTAATTTTTAAAATTTTTCCTTGGTGTCTTATTTTACAAAATATACCGTTGTGTCAATTTTCTACAATTATGAAGACCGGGATTGAGTAAAATTTAGACAAAGTAACAGATAATTGCAAAAAAACCGAATTAACATAGATTGTAACAACTAATTCAAACTCATCAATGTTGGAAGCATATTCGAGGAAATCCAGGACAATTACAAATTCAAACTTTCAAGACGCCGTCTTTCAATACTCTCAGTACTTTGATTTAAAAGCGGGTTGGGTGGGTGGATGGCAGCCTCATCCAAAAAATCTTTACAAGCAAACAGAAAAAAAATGATGATTCTCAAAATCATGAAAGAAAATTCTAATACTTCAGCTCTTTGGCAGTTCAATGGTTTCTTTATTTTCACTTCCATTTATTACATGCCCCTAATCCCAAAGTTGGGGGGGGGGGGGCTCTATGATAAGTCAATTTTTGTATGTAAGTTTAAGAAAAAAATGCCTAATGCAAAAAAGGGAATGAACTGACGTACACGTACGTTACAATCACTTTAAAAGAGGAGATAGAGTGCAATGAACATTTACATTAGAATCTTTATTATTCAACAACAATGTATCTGAGATTGAACTATTGTTCTACTTATAACAAATCTTATAAACTATGAATAATGTAAATTATTTAAAAATATATAGGTATGTTTTATTTTATTTTGCAATCAAATTTATTTACGTTGTTAATTTTATTTTTATTGATTTATCATAGTTCATTGTTTGATCACATGCTGTGCTTGCCCCAACGGTCGCACCGTAAAACATTTTATTTCTTTGTACAAAATTCAATATACAAGGAAAGATAACTCTTCTTAACATGATTTAAAAAATATTTTGTGCGTAAAATAACGTCATAAAAGTGTGACGTCATAATCTTTTCATGACATTTTCGATCATAACATAGGTCAGAGTTTTTTTTTTAAAACAACCGTATATGCCATGCATGTGTTTTTCTCCAACTCCCTAAAATTGGTGCATTTTAAACATGTATTATATTACACCACGTATAACACAACATGCGGGGTGTATGCCATGTTGTACACGGGGTGTAGGCTCCCGAAGCGAGAAAACGGTGTCGAAGGTACGACATTTGTCCAATTAAATAACTAAAGGACTTATTTTGCCAAAAAGAGTATGCTTACGGAAGAAAGCATGAAATACGGAATACATAGACACGTTTTATTCCATTGTACATGTTCTAGTTTTCTCAAACACCTCAACACAATTCCGACAGTCAGGGTGAGTTTGACCCTGACGTACGTTAATGATCAAATATCTGGACAAAGGTTCCGTTTAACATCACTGTTTTGTTACTAACAATTACATACCACCTGTGTTTGATTATTCATAAATTTTCTGTGAATAAAATCAATCGAATACAGAAATATTTGCGAAAAAGTGATGTTGTACACGGGGTGTATACAATGTGTTGTACAAGGGGTGTATACAATCGGTTTTTCTTGCAGAGACTAGTGCATAATATCAATGGAAAATGTTTAATGCTTATCTATTTTGATAATGTAGCTCTTTATATTGTCTTGGATCATTCTAGATTATCATGTATAGAGCTTGGTTAGCACAACACACGGTAGGTACATACTTTCTACAGTATATAAATAGTGCCTGTTTGGGAGTGTAAACCCCGAGACAACCATTGTCAGCCGACGCGAAGCGGAGGTTGACAATGGTTTTCGAGGGGTGTCAATTTCCACAGTTACCCTCCCAAACAGGCACTATTTATTTTATTATATTGAATGTCTTTATTTTAAAGAAAATTTTGCTGCTTTTATATAGAAATGCAATCGCAACTTCTCGCGATTGGCCTTTCCGGCAAGCAAGGAAAAACACCTCGAATGTATTAACATCACCGGACGTTTGAATTTTATACAAAATGGAGTGACTTCCCATTAAAACAAGTATCAGCTAGACAGCCTTGTATGTCGCTTCTGTGTTTTTATATTCATATTTTGGGGTATATCGTTGACTTTAATGAAGTATAGCACACATCTCAACAGATCGTAAAATGTGTTGTATTTATATCAAGGTTTATAAAAAGGGGGTTGTCATGGACCTAGGTAATACATTCGAGGTGTTTTTCCGAGCTTTCCGGGAAGGCCTGAGAAGCTGCGATTGATAGAAAAGAAGTAAATTCTACGGCGAACTGTACGCGCATAATTTACGCGCATGTAACAATTCGTTGTGTTACCCGTTGCCGAGTGTGTTGCTAACGCTGAGGGTAATAGAACGGATTACCAACTGCGTCTAAACCAACAAGATTTCAGTATTTAACATGAAAGTATAATAATGTATATTGATAAATCTTTTGATCAAATGTTTTAAATTAGTTTGGATGTGTCCGAATACCTCATTTCTGAAGTATTTGTTGTACAAAAAAAACGAACAGTTTCCATAAAAAGCACAAAAGATAGATTGTCTAATGGGAAAAATCAATCAACAACACATTTTATGAACTTTATAAAATCAGTTCAATATTCACTTTCTTGCATTTTTGCGAAGAAACATCGGAACAATTCAGAGTCACTTTCTGAAATGTGTTTGGACTGATTGTGAGGAAAATTAGAAGGTGACTGAAAGTTTGTTGGAGAATTTTGGTCAATATTTGTGTATGAACTAAGCTTCTTTCTTTTGGGAGTTCGAACTTTTGAAGGAGTGCACTGATGCTTTTTACTAGAAGGGGGTGTATTGCAGTGCAAGTTCCGTGAATCAGTAAGTAATTCATAATTATTTGTTTTTATATATAGTTGCTTTGAAAGATATGCGCTTTGGTTTATTAAGCCAGAGTCTTCTCTTTTTCTGAGACATTTGTATACACGTTTTCTGAAACATAAATATTAGAAAGTAAAATACAAGGTGTAAAATAGAACGTTTTAATCTTTATTCATACCCATATATTGCTTGTTTATAAATAGTGATATATAATATCGTCTCCTTCTATTTTTAATTGATCAATCATATCAATGATGGAAGTGATAGACATGATTAATATGATAAAAGCAACATATGTAATCTGTTTAAGAATATGAACTGCTTTTTAGGATATGTCAAGACTCTAGAATGTCGTTAACTCGTTATAAAAACCGATTGTATACACCCCTTGTACAACACATTGTATACACCCCGTGTACAACATCACTTTTTCGCAAATATTTCTGTATTCGATTGATTTTATTCACAGAAAATTTATGAATAATCAAACACAGGTGGTATGTAATTGTTAGTAACAAAACAGTGATGATAAACGGAACCTTTGTCCAGATATTTGATCATTAACGTACGTCAGGGTCAAACTCACCCTGACTGTCGGAATTGTGTTGAGGTGTTTGAGAAAACTAGAACATGTACAATGGAATAAAACGTGTCTATGTATTCCGTATTTCATGCTTTCTTCCGTAAGCATACTCTTTTTGGCAAAATAAGTCCTTTAGTTAATTAATTGGACAAATATCGTACCTTCGACACCGTTTTCTCACTTCGGAAGCCTACACCCCGTGTACAACATAGCATACACCCCGCATGTTGTGTTATACGTGGTGTATTAACAATTTTAAAGGAATCAATTTTGTAACATATCATTTATTATGTTAATAATAATCTAAGTGAGTTAAAAAATGAAAAATTCATTACATGTTTGATGCAATATCTAAATGTCAAGATCCTAGAACACAGGGGATCTGCAAGGGGTATAGAATGCAAATATAAGTAGTAAACAACGATTATTTGGTGAACATGGCGTTATGAATAGTAACTGCTCTGCTGACATAATTTCGCGCATCATGGAATATGCCAACAGAGCAATTGTTATTCATAACGCCATGTTCACTAAATAACGTTGTTTATTTCTTAAATACATGGCAATTTTTATATCGTATCCTTTATTGGCCCGAGGTCGCTGTATACCAGCCCGAGAGCCGTCGGGCTCGAGGGCTGATATACAGCGACCGAGGGCTAAAATAGGATGCGATATAAAAATTGTCATTTTATGATTTTTATATCATATACTTATAGAAAATATTAAAGAAACAATAAAAACATCATAAGATGAATGATTATTGTTTGATTGTTTTATTGCTCCGTGTCTATATATTCCATCTCTGATAAACTTTCCTGGAATTACATTCAGTGTGGTAATCCGGAAAATGGGATCACACTCTGTAAAATTGGTAGAATCAAGAAGGGAAAATTGATGGAAAGGAGGAAGTTGAACATAATTGGTCGATGATATTTATGATAAGCAAAGATGACGGCGCCAAAATTTAAAAAAATTAAACTCGGGGCGAATATCATCTACCACACACTGAACCACCGCTACAAACTATTCTGCATTCTCATACAAACTAACCCCAAAACATCTTATTGTGCAACATTCTGATGAATGCTCTTTAACTATACAAAACACAACCATAATTAAGTTTAAGTAAAAACCATTTATAACCGATTAAGGAAAAATTGAAGCTTGCTTGTTTCGGCGATAACGTTAATATAGTAAAGATAGTAATACATAGTAAATGTGAAATTATTTGCATTTATTGAAAAGTGACTTAAATTCAAGAAACATTATTACTCATAACTTACTAAATGTATAGAAGCCAGAACAACCACCTCAATCAATTTGCTTTGCAAACATATGCCTACTGTTACGAAACCCCCTATTCATTTTTTCATTGGTAAACGCTGTACCAACATTATTCATACAAAGCTGAGACATAACTGTGTATTAAACTATGATCTTTGTAAACGTGATATTATAAATAATCCGTTGTGTTTATGTGGTCAAACAGAAGATGTGTATCACTTCTTTTTTTCTTGTAAAAAATACTCTAGAGCGAGAAACAACATGTTTGATCAATTGTTTATGTTAGATTTAGTCAATATTGATACTAATTCATTTTTATATGTCAACAACAACCTACCTTTACATGTCAACAAAAGCATTTTTGCTTCTGTACAAAAGTTTATAGACGAATTCTGGAGATTTAGATAATATTTATTTGTGTATATCAATATTATATTTTCTTTTGTTCTAAATTCATATGCATGACAACTATTGTTATATTTAAGGAGAGGAACTTGTAAAGAACATGTTTTTAATCCTTTTGTTTAATCAATAAAATATGTTCAAAGCAAAACAACATTATTAACTACATTAAAAAATCTGGAAGATCAATATACAGTTGACTAACAAAATACATAGAAGTATAAAACAAACGGGATCTAACCATAGTTTGAAACCTGTTTTTCTTTCCATGCGCTAAAAGCAATTCAATAAAGCGCAAGATAGTATTGTTAATACTTTAATACATTTCTATGGATTATCTAAGGGGCGAAATAGTATTCAGGTGATCTGTGAAGTCGATGGACCCAATGTCTAACGGAATATCATTGATACCTTGCAGATAGAAGAAATTGAACCTTGTTGCTTTCGCCTTTATAAACGATGTGGTCATTACAAGAATGACAGTTTTTTAGGACGAGGAGAGAAAATCAGGATATCATTCATATCAGACGATCGCGAGAGCAAGAAAGACAGAGGATTCCACCTCACTTGGAGAAGTTGATTTCTTTGACTTAGTTACCGCAATCAATCAATATCTTTATTCAAAGAAAAAAAATACCCCATTTTTCTCAAACTTTTTCAGTACATCTACCACCAACAAAAGCAATGCCGAAAACAAAAGTAACGACAAAGAAAATGTTGGCATCGATGACAAAAAACAGAATAAAAACAACTTCAAAGAAAAAGGATATCGAAACTACTACATTGCAACAAAAAACCACATCTCTTACTTCATCTTACGGTAAAAAGCTTCACAAAATTAGCATATTACTCTTTTATTATCCAAGTGATTTAGATGTACCGGAATATTCAAAGGGAGATTACAGAAATTGACATTAAACTTCTAAAGATACGATTCATGCTAAAACATAACTGTTATTAAATCCTCTTTAATATGATGTCAAATTGAATATAGGTATTGCAGTTACTTTTCCCATGATTTGATATAGAATGTCAAGAAACTGTTTCATTTTCTACAATTTCTTTAAAGCCGTAACGTACGAGAAAAAGATTCATGAAATCAATTATAACACCAAAATGGTTCTAGCACCAAAAATACACTCTTGATCATTTAATAGATCTTGACATTATCATCTTGTTTTCAACCACCTGTTATTTTGCAATAATAAAGACATGAAACTTTCTGCTGGTTGAAGGTTATTTTAGATTATGTTCATGTTGAATAGCATTAGATATCACTTGAAATATCCCTAATGGATAATGTTTATTTTTTTTTACCTCCTCTTTATGTTAGCAAGTAGTACAAAGCAGGCAGTGCTCATATTAACATCTGGGAAAACTGAATCAACTACAGAAGACACAAGTGCAAACAATGATATCTCACCCACCGCAATTACAACACTTAAACCAGATTTATTATCAACTGTGAAGAATTCAGGTAGAACAACCAGTCCACCTATGCCCTTTGAGCTACCATCATCTCTCTCTATACAGTTTTCAACAACAAAGCGAACAACGCTTCAAAATCATTCGCGACCGCTTACATTGGCAGCGACGACGAGATCGTCTAGTGTTGAGCTGACAACATTTGATACCAATACAACAATTCAGACAGAAGACCAGGACACATTTAACATAAACACAGGTTATAATTTAACATAAATTCATGATTCATAGTTTGAAAACTGCCTTTCTTTAGGTCAAAAATGATTCAAACTTTTGAGAACTAATTCTAACGTTTTTTCTTTATAATGAAAAAAACAACTGACAAAAAGAGTAAAAACAGTATGTAGATTGTAAGATTTATTTATATTGTATAACGTTGCAGTGTACCTGATCATTGGCTCAGTTTTTTTTGAGTTCTTTCTTTTGCTGGTTGCATGTGTCTGCATTTATAGATGTCGTAATAAAGGCAGGTAAGTAACATTTTATGACAAAATCTTGAAAATATTCAAAATATCTAATAGCATTTGTTACCCCAGTCCTGATGCTAAAAACAAGAAGAGGAGAATTCTGTTGTTACATTTATTTGGCGGGTTTCAGCAGATATCTTAGTTAAAACCTATCACGAACAATCACTGAATTTGTAAACAATCAACTCAATTTGTTTAGGGAATTTATAAAATAAACTGACTAGAATAAAAGACTAGAATAAATGGATGACTTACTGATATATTTATATAAACTGTCTTAATCAAATTTAACAATTGTGTCATTATGTCTGAGCATTTAAACTAGTTAGCAATACACAAAATATGGAACCTGTCGTGTTTGTGTACATTTATCTCAAACCAGAAACAGTTTACGCAACCTAAACCTAAACCTACACGATAAAACTCACAAAATTTCGGAAACATATTTACCATGTACATTTTCAAAAAAAATATAAAAGTAGTCTTTACCACAAAATTTCCAGTATCTACCCTATTGATATAATGTACATATTTATTGAAAATACTTCTATAATATCGAATTATTGCCCTTCAACAAGATCGATAGACACGTGACTAGGTACATATACATGTGCTACCTTCGCAAAATGCATCTTAAAAGGTACAAAATGTTTTACACCAATTCTATTGCATGTTTACATATAAACATATTGTCAATCAAGAATATAGTAATGAACATGGATTGAGGTTATAAAACCAGTTTCCTACCTAAAAACAAGAAGAGGAGAATTCTGTATTTACATTTATTTGGCGGGTTTCAGGAGATATAAGAGTTAAAGCCTATCACCCCGTATTCCGGACTTCCACACTGAAGTTATCTCCCTTGCTTCGTTACATATCAATCAACACAACAAAAAAAAAGGGGGGGGGGGTGGCTGAAACCCCAATAACTACCCGTTACACATTCCTTTCTCCTATTTACCAAAGATTTTCTGAAAAAACAAAAACACAATAGCAACCATGAAAAATGGATGTGGTCATAATTAAAACGAAGTAATTAAAAATAAAATTTAATGCGTGCCTGAAAGAAACAATTATTTTAATACATTAAATTTGTTTTTGTGTAATGTTTGATTTCTGTAGTCATGGTGTAGTCATAGTGACGCTGCTAAGTAATTTTTGTATATCATGTTTTTCCTTAGTGCACACTATCAAGAAATATATTATATTGACGCTTTTTCTTTATTTGGTATAGACCATTGCAGAAAAAACAATTTCAGCAAAAGAGGGATGAAGGAACCCGCAATTTTGTCAATGGCGAATATTGGAAATCACTTCATGTTTACGACACTATCCCAGTAGATGTTGTCTGTGGATTAGAAACGTGTCCAGAAGAGACAAATGGAGATATTGACGAGCAATCAACATTGTACGATAAATGCTGGAGGAGTGAGTACGATAGGACACAGCCAGCAATGGGCGAAGACAACAGAGACAATGCACACACCTATGAAACCTGTGAGCGATTCTATTTTACTCTGCAAAAAACACATCCGAGTACTCCGCCTGCTACACCCACGCCAATTCAACGAGATTCCACAAACGTTTATCACACTGTGGATAATTTAAGTTTACCAAAGTAAAATACGTGCATCAAAATTACAAACAAAATGTCTACAAGCGTTTTATCGTTTTGTCGGATGACATTTTTGAAAGATATAAAAATTGTGATATCTGTGTATCATTAAGGTACCTCGCGGGTTTACCTGCTTGTGAGAAAACATACCTTGAAAATTTGTCCACGTGAGCTATAGGTTTCAGAGTTTTATTTCTAAAATTTATTTGAGATTCGTCTGCGCGGTAATAATGTTATCGTGTTTCAAATACAGTGTCATTGATAAAATCAAGCAACGCCATTTCAATGAAATATATAGTAAAATGCACATCTTAGTCTAGAAACGCATTACAAAACTATGCTCCAAACTTTTAAAGGATTCAGACGAAATTAATTATACTCAACACAATAACAGAGGAGATAATTATGAATCAATTTATTAAAAAAAATCAGTATGTATTCTCGGCCAATTTTTGGCAAAAAAACTACAAAGATTTAAAAGATTTCTCAAAACCTTGTATTTTCATTACGACGTTATCCCGACGTCGTCATTTCCTTACATGTACGTCTGAGAACCTAAAAATTGAAATACATTTATTGACAAGACTAGCTGATTAACACATTTTAGAACCTGTAAATACTAATTAAACATTATTGTGAATGTTATCTAATGCACAAATGCAATTAATGTAAGGCTGTAAAGATACAGAAAATTGCTATTTTTGTTTTCTGAATCTTTGAGTCAATCAATGCAAAAAAAATTGCCAGGCAAATACTGACATGATAAGTTTGTAATCGTATAAAATAATAAGCTCAAGCCAAAAGAATTTTAAAAAATTGATCGGTAGTTAAAATTACGGAAGTTATTAAAAAACACCAGGAAGTTAATGCATACGGTTCAATTCGTTTTACTGTAATAGAATCAATGATCATCGCGAATCCCTTATTTCCCATGGTAAACTCTTTAGTCAAACACCAGTCAGCTTGTTACATAAACAAACAGGAGTTACATATACCTCCCCCAACAGAATGATGTAAATGTTTACAATTCACTGTTAATGTATGCATATTTTTTTTCATTTTGTGATAAAGAATCTTTAAAATGTATAAAAAATGAAATAAAAAATGTATAAAAAACTTACTTAAATGTTTCATTTTTTAAACCAGAAAGTCTTATTCAACAATTAGGAAATTTGTGCGACGAACTATTAATTTTATTACAAGAATTATTTTAAGTTGAATCTAGGAGGAAATGAAAGTATTGGCGATCGTCTATTTGATGAAAAGAAAAGTAGATCTCGATATGATTTAAAAATGATGCAATTTCGTTTTAACCAAAGATAAACAGAAGTTGAATTTTAAACGCAGAAAGATTTCAAAGAACCGCAATTGTCATACTTATACATATTTCAACCACCATGTATATCGCAGATTTTGAAATTTGAAATTTGAAAACTACCTTGATATTCTAATTCAAAATTAAAAAAATTGTAATATGTTTTTTTCGTTATCAAATTAAACCTAGAATACAGGATTATTACATAGTTATACATAAAAAAATAGATTTTAAAATATTTTGATTTTAAAAATGCTACACAAAATTTTTATCATGTTTCGAAACATGACTTTGATGTTAAAAAATATGTCATTTTAAATGAATTGTTTTGTATAAAAATTGCTGTATGAAGAAATAAAAACATCTGATTTCAAAGATAAAACTATAGAATTAAACTGTATGTTAAAAATTGTTGTGAATAACTTTGGTGAAGGATTCCACCTTGTCATAGAATTAAGTGAAGAATACTATGGAAATACGAAATATTCACACAATACTAGTTAAGCCGTTATACAATGTAACAGGAAAAGGGAAAATGTTAACAGACATTACCAATCATATAGCCAACTGTTATCTTCTAGCCAACTGCGAACGGAGAGCAAGCGCTAATTGGGAACAAAACATAATACCATGACTTGGAATGAATGTGTCCATTTAAAAAAAATAACAATAACAAAATTTGGTTTATAAACAAAACGGACCTTCTGGATACTTGATCAATTGTTCTCAACTAATTTAATCTATTTGGAGCTCAGTCATCCTTTTATACCAATGCTAAAAATCGCCCTCAAGCAGAATACAGAGTTCAGTAGAATGGCAATTGTGTCTATGCTTGATTTTTTGTATTAGTTAATGATCCATCAATATTAAATTTTCTTACACCTAATAAAACAAAAAATAGACTTTAATAAATTCAATACATGTAACCAATCAATTCAATCAATTCATCATTCACACAGAATTTTGCTCTAGTGATTATTGAAAGTTTATTTAAGGAACTTTTAATACGAACTGTAGAAAC
This sequence comes from Magallana angulata, assembly GCF_025612915.1. Lineage (NCBI taxonomy): Eukaryota > Metazoa > Mollusca > Bivalvia > Ostreida > Ostreidae > Magallana > Magallana angulata. The sequence goes on from NC_069116.1 coordinate 49,241,698, forward strand.
GATTATTTATTTATGCAGTGACAGTATAGACCAATAGAAAGCATAATCTTTATCAGCAGTGTTATACATGTTTGCAATGTTTATAGAATTTCATGAAATTCATTTGGATATCAAATTTTCCTTGTTCATCGATAAGAAAGCTGAAACTCTAAAGAATATTGTATTTCACCAGGAATACTATATGCTCATAAATCACCACTTGTTTTGTTTCTACGTTTGTTCTAATTCCTTGCCAAATCATAATGAACAAATATTTTTGCTGCTGAAAACCTCGTTGTTAAAGATGCATAACATAGAGCAAACTGCATAAGAAAAACCAAAACATGGCGAATTAAAAGATGATTGTACCTCACATGTGTACATGGCATCAACAAATACATTCTGTTCATATTTATCATATATTGATCGGAAAGAAAGTCCAGGAAACATGTTTTCTTGAAACATTTGTATTGTCAAAAAATTAAATAGAAATGTATTTTTTCAGAATTTATTGCTACCAATACTTTGAAATACGAAGACAACATCGATGGTCACATAGTATCACCAGGATATCCTATGGAGTATCCCAACAATTCCAACTATACATGGATCATAAGGACCGGAAACTCGTCAGCAAACATAATGTTTAGAATATTTGAAATGGATATCAAAGAAAGCACAGGCCATTCATGTGATGATTATTTAGAGGTAAGGTTAAAAGTGCAGTAAACCTAGAACCAAGAAGGTTTGCAGCTTTACACTAAAACATAAACAAAAAATATGCAGAGTCTATTGCTAGACGTTTCCGTTCGTGGGTTTCAGTTAACAATTGAACATTTGCAGCTTTAAACTTAAAAAAAATGATATGATAATGTAATTAAATGTGCATACATGGATATCTATAAATATACTGCAGGATTATATTATATCAGATAATATGTACTCTCTGTCTCTCTTTTTAAAGAAATATCAAACATTGTTTATAGATAGAAGAAATTGAACCTTGTTGCGTCCGCCTTTTTAAACGATGTGGTCGTTTGGAAAATAAAAATTTATTTGGGCGAGGAAAGGAATTCAGAGTATCGTTCATTTCAGACCAAAGATTGTCAGAAAGAGGATTCAACCTTATCTGGAGAGGTAGCTTTCTTTGATTTCGGAATCCTAAAATCATAAAGTTATAACCATCCATACACCAAACCATTTAAGTATTTCTACCATCATCAAAAGTTTTGCCCAAAACAAAACTGAAAACGCAGACCATTTTGGAAAAAATTAAGAAAACGGACGTCAAAATTACTGCATAGAAAGAAAATATCACAACTCTTTCATTGTATAAAGGTTTCACAAAAGAAAGCAAGTATATTCTATGTCATCTAGGGTTTTAAGAATTACAAGGAAACTTTTAATGTGATATATCTGTAGACATAATATGAAAATTTAAAATGAATTTCTCTATTTCACTGGCACTTTCAAATGGGAATTCTATGTAGTTTACGAGTAGTTCAAAAATTTAACGCGATTAAGGATCATTTTCATATAAAAATAGTACCGATACAAATAAACCTGATTCTAAATCTTTTATATTTTAAGCGGAAGGGGCATATAAAGAATGATTTTCAAAAGACAGTCGTGTAATATTTCAGTCCATTGTAATTATTACAAACATCGACACAAATCAAATTTACGACCCTTTTCATATTAAATTTGCTTGAATAACAATTTCAGAACTGTGTTTTGATATTGTGATTATTCCCTATAAAAATACACGTAGGTTCATGCATATGTTGTTTTACAACATTCATCTGATTTCTGCTGTTTGAAAATGACCCAATGGTACAGATCTATGCTTTTTTTAACGCCTAGTGCAATATCGTACAAATATTAATCTTTAACCACGTCTCTACTGTTGATATTGGAGCTTTCATCAATTGAGGAGAATTGAAGATGAATATCCGGAATTCACATACCATTTGAGTTATAATCATATTTCTGTAAACAATATTACAACGGCAAAAGTATTTAAAAATATTCGCGACCATTGACACTGGCAGCAACGACGATAAACTAGTAAACTAGCGTTCATCTTTTGGTGAAGATACGAAACCTTAGGAAGAAGAAAAGTTTGCATTGAGAGACACACAAATTTTAAAGTAGGTATTTCATGATTTATAGTTTGAAAACTGGTTTTCAATATATCAAACATAACTTCTAACTATTTTGATAAGTCGAGTTCTTGTTTTCTAAAATATGCCATTAGAGGGCTGTGTAGCGACATCTAATGATAAATCTTTCAAAATTAAATCATTAAAAGTCAAAATTCACATCCACTAATGATATACGAAAACACACCGCAAAATAAGTACATTGTTACCTTTGTGATAAAGAAGAGTGTGATTAATGGTCTGTTGTCATTAGAAATTAGGATTGTTTTTACTATTCATGTGGACACTATGCAATTTCTTTTAAATTTTTGAATCATTGTGGTTGTAAGATGGCAATAAATGCAGAAAGTTTTGTCCAAAATGATAAAACTGTTCAGAAAGAAAATTCATGCTTACTATCTAATGTTAATTGGGCTTAATCACAGCATAAAGACAAAACAATTAGAAGGGTTATTGAACTATTAAAGAAAGTTTATCTGCTCTGAAAGACAGGATTGAATTCGGAACCTGCAGATGTTTGTAAATGTTTTAGAGAATCTGTATTTGTATTTACAGAAAAGTGTATTGATTAGAAACTGTTTTGAATAATCAGAATGTCAAACAACTTGTTTTACCAGTCAGTTACAGAGATATCGTTTTCAAGCTCATGGACACCAACTTGGGACATTTTTGCAGAGACAGAACCTCTTATCAGAAAGGGGTTCTGTTGACCTCGTATAGAACAAGCGATATGTGAAAGAATTAAGAACTGTGACAGATGTGTGAAGTTTAAAACTCCTGAAAAACTTTCATCATAACTGGTTTACATCAAATCTTATCAAGCTTTAGATTAAGTATGCATTAATTATTTGTCACTTGAAAGAGCAAAGGTGGTAATAAATATATTTTGGTAATATCAGACCACTTCACTAGGTAAACTCAAGCGTTTCCTACAAGAAACTAAACTGCTAAAACCACTGCTAAAATACTTTCTGAAGATTTTATACTTCTTTAAGGCTTTCCTTTTAGACTTCGCAGTGGCAAATGGCAGGAATATTACCAATCGTGTCATCAGAGAGCTCTGCAAGTTAGCTGGATGCAGCAGTCCCGCACTACTACCTACAATCCAATGGGAAATGGTATGGTCGAGCGATTTAATCAGACACTTGTCTGTATGATCGGTACTTTAGACGATAAACAGAAAGAGGGTTGGACATCCCTCGTAAGTAGCATCATTCATGCGTACAATGCGACCAAACATGATAGCACCGGCTATACACCTTTCTATTTGATGTTTGGTAGACACCCGCTTACTGCTTTTTTCTGCATGTACATCTGTCTCTTTCTCAGTTTGCTGAAAGGAGTATCAAACAATTTATTCACCTTCTTTTTGCTTTTTCAATCATTTTGATTTTATAAAATTTATCAAAGAACAATTAAAAAATATTCCTATATTTAGATTTAAATTATGTGAATTTATGATATGTAAAAACACTCAAAAGTTTACTAAACATAGTGTTTCAACTGTCATACATGTACTAGTATACACTATGCACTGAGGTTCGGCCTATGTGTTATGTGCTACATCGGGAACCATGTTGTGGACTGTATGTAGATGTGTTTGTCCTCCGGGATATTCAGGGTATTACATGTACAAGTACTTTTATCTCTATTTTTACTTATATGTATACTTAAAATATACAGTTTGTACCAGTTTTACGCACCAGTTTTCTAATGTGTATAGAGGTGTATAAATATTTTTCGTTAACTTAAAAAAGTTTGTGTTCAATGAATATCAATATACCAAACTGAAAGGACATGTATGTGAGTGTGTGTGTGTGTGGGGGGGGGGGGGGTAGATTATTTGATTGTGATTAAAACCAATAGAAAAGGAAATAATATTGAAAAATAATAATAAATAAAAATGTATTATATATATCAGATTTAAAAAATAAATATGTTAAAACAAGAAACAGGAAACAACTGATTACAGTTTAATCACCGTAAGATATAATTTTAAGGAGTAAACTTTTATAAGCTGCATAGTCAAAATTGCAAGTGTTCTCTTTAACAAGTTTAAAATGTACTAGATCACCATGCCATCAGTTATTTTGAAACCAGATTCCCATACTGAAGGAAAATGTACAAATGGTAAACATAAATTTGTATTATATGCAAAATATTAATATATTACACAGGTTTAACAGTTTTCATTTGTGTATATTTGTGTATATTTCCTATAAACTATATATATCATAAATATACTTCTGTTTCAAGTTCGCATGGCTTTGGTCATAGTCACTTATTTCATTTTCTCAAATTTTCCATTTTACTCAAGCTGCGCATGCTCGAGTTATTGTTTAGTATAATTCAGTGAAAACAAACTAATAGGATCACAAGAAAGGAATTACAAGAATTTTCCACACCCTTTTGGTTTTTACCTTTAACACACCCACCAACCTTACTTATTAATTTCGATTTTGGAAGAACTTGTTTGCTTTATTATATTTTTGTTCCCCTTTCCCCTCTTCCGGATTTTTTCGTTTTTATATTTTGGGAGAATCTCTCACCCCCTTAAAATAGTATAAAACTGTACTGTTTTATAAATTACTAGTAACATCTATAAGAGTATAAATGTTTTTGCATTGCTATGATTGACACTAATGGAAATATTTGACTTGCATGCTAAAGCTAGTAAATATCTGATAGATTTAAGATATAATTCGTATTTCGCATTCCATTATTTGCAAGATGCAATATGCAATGAAGCCTCAATTAACCAAACGTTTGTGCTATTTTATCTCTTTCATACTAAACAGCAACAAATTAGATTTGTCCTTTGAAATTCATCTACTTTTTATACAAGAAACTGCTATCTAGCCAGGATATATATTAACCACACTATAATATTAGCCATATCTAGCTAAATATATCGTGTCCAAGTGTGAAATGTGCCATTTACGTTATGTTTTCAACACTCTATTTCTAGTCTAATTTCCACAAATGTACTTCCGATCAGTTGACATTCTTTTCCTTTTGTTTTCTTCCTATACTTCCGGTTTTGTCTTAATCTAACAAGAAAATCCCGAGACACTTCATTTAAAATAACTTTTGCGAATATAAATAACACAAATCTACTATGTAAAACTTCCTTGATTTATTAAGTACATTCTTTTTTTGAAATAGAGGGGTAATTTAAATAGGTATTGAACTTGACAGGCGCACAGTTTAATCTACGGAAGACCTACAAAATGCCCTCAACAAAAGACTTCAATTCTATTAAGAAGTGTTATTCATATTTCAGAATTTGTACAAAGCACTGTAACACAATAAATATAGAGAAGTTGACAAAATAAAAAGAAAGCAAAAAAGAGATCGATAAAAAAAAATCCAACAGATTTTCAATTTGATAATAAGAAACCAACAGGAAATACAAATCAAATATAATCATATTTCTTAGTATTTAACATAAATAAATAGAAGGTTTATTTTAAACGGGAAATGATTCCAAGCAACAGCATTTGTCATTCTTAGAGCAGACGATTTTTGACATGTTAAGTAAAATAACATATATTGCTGTTAAATTCAAAATTATTGAAATTAAAATAAGTTTGTGTTCTTGTTATTGTTTAACTCTAAAAGAATGGTCTAGGCTTTAATTAAACTGTGGTACATGGAAATACATATTCAATATTCTGATGTCATGCATATATTGAAAAAGAGAAACGCCAAGGAAAGAAGTCAAATTGTGGAGCAGGTTCACTAGAAATCACGTCCTTCTGGAATATCTACAAAATACTAGTTCGTCAATAGTTCACTAAAACACATGTAAAGGAAACAGTATATCAGACATTGCCGCTAATATGATCTATAGAATAGCATAAACGTTAAATGCTGTGTAAACTTTTAGATGACATCACAATGAAAGCTGCAAGCGCTTATCGTTTGACGATTGCATTATTTTAAACATAAAGACATGGTTATGGAAATAGTTCTGAATAATTTGTTTTTCTCAAACGTGAATTCAAGTAAGAAACAGCAGTGTTAAAAAGTTGACCAGGATATGAACAAATCTTTTGAGAAGCCTTTCGGGCGTCCCAGGATTTGATCACGTGACCAACCAAGTTCATATCCAGGTGAACTTTTTAACCCTCTGATTATTTCGGATACAACATTTTGTTATGAGTATTTTTGTAATCAAACCTGTTGTGTGTGATTTTAGTTTAGTCATGCTAAAAAAAAAATGTAACGTAAAATATTATTATGAAATTGATTAAAATTTATCAATCAATTAGTAACCTAATGGCACACAATAATCTACACACAATTTTTAAAAAAGTTTCTTCTTTTACGGCAAAGATAGAAGAGCAAAATAGAAACCAAAATCTTGATAATGATGTTGTATATATCTGTAGAATCTCTTTATCTTGATCAACATTATTTAACTTACTTTGTTATTTCCTTTATGTTTTTCCTAGAGAAGGAAATTGTTGTTTTAGAGCAATCTGCATCAGAGAGACCAAAACAAGGCGACTAAAATGAACGCAGCTACATTTCTCAAATTGACTGTTGTTTGGATTTTATGTTCTGGTAACACATTTTCTTGTTATACATGTATGTATATTTTATAACAACTGGCTATCTGATGAATTTGACTGTTATACGTGAATTTTTCAGAATTGGTTGCTGTCAATGTTTTGAAATACATAGACGGCATCAGTGGTCAAATAACATCACCGGACTACCCTGGGAACTATCCCAACAATGCTAATTATACATGGATAATAAGGACGGGGAGCCGCTCAGCAAAAGTTACTTTCAGAATTATTGAAATGAATATCGAAAAATGGGAATGTGATGATTATTTAGAGGTAAACTTGAAAATGAAAAATTAAAAAAAAAAAAGAGAATCCTTCAAAAATTTGTTAAAATATCTATGCATGATATTTTGATGTTGTTGCTACATTATAAATGGTCGTTAGCTAGTCGTCAACAAATAATTATACATTGATATAATGAGGTACAAGGAATATTGGGATCGATTTGATCAACCTCTATTTGTTTCATATTCAGTAGAAAAAAGACGACCACTGTCTCGTGATCATGTTATAAACTTTGATATTTACACTAGCAAATGTTTTTCATTACATAACATTTTTGCGCAATCCAATGTTATTCCTGCACAACAGCAGTCTTGTTCTAGATGTTAAGAGGTCAACGTAGCGTATAAATAATCTAGATCACTACTTTTTCTACGTTCTCAAACTAACCGATTTACGCTAAACATACTTAATATTGTATTGAAAATATGATTAAGGCATGAAGAAAAATACTTATCTGTATTTTGTTAAATGAAGTTAAGATCATTCATAATTTTTTTTTTTACAATAAATAGCATTAACTGCGGGGATAAATTATCCTGGCTTAAAATTCACGTAAGACTATGTATATGGATCGACAACCTAGCAAAGCGTTCTTGACAATTACAACCGCAACTTGTCAAAGAAGATAAATCAGTTCATATTTAACTCTCATAAAAAGTATTGATCAAAATGGCAAACGCAATATCACAGACCTTCCGTGTTTAGTCCAATTACGGACAAGTTTTACTCCTTCTGCTTCTCTGTCCGTTTTGTTCCGTGAAAGAAACTAGAATAGCTTGTCTCTAAAATGTCCGATGAGAATCATTATGCTCTTGAATCCCATTCTGCGACAGAATCTTATCTAAAATGCCAAGTAAGTAGACTTTAACTTAGCTTTTAATAGCTTTGTTTTTAAATTTCGAACTGCTCTGTTACTTCGACGGAAAAGCCAGTAATCCGCTAAGAATTAATCTTTTTTTTCAATTTTACAAAACGTAGTAATTTTTCTTTACTGTATCACTTTATTATATTAAAAAAGTGCTGTCTTGTCAAACGTAACATCAGATTTATTTATTGACATAATCGAAAACTTGCAAGATTATTGAAGTATTTTTGTCACGTCACGTTAAGCGGCTTTCTAGGTCATCACAAAAAACGAAGTATGGAGCAATGTTATAGTCCTAATTTGCAACAATTGTAAATAAAAAAAATAAGATATCATTTTTGGATGTATATCGGGGTATAAATATGGGTTGGGAAGTGATCAAATCTTCCATTCAGGCTTTACGGGATTTAATCACGTGACCAATCCGTATTCATATTCCGTCATACATCCAAAAATGAAACCTTTTTTCTTAATAATTAAGCTCACTTTAATAAAAATAAAAAAGTAATAAAAATAAAAAAAATAATAAAATAAAATAAATAAATAGATAAATAAATAATACAATACAATTGCGACATCGACGCTCATAAAATGTAAGTCCGTTATTTACAGCAATTATTTTTAAGCATTACAATTTTTAGTTTATTATAGCAAAACAATTAGAGCCTTTGGGTTTCGGTTTCCACAAGCTTTTAAAACATTTTGTGACGTAATCTTGAGTTATCTAGCGAATCTATAAAATCTCTCATCGTCCTGCAACGACCCTCCAATAAGGTTTGTTTTTTGTTGATGTTCAATAAATTTCCTTTTATTGGATGGCTACGTGTGACACACTGGACTGCTGCAGATTATTGGGTTAACAAACTCACAGAGACACAATAGAAGAGAAAAACACAACTACTGGTTTCTCTCATGAGAATTTATCAGTTTTCACGTCCATACCACGAGAATTGAAATAATTGAAATTTAAAAATCAAAACAGAAGAGAAATTCTATCAAAATCAAAATAATCTATTGCACAATTTTCAGAAACAAAACATAATCTCACTTAGTTTGAAGTTCTAGATTAACGTCTTCCTTCTGTATTCATTTAATGTAAAAGATTTCTAAATCATATAAAACATTTGTAAATCTACGTATTAACATATTTATCCTACAGAACCACATCATCCCCTACCGTTGTTTGTAGAGAAATGACCAATATGAGGGAATTCAGAACTATACTCACCTTTGCGCATGTTTTTTTCATGAAGCAATGAAGACTATTAAAACTAACGAAAAAAACCCCAACACTTTTCGTTTATTTAAACATTTTTCACCGTCTGACAGGAGTTCCTTTATTCAGTATTTATTATATTTACGTACCCAAACGCAAAAGGATCTGTTTTGGCCATATGCTTATTGTTAACTTATCACCTCACTGTAGAAGGTCAAAGTACTAGTAAATGAATAAAGCAAAACGACCATACTGGTACTGTACCAGTTATCGGCTAAGACCAGTTATCGGCTAAACTGAGGGTTCGGGTTTATAGCACGCGACAATCCAAAATTTTTAATTCAGTCGTCTTTTTCGAATAAAGAAAAGTAAGTTTGCTTGAAAACTTTCTTGAATATGTTATAAACATGAGCTTAAACGACCATTGTTTACCGCTGATTTTATATCTTTGCATTTCAGCAGTGGGGGAAGTGACGTAATAAGTTAAAAATAGAATATGACCTCTTTGTGATACGTTATTATATCCCTTTTTTTGATTTGACATATAATATCAATACATATAACATGTATAAACAAAAGGAATTCACAAATTTCCGAGAGATTCGTAACGCAGTTGAACGCCTGATTGCACAATTATGTATTGAATATTCTACGATTTGGTGTATTGCCGTATGATTATAAACGAATAATTTTATGAGTTTTGTTTATAATGTATCATAACCCCGACTACTTAATTACCCCACAAGGGGCATAATTCAAATCACATTTAGCAGAGTATAAAATCAACATGTACAGGGAGTTTGCTATTTTATTATCACAAAGCCGATAACTGGTACAGTACATCGTAAAAACTCGGCAAATTCGGGCCGTGCTAAAAAACACAAAACAAGATGTTATGGGTTCTAAATAATGATATAAACTAACATACTGATAAATAAGGACTTTACTTTTTATAAAGTATGTCAAGTTTTATCCAAAAATATCAAGAAATAAGGACATACGAAAAGAAAACGTTATATTTTAGCCGATAACTGGTACAGTGCCGGTAGAGCTGTACATGTTCATAAGCAATAAAAAGACAATGATTTCAGGTCATTGACTCTATAAAACTGTTTGAATATGTAGCAGACAAACCTACATGCACTTAAAGACACCATATGATCTTGTAAACAAGTTAATTATGATTGGTCAGTGATAAGCGAATAGCATAAACACAGGACAAATATCTTTTACCACACATTGCACCGCCACAATTTTCTGTGTGGTAAAGGTATACTTACACTTTCATTTATACATACCCAATTATCTTTTCTTGTGTAGTATTGTGATGAATAATGTTCAAGTATACCAAACACAACCATAATCATACCTGTATTTCTATCCATGTGTTACAACAAATGAATAAAGCTCAAGATAGTATTTTAAGTACCGTACTCTAATGCATTTACATGTATATAGGTTCTTCACGGGGCTATATAATACTCAGAGGATCTGTAATGTTAATGGACCTCATGTCTTACGAAATGTCATTGATTGCTTGTAGATAGAAGAAATAGAACCTTATTTTCGCCTTTTTAAACGATGTGGTCATTTGGAAAATTACAATCTAACTGGTCGAGGAAAGAAAATCAGAGTATCATTCATATCAGACGAGAGTGTGACAGAAAAAGGATTCAGCCTCACATGGAAAGGTTGTTTTCTTATCTTGTTATCACAAGTCAATATTTTATTGAAAGAAATATGTGACATAGTTCATGGATATTTTTGTTTCAGTAACTCTACCACCAACAAAAGCCTTACCGACGCAGAAAATGTTGGCAACAACAACAAAATACATGGTTAGAACATCTAAGAAAATGGAAGTCAAAACTACTGCATTTCAGCAAACGACCACAACACCTTCATCTCAGGGTGAGTGACTGCAGCACAAATAACAGTTAAATAACTTATAACATTGTCGAATTAGAAGCGTTACAAACAATGTGATCAATACAGATACATATACAAATTCACACGTTCTCATACTGCACAGACTCATCGCAACTAGGTAAACGTCAAAAAGTTAAAAACTGAATCGAAACCGACGTTGTGATGAAATATGTAATTCATTGCAAATGATGAAAATAATGAAAAAGTAACAATATCAAATAGGTAACAAGACTCCGAGGTATATTCACAATAAAAAGTGACCTATCCATATGCTGTATCCGTAAACTTCAGAATTACAATATATGTCAAATTATATACAGCTCATTAATTAACATCAACGAACTAGCACAATTGAATAAGTAAATGCGCAACAATCCCAAACAATACAAATTACAAATGTCATTTATACAAAAACATAATTATTTACATGTTAGAAAGGTATGTAAAGCTGGAGTGGGATGGATGCTAGCTAACAAGAAATTGACAACCAAGATTCGTGTAACATGAAATTCAATTGAACTCGAGGTTTTATGATTGAAAATTATAGGCCGTTTTCACATATACATATACCTGAGAAAACATTCCTGTGTATTTATACCATTGTCATTGCAAACACCTTGCTTTTCACACATCTGTTGTATTGTAATATAAAGAGATGAAAATCTTTCGTGATTTGAAGGATCTTTTAAGAATTTAGTTGGATAGCATTAGATAGCTTTAAAAGTATCATTTATGAGTTTATTTTTTTTATTACTTTTTTATATTAGTTACTAGTACAGTGCTGGCTAAGATTGAATCAACACTTACGTCAACGGGATTAACTACAGCAGGCACAAGTACGTACAAACTTATAACCCCTTAATAAAATATTAAAGTTATTTTCAAGATTTAAAAAATCAATCATGATCCCCTTTTCTATGGTGGCATATCTCTGCCCCTTGTAAGCAAGTAATTTTTCCATCAAATATGTCGACATGCAAGATAAATATGTTGACATGCAAAATAGCTATGTTAACATGCAACATAACTACATTGACCTGCAAGAAAAACAATTAAGAACTGTAAAAAATCACAAACAATCTCAAATATCGCCCACACATGACATGCAAGATACTAAATGCTACTTATTTATGTCGACATGCAACTTAGGTATGTTCTTATGCTTCTTATTTATGTCAACATGCAACTTTGTTATGTTGACATGCGAGATAAATATGTTGACATGCAACTTAATTATGTTCACATGAATATGTTGACATGCTACTAATAAGTAGGATGTTAACATAACTAGGTTGTATGTTGACATATATATGGTGCATGTTAACATAAATAAGTTGCGTTTCAAGATGAATATGTTGCATGTCAACATATTTATCTTGCATGTCGACATAACGAAGTTGCATGTCGACATAAATAAGTAGCATGTAAACATAACTAAGTTGCATGTTGATGTAAATAACTTGCATGTCAACATATTTATCTCGCACGTTAACATAAATTAGTTGCATGTCGACATACATTAGTAACATCTAGCATCTTGGATGTCACATGTGGGCGATATTTGAAATTTTTTGAGATTTTATATGATTCTTATTTGATTGCAATTTTCTTGCATGTCAACATACATGTAGTTATGTTGCATGTTGACATAATTATGTTGCATGTCATCATAATTATCTTGCATGTCGGCATATTTGATAGAAAAATAACTTGAACACAATGGGCAGAGATAGGCCACCATACTTTTCACATGAAATATATATGAGGTAAAATTCAATGTGCATTGAAGCTATACCAATTATGATGAATATCCTCAACGCTTATTGTTTCGTTGTTTTTAATTTTTTCTTAATATTATATGTAGTTAGTAGTACAGTGCAGGCGATGTTTACGTCAGCACCTAGAACAACTGAATACACTACAGATGACTCAACTTCTTTAATTCTGATACCGGAATCACCATCAACTGTGACGAAATCAGGTAGAGCAACTAGCCTAACCATAATTTCTGAGCTACTATCATCTCTCTCTATACAGTATTCAGAAACAAAGTAAACAACGCTTTTAAAACGTTCGCTACCGCTGACACTGTCATCGACGACGAGATCATGTAGTATTGAGTTGACAACATTAGATTTCAATGAAACAACTAAGAATGAAGAAAATCGTACTCGACCTTTCATGATTGAAAATATCAATCATGAGACTGTTTTCACATGAAATTTATTTTATATGAATTGATGCTATGGTTATGGTTAACATCTTGTTTTTCACGCATCTGTTGTTTTGTAATATGAAGAGATAAACTATAAAACCCTCTCTTAATTTGAAGGATATTTTCTAATTGTGTTGAAAACCATTAAATAACTCTTGAAACATCCTAAATGCATAATGTTTTTGGTTTTCTCTTTATGTTAGTCAGTAGTACAACGCAGGATAAGATTACATCAACATCTGGAACAACTGAATCAACTACAGATGACACAAGTACGTACAAATATACATCTCCTACAGCATCTTCAACACTGAAACCAGAGTTCCCATCAACTATGGATAATCAGGGTAGAATAACCAGTCAATCCATTCCCACTAAACTACTAACAACTCTCTCTATAAAGTATTCAGAAACGAAGCGAACAACGCCCAAAACAGGATCGCGACCGCTGACATTGTCATCGACGACGAGATTATCCAATGTTGAGTTGACAACATTAGTTTTTAATGCAACAACAAACAAAGAAGACAAGAATACATTTGATATACAAAAAGGTTAAGTATTATACTCCTGGTTCATACTGTCTTTCCTTCAGCCAAAAAATGATACAAACTGTTCAGGACTAATTCTGGCGTTTCTGTCTTAGTAATAAAAGACAAAATACAGAAAGAGTAAAAATGGTACGTATTTTTAAAAAACGTATTTTATATTGTTTAATGTTGTAGTGTACCTTATCATCGGCTTAGTTGTTGTTGATTTCCTTCTTTTGCTGGTTGTTTGTGTGTGCATTTATAGACGTTGTACTCAAACCAGGTGAGTAATATCATACGATAAATGATGAATATTATAAAATATTGAAATATTTAAAATCTGTAACAAAATACCATCTTAAAGAAAGCTTTTCGGACGAGTATATGGATAAAAATATAGGAACCACGAAAGTTAAGTAACTCAATGGATATCCACATTTTAATACTGTAGAATAAAAAAAACCGAAACAATAATGCCTGCATAGCATAAAGATATGCATTTACGTGAAGATGTGTTTTAGTAATTATGTTGTGATACATGTCCGTAGTCAACAGTCAAGTTATGTTGCTAAGGTGATCAATGTAGATCATGCACTTTCTTTAGTGCACACTATCAAGATATATAATATATTGAACATTTTGTTTTCTTTTTTTTTGATTTAGAGCTCTTCAGAAAAACCTGTGTCAGCAAAAGAGAGATGAAGGAGCACGGGATGTTATCAACAACGCATATTGCATATCAGTTCACGTTTATGACGATATCCCAGTGGATGCTGTGTGTGAATTAGAAACTAGTCCCGAGGAGAACAACGAGGAGGTTGAGGAGCAATCAACATTGTACGATAAATGCTGGAGGAATAAATACGATAAAACACAGTCAGCAATGGACGAATACAACAGAGATACTGAGCACACCTATGGTACCTGTGAGCGATTCTATTTCACTCTGGAGGCTACACACCCACGTTCAATCACTCAGACGGCGACTCCCACAACTACGCAACGAGATTCCACCAACGTTTACCACACATTGAATACTCATTTTATAAATTCAAGCCAACCGAAGTAAAATATCAATATTACAATCTAAATGTATGCAACCGTTTTATCGTCTTGTTTGGATGACATTTTTGAAATGGATTCAACATGTTTTTGCATAACATAAAAAAACTTATAACTTTATCGGTTGAGATAGATATTTACTTATATTTTCGTACTGCAAAATACCTATTGTCATCAAGCTTCTAATGTTTTATTCATAATGAGTGTATGTGTACATGTTTATCTTGTTTTTTGCACGCATCATTTTCGATATATATATATATATATCGTTTACTTTGGCACAGAAGAAGATAGCCTTATAGAGTTTGAGAGAATGTACAATATCAGGAAAAATAAGGCCCCATAATAAAAACGTGCTAAGACAAAATGTTTGGATTCAGTCTCATAAGTCTAGACATCATTTGAGCGATCAATAACTCCTCTCCGTATTACTTCACCTAAGGACCAACACAAGTGTATCATATATACGCCTAGTTTCCCAACTGATGTTCGTTCAATAGAGTGTTATAGAGTATAGTAAACACTAATCCCTTATTTCCAGCGTTAATCATTTCAACCATCCGACTCAACTACAGTAAAATTCATTATTTAGCTAGTGTAAACAAACAGGATTACATCCCTAGAAAAGAAAATGATGTAAATATGAATAATTCACTATTAATATATGTATATTCTTGTTACATGTTTGTTGTTACAAAGAAATGTTACAATTTTAAAAATGAATTTACTAATATAAATAATGCTGCAAAAAAATTATATTTTTTGTTTGAAAAAATTGATCACAATTATTATTTTCGCTTTAAGCACTGTACATAAAAATGATTAATGATTCGTTGCAAGTTGATGACCCATCAAATTTTGGTGTTCCAATATCTTCAACAAACAAAAAATAATTGAAAATGAATCAGAACTTTCATAAATTAAATACATGTAATGCTTAAACTAAATAGCCGTAAAATAATTGATTTTTTTCTTCCAAAATATAGTGAAAATATTTGGACCGACCAGTTTTAAAATGGTCACAATTCAAACACGAAATAATAAATCATTTGTGAATAAAGTAAGTGAAGAGCTAGGATGCAAATAAAGTGGTGAATCCATCAATCCATCCGTCCATCAATCAATCAAACAGAAAAAAAAAATTACTTAAATTCTGTCTGGACTAAAAAGTAATAATTAAGGACTTTTAATACAAAAGTGAAAATGACAATCTAATAACACAGGGAGAGTTTACCTGGACGTTGGGAATAATGTTTGTAGATAGTGTTGTTAAGGTCTTTTTCATAAAATTGTTTTGATTTTTCCCTCTTTGAGTAATAAAAACAAAGGGTCTAAAAAATTGCATTTTAATTGGAATGCTGTATGCTCATTAAAACGCCAATAGTCAACTTCCGTTTTTCATTACGTTTGTTTTAGTTCCAGATCAAATAATATAACAATAAAACATTAATTGTTAATTCCTTGATTTTAATTTACTAGATGTCAAAGAAACAGAGCATATATTAAACTCCAAAGAAAAAAAACCCCCAAAACAAAATCGTAAATGATAGATACATAAAATGAACACGTATATTTAAATACTTTTCTTTACTTTTGTTTTGAATTCATGTTAAATATTTTCTTGAAACATGTATGGCAAAAAATAAACAGCAATTTTGTATTTTGAAAATTTGACTTTTTCCAATATTTTGAAATACGAAGATAACATAGTTGGTCACACAGTATCACCAGGATATTCTATGGAGTATCACAATAATTCCAACTATAGATGGGTCACGAGGTCCGGAAATACGTTAGCAAATGTATCCTTTAGCATTTTAAAATGGATATCAAGGAATGAAATACATGTGGTGATTATTTGTAGGTAAGTTTGAAAAAGCAGAAAACTTAGGAAAGAGATTTGCAGGCTATCACTCTACAAACAATTATGCGGAGCGTTCCGTTTGTGGTAGTCAGTCCATAGTTGAATAAAAATTTCGAGAAACCTACTAGATCTGAGCACAAGACAAACCAAGTTTATCTTCCTGTGAACATTTTTAACTTGCTGTTAATTTCTTAAAGATACCAGGTATAACATATTGTCATGATTGTTTTTGTATTTCAATTTGTGTGATCTGACTTTTGGTTATTAAGGTAAACGAAAAAATGACACGTAAAATGTTGGTCTTAAAATCAATCAATCAATCAATCAATCAATCAATCAATCAATCAATCAATCAATCATCGCACATAATAATCTACACGTAAAATTTTATTAAGGCAAAGGAACAACCGAATAGAAATCATCATCGTTATAATTTTGTTAAATAGACCTGTGCAATCAATCTCTTTGAGTTAAACAACATTGTTTTTGTATTTTCCCTATTGCATATGCTTGAGGACAAACTTGTTGTTTTAGAGCAAACTGCATTAGAGAGACCAAAATAAGACGACTAAAATGAACGCAGATTTACTTCTCAAATTAAGTGTTGTTTGGAATCTATGTTTAGGTAAAACATTTTCTTGCGACATCTGTCCAGATAACTTGATACCTGCTGAATCATATGGTCATACGTGAACTTTGTAGAATTGGCTGCTGTCAATATTCTGCAATACGAACATAGCATCAGTGGTCAAATATCATCACCGGGCTATCCTGAGGACTATTTCAACAATGCCAATTATACATGGATACTTAAGTACCGGGAGTCACTCAGCAAAAGTGACCTTTAGAATTATTGAAATGAATATCGAGAAATGGAGGCACTGTGATGATTATTTGGAGGAAAACTTAAAAATGATAAAAACTGTGTATAGAGAAACCTTTCAGCATTTGCTTTTAAGAAAAGTATGCATGAATCTTTTTATAATGTTGTTAAAACATGATTTGTGTACGTAAACCATATTCCGGAGAAAAAGACATTTATATAGTAGAATGTTCCCCATATTGGGTTTATCCCTACGTTTTTGTTTTTGATTTTATAAATTGACAGATGGGAAGCTAGTAGGAATTAAAATTAAAATCAATCTTTGTACATCTCAAGATGTGCACAATTAATGTGTTTTCGACTAGTTGTTTTACAAAGACATTGTTTATTTTTGGAATACAAAGAACTTAACCGTCGTAACTATTTGATATTTGTTATAACATGTTATGCATAAACGTTCAAAATATGTTCTGAATTGATAAATGACAAGTGTATCTATAGAATTCTAAACAAATCAAAAAAAAAAAAAAAATAATCACGTTTTATTATCCGTCCGTCTGTTTGTGCAATCGTATCCGTGCCCTATCTCAGCACTAGAGAATCATTCAAAATATTGTTGTCATACAAAGATCGCTCCTGACTTGATGGATTCTGCAATAGTTTTTCTCTCATATGTTTACTTTAAAGTCAAGCAGCTTTCTTTTTTTCAATCAATTCTTTGAGCTTGTGCTTGGTATATTTTTTTGTTACAACATTAATTAATATAGTGTATCTGCAGTCGGGTATAGTGCATGTTGCCTCTGTCACAAAAGGATGTCTGTAATAAACGTATAAATTTCGTTGATATCAGAAAGAGATTTTGTACAATTAAATTAAATGTTATTATAGGATTACCTCATATTTTAAAAAATCATGATCTAAACAAACATGTCCATGTATCTACACTACCATAAGATGCTTCCACACAAGGTTCAGCTTTTCTGACCAAACTTTTTATGAGAGGAAGATTTTTGACAAAAATATTAACACATTCTCGATAATTTAAATTTATTTTCCCTTGAAAGAAGACCTGGACCTTCATTAACAGAAACTAAAATGTCCGCATTGTGCCCCCAATCTACCACTGGGAATGATGGTTTAAACAAACATGTATCTACACTACCTTAGGGATTTTCCAAACAAGGTTCAGCTTATTTGAGCAAACTGTTTTTGATAGTAAGATTTTTGAAAGAAAAAAAATACCAATAGATTCTCAATAATTCACAATTATATCCCCATGAAATGAGACCTGGTCCTTACAGACAGAAACTAAAATTCCCTATCTTTAAGGATGCTTTTCGCCACGTTTGGTTAAAATTGGCAATTTTTAATCAGGAAAGCTCATGTGAACCTTGGCTCAGATGTGTTAAAAAGGATAATTCTACTAAATAGTAGGCTTTCTATGGCTGTTTCCCGGGGCTCTTTTCAGAAATAGGTCTTCGTCCAAAAGTAAGCGTAGTCCGGACAAAATCAGGAATTTAACCTCATCGCTAGAGTAAGTTGCGTTTCACAAAAGTCGAGACTAAATTTGAATTCAAGGACACCTGCTCGTGAATAGGCGTACATTCTTAGTTTGTACATACATGTACACATTGCGATTGTGTTGCTTTTATTGCAAAGAAAAAAAATTCAAGTTGTTGCTGTGTTATCTGTAATTTTAAAAAAAATACATTATCGTTTCAATATTTGTATATTTTTAACTTTAAACTATTCTCAATTGTTTGATAATTGCTGCAAAATGAAATAATATGAAATTAATTTTAAAATGATTAATTATAATAATAATATTTACGTTTGCAAATATAGTTCCTTATATGAACCTACAGAATAAAACCCAATCAATTCTGTTTTAACTTTTTAATGATGTACAATGATAACCGCATGCATTTATGTTTGACGGTTGCAATATTGTAACATAAATACACCGTTATATTAATGATTCTAAACAATTTGCTATTCTCAAACGTAGATATAATTAATAAACAGTCATGTAAAAAATTTCAACGAGGTATGTACTCGATGGGTGCGTGATCAAATTTGCTGAGAAGCCCATAAGGCTTCATTTTAGTTGATTACGTGACCAACCAAGTCCATATCCCGGTTAACTTTTTAAACTGTTGTTTATGTCTAAAATAAATAATGTTAAGGTCAGACGACACGTTCCTCAATTTTAGATAACTTTTTCCAGGAATTTGTTAATGGTTTACTACTACTTTGACAAGCTTTCTTGCAAAAAATTAGGGTACCTTACCAGGCATTTCTGCAAAATACTAGAGTATGCAATATCCTATATAATCTTCTTGAAAATACGCTTGAATGCTGATATAAAAATAAATACATCTACAGCACAGCGAAATTCAATATCTCCGCCGGGGCGGGGCTTTGAACTCACGACCTCTAGAACCTATACGCTTTTGGCAGTGAGCGGCCACGGTTCTCATCACTCGACCACCTAGACATATAACCAAAATCCAAGTAAATTTTGATCATTTTTAAAGTAATTATAAAATTAATATTTTTTATTGGAACTCTTTATTACGAGGAGATACAAAAAAGATTTTTGAGGAACGTGTCGTCTGACCTTAAAACATAATTAAGGCTCAAGGCGGTTCAGGTTTGTAACTTCTTTAAAGCAGTTATACAGATTCCTACCGCAGCTGTATCATACTAAAGTGATTGATAACAACGTTTCTGTTGTCTAACGAAAATAAATTTATTACTTGTAGATGACAGAAATTGAACCTCTTTGCTATCGCTTTTTTAAACAAGTGATTATTTGAAGAATGTGACTTTATCTAGACGAGGAGGGGAAATAAGGATTTCTTTCATGTCAGACAAAAGAATAACAGAAAGAGGATTCAACTTCATCTGAGAAGTAGCTGTCATTGATATATTAACCATTTAATTAATCTTTATTCTTATTAAGCAAAAAAAAAAAATCTATTATTTTTTAACCCTTTTCAGTTTATCTTCCATCGACAATAGCAAATGTGTAAAACAAAAGTAAGTACTCCGAAAATGTTGACACCAAAAAAAAAAAAAAAAGAAAAAAGAAGGATAAGAACAACGTCAAAGAAAATGGGCGTCAAAACGACTGAATTGCAACAAATAACCACAACTCCTACTTCACAAAAAGCTAAAGGGCTTTGAAATACAAACTACAGCAATATATTTTTCCTTAATTATGAATATCAATGTTTGTAGCTGTACAATTGTGTAAAACAAAGGGACTTATCCAATAAAATAAATTGACGTCTGTCTTTTTAAGATATGCATCATTAAAAAAAATGGAAAAAAATAAATGTTCTCAGATTTTTTAAGCACATAAGTCATGAATTTGATTATATTTATTATTATTATTTTTTTTTTTTAGATTAACAATAGGTAACATTTGTAGTTCATGTATTCAAAATTTATTAGAATCTAATGCGTGTTACTTCCTCCATTTAGTGAGTAGTACAGTTCAGGTAAGGTTTACCTCAGCACTAGGACAATTGAATCAACTTCAATAGATACAAGTACGTATAAATCTGATTAATGTATAATATATATTTTTGTTTGTAATTGATAATCGATACATATGTAAACAATAAAATGAAATTTAAACCATTCGAAAAAGATCGATATAAATTACAACAAGAGGCCCACGGGCCACATCGCTCACCTGAGCATCAATAGGCATGACAAAATCAGCTTCATGGAGTCATAATACAAAATATTTGGACAATGTGATATATACATGTAGATCCTTTACAAATCTGTTTCCCCCTATATATTGTTATATTTAAAATCAAGTCCCTTTACTAACAGGATGATTGTAGAGTCATATCACATTCAGCATTGTAGTACTCTAAAAGACCCTTCACAGTGGATAATATACAGAATAAAAACCTACATCAGACTCCGAACCCTTTGTGAGGCCCAAAGTTTAAACAATTTTAAAGAATCAGCAATATATAAAAATGATTGCATATAAGTAAAAGCATACATAAAAACATTTCAGTTTTGTGAATAATTGAAATGTTTTCCTCTGTACAACTAAATCCCCAATCTGGCCCACACTACTCCTAAAGATTGTGATTTGAACAAAGGACTATGTGCGGTATTATGCATTTTTCGCCCCGGAAACTTCAGTTTTTTGAAGAGCTTTAAAAATAAGGTGGCGGGAAGTTGAATTTATATTGAAAATAAGTGTGTAAAATTTTAATAGCATACATTCTTACTAAGAGTAGATTTGTGTTGATTTTTTCAATTTAGTCAGTAGTACAGAACAAGCTATATTAACCTCAACACCAAGTTTAACTACATCAACAAAAAGGGGTAACAACTTTGTACAAACATATCGCCACTTCATCATCTGTACACTGATCCAAAAGTATTTGTCAACTGTGGAAAATTCAGGTAGAATAGGCATTTCACACATACCACCACCATCTCTCTCAGGGCGAACAACGCATCAAAGACGACTGCGACCGCTGATTTTGGCACTGACGAGAACAACTAGTGTTGACTTTACAACATTCGGTAGCAATACAACTCAGAAGACAACAAAGCATTTTACATAAATACAGGTTAAGAATACATACATGATATAATGTTGCGAACATTTACGTTTGGTCAAGAATTGTTATTTGTACATGTATGTGTGTGCATTTATAGACATGTAATCAAGGCAGGTAAGAACAATTCTATGATATATTATTTACTAATGCAAGAATTAAAATTAGACTCCTTTTGAAGTCGATCATAATATAAGAAAATATTAGATATTTGAGATATCTACACGACAAGCACTTTAAAGCTATACACGCTATAATTTGCGTCAATTTTGAATGACAGTGAAAACGCATGTGTTTGTCTACTTATAAAAGTTATCCTTAATCTGTAAATTACAAGGGTGAATTCCATCTCGTTACAAAGATATAGATTTTTAATTGTTTATTTTCCTGCCAGGAAAATATACCTTTTCATGAATATTGATGAAGGAAGAGCAAACCGACCTCATTGCGCATGTCCGCGGAGAACTAGGTGGTCGTTATTGTTTGCCTAATTAAATACCCAACTTGATTTTTAATATGCTTAACAGTTGTTAATTTGAAATACATACATGTATAATGAGTAAAATACGCTTGCCATTTACGATACCCTTACTTCTGCATTAACACTTATAGGATCTATAAATAGCACATAGGGGAAAAACACAGGTCTACGTCATTTTTTTAAAGGAAGTATTCATATCTACTCACAGGCTTGTATTTTTTTTCTTTTGTTTGTACTCGTATATCTGACAAATTTATGCTTTACTGAAAATATCCTTTCCTTTGTGAAACTATCCCAATTATGAAGATGTTGACCCTTCACCAGTTTTGGTATGATAGGCTAAATTTAGCTGTCGATATCACGTGATAGATTGATATTCACGAGGAGGCATTACTTTCCTGGTAGGAAAATAAATATTTTTTATTGTTTAATATTTGATATATTTGTTACGTGATCGAATTGAGTATTATAATTAACAGAATAAAGGTAACTTTTATTAGTAATCAAACACATACATTTTCCCCTTTATTCAAAATTGACGCAAATTATAGCGTGTATAGCTTTAATGAAATGTTTAGTAAGAAAGTATGAAGACCACAAATCAGGCAACCAACTGAAGATCTACATCTATATTCAAATGTAAGAAAATTAACCTCTTGTTAAATTGACTGTAAATTTAAATAACAAAGACAGAATGTATAAAGATGCGTAATCTCAAAGTATGTTTTGAAATCCGGTAATGTTTCTTTCTTGACTTAAAAAATATATATATTAAAAATGGGCCTTGTAATGTATCTGCATGGTCGACAGAAGGATCTTGTTGCAATGTGATGATTGTGTATGATAGTATTTCTGGTACGTGTAGTTGCTATTGTTTTGATAAAATATTTTCAAGGGAAATATTACATATTGAAACTTTTTTTTAAATTGTTTCAATAGATATTGGTCAAAAAATCCTCATAAGCAAGGAGGAAATGAGAATACACGCCATTGTACTGAAAGTATATACTGGAAATTTTCAATTGACGTTTAGGAGTCAATCCCAGTAGATTTTGATTTTGGAATAGAAACATGTCAAGTGGAGAACGATAAGGGTATTAACGCGCTACATTATATGCCAGATGAAAAAGGAATGACAGAGCAAATCGAGCATTGATTGAAGAATACACTGATCATGTGCAAACCTAAGAGACTCATGAACAGTTATAGCACACTCTACACACTCTACAGACAACATGTCCACTTAATCAACCGGACACAATCCCGCCTTCTGAACGTGATATAGGGCTAAAACGGTAAACTTTTCGCAAAATGTGGCTTAAAAATTCAGACATGTTCTATACATTTTCAAAATTTTATGCTAAACGTTTATCACTCTCTCAAGATTGGATTTTGTACATGTCTCACAGAACCTATAGAATATGTTACAAACAAATCAAATGTTAATATTATGAATAATGAATAAAGTATAAAAAAGAAATGTACATTGACAATTCATGAAATTGCTTGTTTCTGTTATTTTCGTCTAAAATACCTTCCGCATGAAAAAAAATAGTTCCACTAAAAACTTGTTTGTTTCTCGAACTAAAATTTTTTTTCTTATAAATGTTGTGTAATGATGAAATAATAATCTCTCTGTGATGATTAAATAAACAAAATCATATTCATTCATAATATAATGATCATCTGCGCAGTGAAATTAAAATAATGAGGAGTGAAATACCTTAAATCATATTATCCAATTATATATTCTTCTATTTTAGTTACTAAATGTGTATTTTTTCCAAGGTGTACTACATGTACGATAGTTCGAAGGTAAAAAATTAACTAAAAAAATTAGAACACGCATAGGTTTCTTACATCGTACTCTAGTGCTCCCGCTTATTTTTAACAACACTATTTTTCTCAAAGGTATCTCATTGTAAAATACATTTAATCAAGCTATTTTAATCATCGTAATTTATATTTCGTGTTGTTCATGCATGATTTATATGTATATATCATAGGTGCACAGTCTTGAAAAATATGATACATCATCAAAATTATCAAATTAAACAACTTTGAGGGAAATTTGCTGTTCAAAAGAATTATTAGTTTTTGAATATTTGCAAAGATTCGAATTGGAGACTAATGTCATCATCTTTTGCCACTTGTTTCTAATTCTATGTGTGTACATATTGGACAATTCTCGTTTATTATTTTCCGACGAAGGCGACTCTAAACTTGTCTCCTGTTTTGTTGACAATGCATTTGCAGATTTCAGCATCAAATCACAGCTCACGACTACAACTGGGTGGCAATGCTGAAGTTCGACCTCCAAAAACCCCAGATAGGTCATGTAACCTTAAGATAAAAAAACATTTTACAATTCTTAGTAAAAAATGAATTCTTCTACAGCTGCAATTTTAATCGTATTTGTATTCCAGTAATAAAAGTACACTCTACTCGTTTAAATTATGTCAAATTGGACTTTTCTAATTTGTGATCTAAAAAGTGTGTCGTCACATGAGCATACACTGAAACAGTTAAAAAAACAGCCAAAATATAACATTTCAGTTTCTTCAAAGTCATTCATCATTTATTAAAATACAGATTTACTTCCGTATATGAATTAAGACACTAAAACTTATTCTACAATACATTTAAACATACCTATGTCAAACTGTTCAAATCCCGAAACAAGTAGTGGTTTATCCATACGTGCAATGTAGAATAAACTTATGAACATAGAAGTCAGCACACGGTATGTACATCGGTACAATCCAGTCAGGATGTAGTAGAAAAACAGGAAAAATGACAGGTTCTGGTATACCCGTCTGTAAAACAACCACTATATATTGTTAGTATCTGTATTAAAATTTCACGATTACTTGCATCGATTACAAATATAAGACAATGCACACAATATCATTATTACGTATTTAGTCAATGAATCTAAATGTCTTGCCAAAGGTTCTAATGTAAATCAGAAAATTGATTTACTGTAAACTCTTAATTAAAAGCGAGGAATTAATATCCGAGTAAAATCGCGAGAATCAAGTCTCGTAGATTTTAAAACCTTGCTTTTATTTCGGACGCATGTAAACTCTAATAAATAATGATAAAAATTCTGCATTTGCGATTCAATATTCTCGCGTTTTATGAAAAACAGTTTAATCGCGGAATTAGTAATCGTGTAAAATAAAGGAATCTACAGTACTTAGAAGAAATCCGAACATGCCCTGATTAGCTGAAGTGTTTTTGTAGCCAAGGAGACACAACTTTCTTTGGGTAATTTAAAAGACATGTTAATGCAATAGCCTTCCATGAAAGCGTCTATGTTGAGCCGCAAACTTCTGTCAGGAAAACTGATAATGGGATACTAATTAAGTGCATTATCGTATTCCACTAAATGCCGTAATTCATAAATCAGGTCATAAGTAATGAAAAAACATTTTCAAGCTGAAACTAATTTTTCTACACATATAAAGCAAAAATACATATACCTGTTATCAAGAGCCAATACTTTTTCCATGTCTGTTCCGCTTTGACGACTGACGAAATGATTCTGCAGGAATATACGACCGCTGATGAATCGCAGAAGGAATTGAAGACCGAACATGAACAACACTCCAGGCCTGTTAAAATGTAAAAGTAACACCGAGAAAGTACAAGAGGCGTTTGAAGTGAAATTTATCCGTAAACATATGTATTATACTTACAAGAAAACTTCCACAGGATACAGGAACACACTTGGAACCTTTTTTATTATCGGCAAAATAACACAATATGCTAAGAAGATGCAGAAGACAACAATCACAATCTGGGAAAGTAGGTAACCTGGAAGTATGCGAAACAATAGACAGTTGTCTTATACTATAATTTATGATAATGATATATGGTTGTATTGGCTTCAATGTCATGATAAGTTCCTGTGAAAAGTCGCCATAAATAATTTCTTTTCCGCAAGCAATGAATAAGTGATGAAACAGTGAATCTTACCACCAAGAAGATATGAAACCTGGTTTCCAGCATACATTAAACTTTTGACCTAAAAAAAATATATAATCAAATTGAAAATTACCTGGAATCGACGTTGATTTTATTATGAAATGATTGGGTTTTATTCAAAATATACGAAGATAACACTGAGATAGAGCTGTTTGTTGGTTGTGTTTTGTTAAATGTATGTAATGTAGTCGTATATATTAGTTTTTTATTTATGGAATGATAATAAATTCCTAGTTAAAATAAGAATAAGGGTACCTAGATTTAACACTTAATCTATAATCCATTGGTATTAGAATACATACATTTTTTTGAGATACACAGAAAAAAAATCTGTGTAACAAATCGCTTAAAGCTGACATGAAGGTATTAAAAAAATTAGTCGTCATGATATTTCCGATTGCCCGTTGAAATCCAACTCCGGAATATAAATAGGTATTTAGAGTCACCGTATGTTGTTTTTATACCGAGCTCCAAATTGCACGGACCTATATGTATATGAACTTTTTTATTCGAAAAGAAATAGTGCTAGGGTGTCAGACTTCGCGCTCAGATTAAGAACGTTTATAGTTTTCATGGAATGCACAGCTCTGTAACAGTGATAAGCCGGAAAATGTAAATCCTGTCAGATATTGTATTGTGTCCGAGGCACGAAATATGCAGCAGTCAAGCATGTCACCTTTAACTGTCTAATGCATAAAAACTTATTTAACAGATACAGGTAAATTTGTAAAGCGTTGCAAACCGATGATTGATTTTTTAGACTCAATTTGCCAGAAGATGACAGTTTTTTTATCCCTCATATTGTAGACCCAGGAAAAAGTTAACTGCTCTATCTCATACGTGTGGTGTATATTACCAATGTGATAATCCTTAGCTTTATGAAACGGATGATGCTTTATCAAATATGTCCGGTCCGAACTATTTGTCTCGTTTCAATGCTTCAGTGACCTATTTTCGAAGATTTTCTAGCATTTTCCACATAACAGCGAATCATTAGGATAGAATTTGTTTTATAAAACATCAACAACTCGTTCGAGTCAATTCAAACTAATGAGCATTTGCAACTTTGTTAACGTATGTATGTCAACAAACTTGATTATCAGAGTCTTCGGATCAGAATTTCCAATTAATTAAGTAATAAAGCTCTAAGAAAAAATTATTAACTGTTAGAGATAAAAAAAAATATTTTATTTCAAGGTTTATTTCAGTGAAACTTTACATTAAAACAATTTATCTCTGAAATGACGTACTAAATGGTATTGCG
Organism: Magallana angulata; assembly: GCF_025612915.1. NCBI lineage: Eukaryota > Metazoa > Mollusca > Bivalvia > Ostreida > Ostreidae > Magallana > Magallana angulata. Next base: position 49,269,538 of record NC_069116.1, read on the forward strand.
CAAAGTCACAATAACCGCATCTAACCGCATAAATTATAAACCCAATGTTGCATCATCGTTTACTCTTTGAAAAAAATAATTCGAGTCCTATATGGGGTTGTCTCAATAGCTTTATAATATAAATCAAACTGTGTGAGAAATATAGAACATCTATTTTTTTCAAATTATATATTTGCTTTATCCAACTCGTTGAAATGGTTATATTCGCTCGACAAGCCTTGCAAATATATACACTATTTCAACTCGTTAGATAAAGCAAATATAAAATCACACAATATAGATATCCTCCATATAATAAATTTACCATGACCAACATATAAACTAGCAATGATAATAATATTAAATAGGTTAGAATCTTTGGTCAATTTTTGGTTTGTTAATACAAAAAGTTCCCCTGAATGATCTACTAAAGCACAAGTTTAGCAAATTCCATGCAATGTTCTACTGAGGAAGACAACATTTCAAAATGTAACTAACTTTTTTCAATTTTTTTAATTTTTTTTCATGTTTTTTTGTTTGTTAGAGATCGGGTTGTAATTGTTCTTCATAAAAATGCGTTGCTAAAGATCTTTATATAATATACATATTACTGAGGTAACGGGTTCAAGTGTTTAAAATTCCTTAATGTCGTGGAGCATGACTAGTTTTCTATCCCTCAAGTAACTGTTTTTGGAGAATAAAGAGAAATGATAACTTAATTTCAGCTTTTACAAGTGATATAAGTTTTCAGATTATATTGCATACAATTCATTTTAGTAAAAATAACACTTACCAGAATTTCTGAATGATTAAGTTTGCATTGAGTGGGAATAAAAGATTTGTCTCCTCTCCATCTTTTCACCAGATGATCTCTTTGAGATCGGTAGATAAGGACCATGTTGGTAATCAGATAAACAGCAGACAGAATGTTGCCGATTATCAACGACACTGTAATATTAGATAAAAATATGACCATGTCCTCACTTATTCACTATTGAACCATCTGGCAAGCTGAGATATGATTAAATGAGAACTATTGTTAACATTAGTTATGTTTTATTCTTTCCCTTTTTTAAAAGTAATAAAAATGTACAACTATGTATTACTTTCAATAACATAGTTTACTTATACTTACATGTACAATTGCGATGAAATATATTAGATTAAAAAATGTCCATTTAAAATTTAAATACCGTTTATTACGTCTAAAAAGACAGTGATATGTTGATACAAATTAGTTTTGGGAGAAATGTTTGAAACCAATGTTGCAGTTAAGAATCTCACAAACTCCTCTCCAACCGCAAAAGTAACAATTACATTCTACAATAAAATAAAATTGATACAAAGTCACTATGTATTATATATTTAAAGTGTTTTGATTTTTCATAAACAAAATTAAACAACAAAACGAATCTTAGCTTCATATACAAGAAAAAAATATATAATATTACATAGAAGAACACAAGTAGGACAATGGTATTGATGGCAAGAGTCCTTGTTGTACACCGATACAGACTTTTGTGAAGACAACATAGCTTTGCTTCTGTCAAAACGGTCTCCGAGTACGAAACAAATTTTTGTCTAAAATTTAAAATGAAATATTGTATTGAAACTGTTCTTAGAGCTTTTGAACACTTGTAAAATGATTGAATGATTACTTATCATAATGTAACTAATGTGAACTTAAAACGTATCTTAAGTTGGTTTATAAAAAGCCACATATTAGCTGACTAATACATGTACATTTTCAAATTGTAAAAGGCAATGCTAATTTTCTGTCAAGATGAACTATTCAGTACATGACTGTTATCAGAAAGTGGGAGTACAAAATGCAAAAAAAATATTAGTCACAGACTAAAATTAGGAAATTATACATAATAATCACACCTGATATCATTCGTATCCGTGTGCGATTTGGGCTTCACCAAAAGTTCCTTAACATGTTGTATCTGATCTATCTTTACTAGGACTTCGTTGTGCTTCAAAAAGTTTAAAAATCAACTTTTTTACCCACTAGTCTTGTTTTTATAATTTTGAAAAAATGATACACGTGTAAATAAGTATATTCTTACAAACTTGCCTTTTTGAAGATTGCTGTGAAAAATCGGTAAGTAAACAAAATCATAATGTAGATTTCACTGATAAGTGTAACAGCATAAATGGCCCAGTACTGAAAACGTTACCAAAAGATCCTAGTTAATACATCATCAAACAAAATATGTTCATTGAAAAAGCACACAAGTGTTACATTATTAATCAGGATTAATGAAGAAAAAATATCTTTTAAGCATTTGGTTACTCTGAGAAGAACATGTGCCCCCCATTTTGTAATATCTGAGAATATCATCAATATACCATTAGCTTTAAATAGCTGATCAAACACATTTTCTAAATATACTTTTACAGGAAGAATTTTCGGAAATTGAAACATGATTCATGTTTTCAGTTTGCTAACAAAAATTTACATGTATCATCAGATTATGTTTGCTTTTTGTACAACGCTATATGTACATAGGTCATGCAATATAAACGGCATTAATAAAAAGAAAACTGTCATGATTCAAGGCATAGAATATTTTGGTTTTAAACAGAGGCCCAATCGAGCTTTCCGCATCATATAACGTTGTCAGTCTATCGGCAAGCTTATCTGCGTTTCCATTTTTGATTTTAGCTCAACTGAGCTGAAATAAAGCTCAATTGAGGTATTCTGCTCACTTTTTATCCGGCGTCCGTCTGTATGTCCGTCTCTAAACTTTTTACATTTTCGACTTCTTCTCCAGAACCATTGGGCCGATTTAAACCAAACTTAGGTGAAGGGGATTCAAATTTGTTTAAAGGAAGGGCCACGCTCTTATTCAAAGGGAGAATTATTACATGTAAACATTTGCTTGCATCTTTAAATAATCTTCTTCACAAATACCATATGGCCAGAAAAGATGTAACTAAGCATTCTCAAGTAGAATAGATTCGAGTTTGTTGAAATCATGATCCCATTTGGTAAGTGAACCAATTGAAAACTACGCATTTTTTTACATTTAATATATTTCCTAACTTATTTCATTGCTAAAACACATTTCCTCACCCAATTTTTATTTGTACAGTAATAACTCCTAGCAAACATCATCAATGTTCTACAAAAAACATAAGATGCATTTATTACTTTGACGTACTAAAAATCAATCAATTTTAAATTCCTGTGGATGATCTAACTTGGCTTAATTACATATCTTCTTTAAATTCGGCAATCGGAAAGTAAAACAAGCAAAGACATCTTTAATTGAGCTAATGAAGTAAACTGTATAACTTACAGAAGTAACGTATATAAAAATCCAACGAGAGAACCAAATACCCTTGATGGTGAATTCAAACAGGCAAATACTGGATAAAAACTCAATGCAACAATAAAGGAGAACAGGAACAACACCAATGCTGCAATAAATAATAATACATGTGTACTTCAAGTTACTATAGCTTTACAATATATATAAGTCAAATCATTATCAGATGCACACGATCAGCCTCGCAATGCATTCTGACTATAAGTCAACTCGTTGAACGTTTCTCGTTCTCATAAATAATTCATGTTCTATTTTTAGAAGCCTGAGTGGTCAACATATTAGTCTTTCGATCTACCTTATTATTATTTAGTAAAGAAAGCTGTCGTATATTTAAGCTTTTAAATTTAGAATATTTTCCTATTTATAAATTTACACTTGCAAGTGTTTTTCCCTCATATAATATACATTTATTGCATGATTGTGAGGGAAACATAAAAAGTTATTCCCCAGTGAAAACTCTTCATATCTCCCGAACGTTCATGCAATAAACTGTTTATTATACGAACGACCGATGATAATTTGAAATGGACCGGGTTCTAATTGTTTTTCATTTCTAGTAAAGCAATAACGTATTGGATGTTTACCGGTTTCTATGACAATAGGGAAATATGTAATGGATATATGCCAAAACATTTATGTGTAAAAAAAATCAGAGAGTTTCGAGACCCATTAGTGACAAGAACTGTCTGATATTGTTTCACACAGAAGCGTCTGAGGCATATATCGCATTTAAAACAATTCCATTGATTTCCCTATTTGATTTACCCGAGACTTTACCCGAGACCGATTTTGAGAGATATCAGTACTGTAACCACATTATGATACTGTTTGCGCAATTACCTGTTTTTCCTGCATAACACCATCCTGGGTCAAAAGGTCAAAATAATGTATAAATAATCTACGTCATTGCTTTCTCTATGTACTCAGACTAACTGACTTACACTATAACATACAATATACCTTGTTTCGTAATAAATTATAATTTAGGCATAAAGGAAAAAAACCGTATGTCTATCTGTAATTTGCTATATTAAGTTTTATTCATTCAATTTTATTTTTACAATATATCGGCTTGAAAATACAATTGCATTTGACGAAGTGTTTTATGTCAGTTAAATAATAGTTAATTTCTTACTCTTAAAGCAATTCTTGATCGAAATCGCAAAACACAATATCGCATACCTTTCTTGTGTAGTCCATTCTCGGTCAAATTTAACACTTTCTTTTCTGGTCTCTGTAGTTTTGTTTCGTAAAAGAATCTAGAATAGCTTTCCCTTATAATGTCCGAGAAAAATCATAATGCTCTTAAATCTGATTCTGCGATAGTATTTTCACTGACAATGCCCATGTAGACTCTAACGCAACTTTCAATCGTTTTGTTTTATATTTCCAACCGTTCTGTGACTTTAACGAAAGTAGACTATTCCCTCAACCTTCAGTCGTTTTTATCTCAAGTGAAATGTCTTTACCGTTTCACTTTATGATATTTAAAAAGGGGTGGTCTTGACAAAAGTAGTGTCCTCTTTTTTTATTATGATAATCAAATACTTGCAACACTGTTAACTATTTTGTTACGTCATGTTAAAGCGGCTTTCTATGTCATCACAAAAAAGGATGTATGGAGCAGTGTTCTCGACATAATTTGCAAAAAAATGTAAATATAAGAAAATAAAGAATTATTTTTGATTCATGCTTAAAGCAAAAACAACATGTTTTATCAGAAAATCATCGTCATTTTTTATGCCTCCAAATATCTAAAGAAATTGTTTTTTTTTTATTAATGGATTGATGAATAGTAATTATTAAATTTATGAGAATGTTAAAAGTTCATTAAGTTGGCTCACGGTCAGTAAGCATAACTCTTTTTCTTTAATTTCTTTTATTTGACTTGTGAGAATAAATACATGTTTAACTTAACTACACTTTGATAAGTATTGTTGTTGTCGTACATTACTTACAGTACATCCAATTATCTACTTTAAATTCCGTAAAGAACAACAGGGATACTATATGTTGAAGGGTACACCCAAACGCTGCAGCATTGGCTATTGAATTAGATGTACCGTCCAAAAAATTGATGGGCCTGTAATGATAATGCTTGTGTAATGTAGGATACAATTTTGAAATAAGATATTGTTATCTACACACACTTCTATTACAATTTATCTTTAAGTTTAGTAAATCTCTCTCTCTCTCTCTCTCTCTCTCTCTCTCTCTCTCTCTCTCTCTCAAATGAAATTTGCACTTCTGAATTATTATATTTAAAGCATCATAAAAATGTATTGTATGTATGCAGAATGTGTGAAATAAAAAATTGTTCGTTTTTATAATTAAGAAAAATACATTTAATCAGTTTTTAAGTTTCAATTAGGGATGTAAACGAGTACTCGAGTACTCGACTTTCGCTCGGTCACACCGATCATCTTCTAAAATTTTCATAGTCGATTAGTTGTAATAACGTGAATAGAGTTAAAAAATATTACTTATCTTCCTTAAAGCGGCAGTTTTTTGGCTACGAATGTAAAACCCCCCCAAAACAGAACAGCTTTCTCTTCTCGACATGTTTAATCCGTAAGTTAAACTCTTTTCCATCGGTGTGCCTGGTGTATTTGTAAAGGGGCTAATAATTGATTTCTTTTGATTTACATGGGCAGAAATGTACTTGAGAACAATTTGTGTTTCTTTTTATCAGTTATTTATTGGATTAGATGTTTGCATAATCAAAAATTCAATCATCAATGATTTTGTCAAGGCGTTTGTTTTTATAATCATTAATCGTAGATTATTGATAAGACACGGACAATTATTAAATTAACATGAAACAGGTCATATTTGATTTGCCTATTAAGATGATTTGGAGCTCAATTATATGTAAGCGTCACAAGAAAAAAAAAGGAAAAGCCATGACATTTTCTAACCGATATTTGAATAATATACTTTTCAATTTATTTTAATATATCAAATACATTTAGTACATAGATTTATTATCATAAGCTTTTGATTTTAAGATTAGGTGTATATGACAGTAGCATTATTTATTTTGAAAAGGACACCCATTTTCAAATAAATATCGAGTCCTTGACTATCGCTCGACTTAAGCCTCCATGTAATCGACTAAGCCAACCGAGTTACATTGACATCCCTAGTTTCAATCATAAAAAAAGATTTTTTAGTTTTATTTTTGATTATGCATTATTCAAAGTTATGCTTCATAAAAATGTTACATTCTAACACTCATGCATGTTTTTACTTCCATAAAGTAATTAGCACAACTGAATATACATGTAATAACCACAAACATACTTGAACACATAAACAAAACATTCTACAGAGAGATACGATTGATAATAGTAACAGGTACTTACAAAGGTAGTCCAGGTCTCCCAAAGCAAATTTCAGGTTTATATCGCCTTTTCTCAAACAAAGATATAATAAGTATTGCTACTATCTGTAAGCAAAGAATAACATCTGTAAATTAAATATACATGCATAAAACGATCTAGATGTGGTATTTGATTGATTTTTTAGGATAACGGGGCAATGTAGGTGTATTCTTGCGAAATAAAAGAGACTGTGGAAACATTTGAAATTCTAATCTGTCTTTCTGTCTGTCTTTCTTTATTTCTTTCTATACCGCATAAACCCACAATCCCCAAAGAACTCCTTTATTAATTTGGATGCACAGATCATTGGCAGCAGACGACACAGGTACAGCTGTTGTGGAATTCACAGAATAGGTAGGCATTCTACAAATATAATGATTTTGTCAGATAATACTCAATTAAATAAAACTGCCTATATACTAATATTACTTTAATTGATTCTTTAACTAAAAGTATTATACATGTATTACTACAACTAATGTGTACATCTATAGGATTCGTGTTTGAATTCTTTGTCATATGTAATATATAAACCTAAGTAAGTTTGATGTATTTATTCTAAAAAAAAATATTTGAAAAAAATATACAAGCTTAGCAAACAATTTGTTTAGTCGTTTGATGCTTTGATTTGAGAAAAAAAATCAAAATAAAATAAAACAAGAGTGGCGAAATTAAAAAATATATGGAAAATGTTTCCGTATAAGTACTAGGTGGCACTGTTTTAAAGAATGTGGTATTCACAGGCTTTTTTATTTCCTTGATGTAGACTGAAGTTTGCTTGAAAGTCCATATTAGGAAAATAAAATCATTGAATTTGTTAAACTTTTATATAGAGCGTACAGTTAAAATTAAGGAACGTTTTGTCTTCCAAACAATATTTAAAATGCATATATATATATATATATATATATATATATATATATATATATATATATATATATATATATATATATGATGGAGAAATATTAGTACAAATCTTTGCTGCAGTGTGTGAGTATAGTCTGCAGTCTTGATTATCGTAACTAAAATTTACAAACTCCACGTAAGATCACGCAACTTTTTCCCTTACGTTAAAATTTTAAGAAAGACACAAAGAAACGATGGAACATTAATTGATATATCTTACACTTAAGTTTAAGAAGGGATTTAAACAAGTTAGATCTTAATTTTGTCTTTAAGGTAGCTCCATTCATTATATACTATCTATAACAAAACAACAAAATATGGCGATTTAAATGCTATGTAAAATTGTTTGTATCGATTAATTTGTTTGAATGTCATCATATGCAAAGTTAAGTGATTTTTAGTATCGGGTATAAGCCACAGATCACGAACTCAAATTTGCCTTAGCCTTTTATTCAAAAGTACCGATTTAAAAAAACAAACTTTTTGTCTCTTAAAAATGCTTATATCTCGCCTTTTTGACTAATATGAGTCTTATGCATAATGAAATCTTTTATAAGCGAGAAGTGTTTTATTTATCTGAGAAACTTTTTCAAGATATAGTGAGCCACTTTAAACTGTAACAATGTCTCACATTGTGATCGTTTAGGTAAGCTAAGGCAACAGGAGATGCCTGTTGGCCCATTGTCACTCAGAATCTATCCAAAAGACTTGCCAATACCCATAACTACGAAAGCCGAGAAGGATCATTCGAGATTCGAGATTCGAAATACGAGATTCGAAATACGAGATTCGAGATTCGAAATTCGAGATTCAATATCTAAATTAACCAATCAAATCAAGGATCTGAAAATATGTATCCTAGCGACATCAAACTGTTCTAAATAAAAATCATACGTACATGCTCTTATATACAAATAAATGCTATGTTCACTTCTCCCTAACTAACTAAATAATTATTTGTATTTACTTTTACACAGAATATCTAAGTAGACTAGTAATAATGCAGTGTGCTTCGCGGATCTAAGTGATTTTGTTTGCCCTGGTGCATTTCCACCTGATGCGTTTGAACCCTAAGGTATTTCACCACCAGTAATAGTTTAAAACCCGGGTTTATTCACCCCTTTTGTGTAAAAATGCGGTTATGGTAGAGAACTTCATAAGCGTAGCTAATTTTTTCTGTAGGGGGTCCTAGGCCAATTTTAAAAAATTTTACTATGTAAATTTAATAAGCTCCAATTTTCCCGAGGAGGGGGTCCAGATCCCCTGACCCCCTCCGTTCTAGATCCCCGCATGAAGATTAGTACATGTATCTAAATAATCTACATGTAAATATAAATAATCTGTCCTGTTTCACTAATAAATATAAGCATTACTTATCGTTTTTATGTATGCATACAGTGATACACTAGTACTATGATTATAAACAAATCATTGATATATTATCACATCATACGGAATTATCAATAAATACAATTTTTTTCCTTTTCCTCAGTAAACAACTTATTATGAGTCTTACTTTTGGAATTGTTTTCAATATAGAAGGATACCTACTCTCTACAATTAAAGGTAGGGGTGATAGGGTGCCAATTTGTTCACATTGCCGATACTTGTGCAGAGAACAGTAAAACCCTTTATTTGATTGTGCATGAATATTTCAAAATTAATTTTTGTACATATATTTTGTTATAATTCATTCATTGATATATCAACAAGAAAGAATAAAAGCATATGTTTCACAGCCAAGTTAAGTTTCTCTGTAGTTTCCTACCCCCCTACCCCCCACCGCACCAAAATTGACAATAATTACATATAAGTCATACAAATGTTTACTTTTTTTGTAAGTAAATCTCTAAAGATGTAAATAAGCACTGCAAACAAAGATGTGTGTATTTAATACTACTACATTACACTTAGCCAGATAAAATGTAATCAGGATAAAGCTACAAGGGGTGAGTGGTGCAAATTTACCAATTTGTCGCCATACACACAGAACACCAAATAAAGAAACTGTGAGTGGTGTGTGGAATGCATAAAAGATGGCGGCAAATTATCTCAAATAATCAGTGCAAAAACCCACAAATAGGCTGTTATTTGTTACATATCCTGCAAAAACATTGATAAAAAATGTTATCGTCCCATAACATAGCCGATTAAGTTAATGTGTACATATGGTCAACGTACATGTAATTCTAATATACAAGAAGGCGGACGTATCAGGCGGGGATCCAGAAAATTTAATTTCAAAAATGATCGGTTGAATTACATTAAATGCTTTGAAAATTGTTTTAAACTATCGCACGGGTCAAAATGCGTGATAGAAGCTATGTACAGTGTAATTGGAAACTTTCATTTTATATCAATATGGAGTATTACCTATTATAACAAATGAGAGTATAGCACAACTGCCACAAGCAATACATGTCCTTTACCGGCACCACCTCCCTCCCCATAAAAAAATGAAACAATTGTCGTTTTATTTGCTAAAATGTGTGTGGTTCAAGATTTTTCTAAAGGGCATACCCGATTAGAATTGAAAAAAGAGTCGTACGTTTAAAACTAATTTTGTCAAAACTTTTAGAATCATTTGGTTATATTTTGGTCCATTTGGGTAAATATATGCACCAGCGCAGCTCTAATTTATATATAATTAGGCCATAAATTCAAAATATTTTCAAAAATTAATAGCTTAAATTAAATCCAGTGGATGAAAGAAAAGCAAGTCGAACTCGATGAGTGCTAATACCTGTGTTGAATGAATGGTACAGTAGGATATGCGCAAAAAGTCCCGTCTACTCTTTCCTACCCTATAATTATTGGAATATTAAATCCGATTATAAGAGTCAAATTAAAAATCAAGTACGGATATGTTTATCAAAAGTAAAACTACTCATAATTTATCTACAGTGCATCGTTATGGAGCCACACAGAAAGTTTTATATTAATTTGCCGAGCCAAATAAAAAAAACCTGGAAAACGAAGAGAAAACAAAGTGGGAACAGAATAACTGACAAATTAATTAGGACTATATAGCCCCCCCCCCTCTTGAAATGTATATACTGAAAACAGATTATTGGAGTACAACATCCGCACACAATTTAAAGAAAATTTCATGGTTTTTTTTATCATTTTCGCTAGCTAATGTAAGACATCACAAATACCCCAAGCCCCCTCACGGAAAAGGAAATGCTTGGTGATGAGAGAGAGAGAGAGAGAGAGAGAGAGAGAGAGAGAGAGAGAGAGAGAGAGAGAGAGAGAGAGTCGATGTAAATCACAGGTGCGCTAACACCGTTAAATTAAAGCTTGCTAGTTGGTGTGCCCTACCCTAGCTACCTCCTCTCTTTTCTCGTTTTAGAGGCTTAATTATTGTCTATATATGCTTGATTGTCTATATATGCTTGTAACAAATCAAATCAATTTCAAATTCTAAATCAAACTGAATTTGACACTACAAAACTCTCTGTGTGTCTGTCTCTCTCTCTCTCTCTCTCTCTCTCTCTCTCTCTCTCTCTCTCTCTCTCTCTCTCTCTCTCTCTCTCTCTCTCATATCGACAATGGCATTGCCATACCCTACAATACACTATTCTTATCTGGATTTTTGTCTTTGAGGTTGTAAATCATTATATCTTCTATGGTTTAAAACTTTATCATAACCTATATTTTGACATGTCGATTATTTTTTTGAATTTCGTTTCATAGCTAAAACATTTAGATTAAACAGATCTTTCTTCGCGAGCCGATTTTTACACAGTTGGGGCGAATACATCTCGGGTTAAAATTGTTCGGGGGGAAATACATGGCAAACAAAACCACACAGATTCGCAAAGCCAACAGTGTTATTTCTAATTTAATTGTTTATACTGTGTGGGGTTAATTCATCAATGTTAATTTAACCATTTTATAACCACTATATAAGAGCTATTTAGACATTTATTTGTAGGAAAGAGCATGTACGAATGATCTTTATTTAGAACAGTTTGATGTTGCTAGGATACAGGTTTCAGATCCATGATTTGATTGGTTAATTTAGATATTGAATCTCGAATTTCGAATCTCGAATCTCGTATTTCGAATCTCGTATTTCGAATCTCGAATCTCGAATGATCCTTCTCGGCTTTCGTACATAACAGTTAAGATTCCTTCCATTTACTTTAACTCCGATACAGGAGTTAGCAGTTATAACCTTAATTCAAAATTCTTTCACTGGATGATCACTTTTAAGAAAGTCAACTCGAAACCGATGCAAAAAATGCTAAAAACCGATGCTAGAAAAATTGAATATAGAAACTAATATCAATTTGAACTATAATCAAACACCAATAAGAAGTCAGGAATTATATTAGCTATTCGCTAGAATAAAAATATCCAATAGTGTTTCCCAGTTCAAATTATCTTAAATACATTTATCCATAATTGATAATTTTCAAAATAGACCATTACTGCATATAGCATTATTTCTCACTCATGAATTAATTAACCTCTATCCGCTCGAAATTGAACCACCTGAGCCCTTCATCTTTGTACAGTAAAACATCACATAACAAATAGGTACGTTGCACTCTGCCACTTTTGTGACTTTATTGTTAACCAAATTTGGTTTGAAATAATCAGGAAAATGACAATAGATGATTATATTACAATAATATATAAGTTCATAAAATTAATCATAAAATTATGAATATTTAATTCTTTACCTATAAATATTTTACAACTAAAATAATCCATAACTCCCATTACTGATGTAATCAATGATGTGATTGATTAGATAATTTATGAAAAACATAATCCTTGTGGTCTGAAAGCGCCATGTACTTGATAAATTCTAATTAAATCAAGTTCAGACCCCAAGGATGGAGGGAGATAATTTTAAGTGGCAAAGTGCATTCCTATACCTTTAAAATGAACTAATATTTGCCAGGATATACATATGCCTTATAAACCTTAGTCCCATATACATGCAAACACATACAAATACTATTCATGCATGGGTTAGGATATACATATGCCCCACCCAAAAAGATGTACAATGTAACCTAATACTTGTAATATATAGTAATCATAGGTAGGAACATACATATGTCCAACCCATTCAAAGCTTTGACATGAAAATAACAACTTATATTTCAAATTATTTTAACGCATTATAAGTTATCAAGAAATATACATATGTTCCTGAATAACAGTGCATATCCATAAGTTCACAGTCAGTCCTTACTCTCTCTATAGTAGGTTAACTGGTCTAATATAACTTTTGAATGCATCTGATTTCCATCGACCTAACAGTCTAATTTTGCTGTCACTCATGCCAATGTCCGCACAGTGCGACGCCATGCCTATCCGGAAAGAATGGCTAGTAATGCGACTCATATCCAACTTTGCAAATGATAGACAGTTTTTTAATACCGCCGAAAGTTTACCCCTGGAAACTGAAATATTTGGTACATAACAAAAAAGTGGCCCATTTTGTACTCCTCTTAACTTAATGTAGTCTTCTTTGCATTGAACTGGACAATACTTTTTGTTACTTGCAGAGTGAATAGTGAGAAAAAATGGTTTGCCCATGTGATGTTTATATGTAACAAATTTGATAATTAAATGATCTCGCTGCCTGGAAATTTGATTAAACAGAATTAAATTTTTGTTAATTACTTTTTGACAAGATGTTATTTTCCCGACTATCAATAATCCATAAAAGGCCAACAAAAACATTGCTTGAAACAAGGCCTTTTCAAATGCATTGGAAACTGTAACTGGTAAAAAGTCACAAATTTGATGCAAAATATTTTTTTGTAATAGGTACTCTAACATCTTGTGAAGGTTTAAGTTTGCGTGTTGATAAGAGCAATTTTTGTATTAATAAGGACGAGCATGGATCCCCAAAAATGTTGAGCTTATGGATGTAACTAATAGCAGAGATATATAATACATAAATTCGAATAAGTGTACTATAAATATTGTGTCGATAATGGTCTCATGCTTGTAATTATAGCAAAAACAGATACCAGTGTAAACTCTTAAACCAGATGTTCACCTGTGTGAATCTAGAACAGACATTTCGTGATAAACATATACGCAAAGTAAAAATCCATATTAACGCTACTGTAAACACTGATGCGCCTTTTATATGAAAAACCCCCTATCTTTAGTTTTATAAACTATGTTCTCATTTCATGTTCTACTTTTTAAATTAAATAATTATGCATGGCATTTATCTTACTAATAATTCAACTTAAAGATTAAATAAGATTCACGAACTGATGTCAGACTTTTAAATATTTATTATTAGCAATCATTTTTTTATTAATTAAAAGAGAGAAATTTTGATGACATGAAATTTTTATGACATGGTTATTTTTAGCGATGTTATAAATACAATCTACTTTTGTTACCTTTGAATGACCATCATGAAAGGTGGGCGGTGGGCGGAGGGCGTGGCGAATCATTGATATATCTTGTATTGGTCATAGCTTCCCTATTCTTATTCTGATATCGTTTTTAACTACGATAGCTGAGTAAGCCCTTGTCAATCATTGTGTTATTTTATATTTATCTTGTTTAACATTTATACACTGTAAATTAATGATTGTTATAATAACATGATTGATTTATATGTTATATGCGTAAAATTGAAATTTCCTCATATTGAAAGAGACCATTATTCATACATAACATAACATAACATAACATAACACACATAACCATTTGTCTTCAGAAAAATTATATAAAAAAACCCCAAAAACATTCAACGCAATAGAGATATCAAAATTAAAACAAGTATTTAACTTATGCCAACAAATGGCTTTCTTCAACACATTAGGTTAAGATATAATACATTCTTACAAAATCCCACTAGTTACCATTTGACTTTTAAACTTTAAAAAAGTATTACATAAAAACAAGAACATTTAATGCAATAAAGATATCAGATTCTAAACAATTATCTATCAAAACAACATTAAATCTTATAGATGTCTGTGAGCAAAATTAGCTTGAAATCGATAGTATGACTAAACACATATGTCTATGGACATGCACATAAATGAATTGATGTAAATGAGCTACTTCATAACCTACACTTTTTAAGGTAACTTTGCTTGTTATTCAAGTCTTAAATTCATATTATTTGGTTTCCTTGAATTCACAGATAACACATGTATACAGTTATGTAAAAATGCAACCAAGGAAACATTAATCATGTTTAAAGATATGCCCAAACGCTTGTTCATATTGACCTAAGTGGTTGGGAATCGCTAAACAAATAATCTTTAGACTAACACTAGGAGAAGGGAAAAAACCCAAACAATGTTTACACACATGCATGATTCATTTTAAAGATAGAAATAATACATTAATCATTGAACTTATTTGCACGATGCTAATTCATAATTGAAAATTGATTTTGACAGTTTTTTGCAATTAACTGGTCTTTGTTTTGAATATCATTTATAAAAATAACACTTTTGAATCAGGTTAAGTGTTTTTAGAATAAAGAGCATAATAACTTCAAAAGTAGAATAATGTTAAAGCTTTTTAATACTAAATGTCAGGAAAACAATTTGATTTATGATTGTGGGCGTAAATATTAATTAATTACTTGCCTAAACCCACGAAATATGGAGTAAAAATCACAACTTACCTGTCGTTTACGTGGGATAGGTTTGCTTTCTTTTTAAATTCCTTGAATTCCCTTCTGCAAATTCGGATCTGTTCTTTTAAAATTTGAAAAGAGAAAATTTACTTTAAAAGTAATTGATACGTAACATCGTGTACAGATATATTAAATGGAATTAAATGTAAAAAATAGAGTTTTAGTACATATTTAGGATAGAAATTTCAGTTCAGCATACCTTTCTGCGCATGAAACTCGTTCATTGATTTTCACCATATTTATCAGATTAGAGAGCCGGAAGTAAATATAACCGTATCTTCGAATTTTCCATGCTTATCTAGCACATAAATTCAGCACAAAGACTGTCTGGTTTGAACAAAATCTAACACCTGAACTGAAATTCAGTGGTTTGTTTTACAAACTAAAAAAATAACTTGCTACGTAGTCTGTGTTTTGTTCCAAAAATGGAATGTTCATTTACAAGTTAAATGCAATTTGACCCTTGAATTTAAGGTGTAGCGAACTGAAAACTGTAGATGAGCTGTTGCCAACAAAATTGAAAATAATTAAAATTCTGCATGTATGATAATTTACTGATATCATAACATATATTTTTTAAAAATTATGTGCATCTACTCAGATTTATTCGTGACAAACGATGACCCCCCCCCCCCTCCAACCCCCCCTCCAAAAAAAAAAAACCAAAAAAAAAAAACCAAACAAACAAGCAAATACATAATACCTTTACTTCATCCCTGTAAGCCATATAATATTCTTTTAGGGGCCCTCTACATTACCTTAAAAAGTAAGGAAATGGTACATACATGTACATGCATGTGTAACACGTGTATTTAGGAAAACACCAGAAGGTAAACTTGGCCCTCATTCTGTCTAGAAAATACATGGGCCTGTCTTTAGAATATATCAGGGTCTTTATTTTGCAGTTATCAGTTTTTCAATGTAACAGCTTTTGTTGTCGGGTAAAGGGCTCTTAGGTGATGAATTTATCATCAGCTGTCGTTTCATTTTTTGAATAGTCATGTACAGTTTATTGTTAAGTTTCATAAAAACTAAAACGACCCAGTGGACACGCTTGTACTTTTACCATTATGACTTTAAACAGAGAATTAAGAGTTTAGAATGTTTAAAATCATAAATATTTCACTGTGAATTAAAAAAAACAAATTTTTACACGCGAGTTATGTAAAAAAAATTCTAAAAGCACGTATTGGGCAGTTATTTACTTCAATCATTAGGGATGATAAATAAACATAAACTCGCCTTGGCGAACTCAGATATAAAAAACTTCATGCAAGTATCTCCATTCATATAAATTATTTTTTTTCGTTCATTCATTAATTCATTTTGGGTTGGTTTTAATCGAACTCCATTTGTTTTTGTTATTAAATGTTTTGTTCTCTGTAATGAACTACTGTAGTATTCATTCCTAATTTTGAATTTTTAATTCCGCAACTTAACCAGTAAGCATTAAATCGCGAAAATATAAATTCGCAAACACCGAATAGTTAGCATAGTTTCGTTTGGTTTACATATGTCCGAAAAATAAAAGCGAGATTTTTAAATCCGCAAGATGTGCTTCTCGCGATTTTACGCTAATATTGATTTCTCGCGTTTAATTAGGAATCTACAGTATACAGCTTTAACAGGGTACAAGACCTACATCTTTAAACTTGCAATAGTTATTCATCGATAGACATCTCTTACATAAATGTATCATTGTGATATACGTGTAGGTAAAAAATAGCTAATGTTCAGGTATGTTAAAGGTCATATGAAACGATATTCTGACCATATTGACTTATATTCGGAAATGAGTTCATAAGTGCTTATTTAATATGACTAACAATGTTTTTGGATATTTTATGCAAAATATCAGCGCCACAGTCGATCAAAATTTCTCAATCGGGAAAAGGATCATCGACCTACGCGGCTTACCTCCCGTACTTATGACGTCAGTAAGACCCAATTGCCTTATAAAGCCCCTAAGTGAATACAAATAACCTTATCATTTTGCAGTAGATTTAAAAAAGGAAAAAAGGTATTATTTTATATTAAAACTTATATAATCATACATTAATCAACAACGGCAGTATATTCTCTCTCAAGAAATTAAATCGTATGAGGGTTTTTTTTTCATCTGACAGCCTTCATGTACGTGTGCTTATTCAGTTCGGAGACTCGAGAATGAGTGATTTTCGTTATAGGCCTACATGCAATTACATGTATATGCATCTATGTATGCTTTATTTCAATTAGTTTTAACGCAATTGTCACATTCAAGGATAAATCCATCGTTTTCAACCAATTGCACGTTCATGCAACTCATTATGATTTTTTTAAACAGCTTACTAGGCAACATGCTGCCTCATTCGCTTCACAGTTAATTTTTTGGTTTCGTTTTCAAGTTGAAAATTTGTAACCATTCAATTTAATTACTTTTATTCGAAAGCCTCAAATGTGTAAATTTTGAAACGTGTACTATAATACATGTAGTATGTGCGGTGTTTTGATTTTACAACGTTTATAAGTATGTGCGGTGTTTACTCGCGGATACAGGTACCTTCTATCTCCCTATCTTCAAAATCTGTTAATTCTCTACACATTGATTCACATTTATTTCAATCAAGCAACCGATTTATTCTACCGGTATATTTCTAATCCTTATTCCATATTTCCGCGATCTGATTTTATAAAACGTTAAAACACGTGTACACAAAGTATTGTCTAAAGATATTGCTAAATATCCGTATGTCTGAAATTTATAGGCCAGATTAATAAGAATTTATCAATAGATCTCAAATTAGATTTAAGAATATCATAGCGGGATTTTACAGCCGCTTTTAAATAAAAACAATACACAATGCCTCTGTTTCAAACAATTTCATTTGCCTGCCTTATCCTTTCTATGTGACGAAATAAATTACATGTAAATGAATTAAAAAGCTTTAATTCTCTTTAAGTAGAGCTCAATTATTATATGTATCGAAGAAGAAAAGTGTGTTTCTGTTTTAAAATTTTTAGGACAATTTATTAATGGTGGAGCTTTTCTTTTGTTAATTTTTTACTGCAGTACGGGATATTCATCATGATATTGAAAATCTGATAGCTTTATTTATTAACGACCAATTAAAACAAAACCCATCTGTACTACGAAATCAGATGATCTCATCTGAAAAGAAACACACGTTCATATATGCAAACATAGCTAAAATTAAATCGATAAACTACTGTAAACTTACACCAGTTCGAATGCATTGTTTACATTGGAGGGTCTGTGTGACGTCTTAAGTCGACAAAATCAAGAACGATAAGCGGGGAACAATTTTTTTTACAGGTGCTGAGTTTTCACGGTAATTTCTCAGTAACGCAAAGGCAAAAAAATCTTACTACACGAATTTTAACATTCGCTTCTACAAAGGTAGATAATAATAATAATAATAATCTAATGTTAGAATAAACTCAAAATATTGCCATTTATATTTATCAATTTATTTCAAATACATACAATGTTTATAAAAATGCATGCTATACAAATGATGATTATCTCGCGGTAGATCGGTTTCAATGATTTAAATTATCATCTTTAAAAATGTTCATACTTGGTCCATACTTATGATTACTTAGCAGTATATATATTGTTTTCAAATATTTACAATGTATAGGACAAAATCTGCAAAAATTACTATTTCACAAATACATGTTTCCTTCGTTAATTAAACAATATATGAACATAAAATTAGATACACACACTGTAATTATTTACTGTTAACAAAAAACAGCTTCAAAATCAATAATAATAATAACTAGACACGATCTCGTTGCGAGCAACGAGGAGGTCTTCCGTTCGATTTTTAGAAGGTGAAATGACGTCATCGACTTTAATTTTCGACAACAAAACATGATATGGAAATAGGAGTGAAGTACTAATTAATGCTTTCCTGTAATGCTTTTTTATAAGTTCTCTTACGTTGCCTTTTTAAATACTTCCATTTCTTCCAATTGAAATAAAAAAGATTAAACTTTTTTACCTCTGGTCCCTAATATCCCTAGTTAGGTATTGCATGAGAAAATCATTATATTGTAAGGATATATAAACGTACATGTATTATACCTAAAGTCTGTCCCAAGATATTTTTGCCACACACTTTCTTAAATTATTCGATATTTGTAAATATCTCTTGATTCAGACGATGTTCATTCGATAGTATGAAAAAATCAAAAGATTTCCTTTTTTTGCAACGCCCCCTCTAGCTTGTCAGGTTTCAATACACGGCTAAAAAAAATGTCTACGGGGATTTTGCATCAGCCATTATAATGCCCGGATGATAACGTTGAAAAATTTATCTAGATATTCGGAGAGACTTCCGAATTGAGAAAAGATGTAAACATTCCCCATTATAAATCTCTGTAGTAAATCTGTTTTCGATCCTATGAATGTTTACGAAGGAAAAATGGTAATTTGTTAATTAAGTTTGACCCCTAATAACGTTATTACCTAATTACGTAACACATGATAAAATCAATAGATTTCTTGGATACATAACAGTTGAGATCTACACAAAATTTAAAATTTTGTTTAATTCATGTGATTTTGAATGACAGCAGTTGTGAATGGAATTGGAGATCATTGTGGAGAATAAGCAGGTATTGAAAATAAATAATGCACATGATCATGCACATGACAACTAAAGTGTCGTACATGTAAATCTTAATGTTAAAGCTGCTTGGTCCGATTTTCAATAAAATAATTGTACGCTTTTAAACGATGGTTATGCTAAGTATGTGTGCAATAATATACGTTGCAGTAGTTTTCCCGGTCAGTTAAGCCATATTTCAATGAAAAAATTATGTACATGTTGAAACTCGTTGAATCCGGATGTTGTGTATTACGGCATGCTGCCCAATCCTGCGACATTATTCAGCCCATTAACATTTTCCCATCATTTTTGTTTTAAATGTGTGCAATCCGGATCCTGTCTATTCTGTAAACCAGTGCAATGAAAAAGCCTACTGCTTATAATTAGTGAGAGTTATCTCCCGTAGTCCGTCCACTTATCGATCGATCGGCCTTCTGCGAGATATTAATGGTCTATTATCCACAAATTTTTCTGTCGTTGCTATTGATTTAAACAACTGTAAATATAGATCCAAAGTAGCAACTTATTTCAGTTAATACCGTAAAGTCTTGTTATGAATTGCAAAAATTTGATAATTAGATCACCCAATTTTTTTCAGGCCGTGATTCAGGATACTGTGAGAGTAAGACTGCCGATATCGTTTGTTATCCCTGTTGTATGGCTACACGTACAGAGTTGCATATTATTCTGTCAAAATGCTCATTTTTTTTAAAAATAAAATTCTCATTTATATTAATATTTATCCATTGTTTCCCTGCATCAAAACAGTTCTCGCCATCACGCATTTCAGCCACCTGTTGACTTTTTAATGTTTTGTTTAACAATTTACAGTTTAGCATGCACTTTTCAGGTAAATCGGAAGTTTGAAAAATTATCAATAACGATGTTTTGATTCAATAAGTATTTCCATCGTATGTATTCCGTTATGGATTTATTGTTTCAAAAAAAAAAAATAAATGAAAATTGGTACCGTAAATAAGATCGATGAAATCTAAAATATTTCAGAACAATGGAAAATTTTGCAAGAATACACGATCAGGACCTACTGCATTAAATACTAAAATTAATTTGCAACAATGTCCTCTAAACTGGATGTTGCCTAATCCGGCCATTTTTTTTCAGAACCCCCCTCCGCCGGATTAGACAAGTTGTATATTCACAAATAATTAAAATAATCGACATAAAAGAGTTTGGCGTTATCAAACTGGCCCCTTACGTCGAAGCTAGTATGATTATATAACGACTTTGACATCTGTCTTTTTTATATAATCTATTATAACACATAAAATATACGGCATGACTTTTTAAACAAAATTAAAGCAGTGTACATTTGTTCATTATAGTTTTGATGTCTACGTTGTTAATAATCATTACAAAACATGCAAAATGAATAAACCCAATCATTCAGAGGATAAAACCCAACGGTTTCCTTTTTTAAACATTCCATCATTGGAATATTTTTTTTTGGGGGGGGGGGGGGTTGTATGCCCAAAATTTATTTTTATTTACTTTGAATATTTCTAACGTTGAAAGGAGAGCAATTCCGTGTAAATACGTCTATAACTTTGTAAGATCATTCATTTGGTTTGCAGGGAAAATTATTTGATACTGTAATGGCCGACAAATCGGAACATGCAGCTTAAAGAAATTTCTCAACTTATTATACTTCGAAACGTTATTTCAAATCAGGCACCAAACAATGAAGGGAAATGGAAATATTCGGCGGATCCAAATGTTAAAATATTCTTATGATAAAAATTTGTATTTATGGCAAACATAGATTAATCATTTTTTATCTCCTACAAGATATAATCGCACCTGTTTTTTGTGTCCATCTCTTTTAAACTTTGTCCAAATTCGTGGTCGTTTCACCCTGTAAACCCCGCTGAAAGTTCACAATCGATGCGCTGTTGAACGACAGACTCGACTAGGAAAACTTGCTGCATGGGCCGTCTAACATTATTTATTTTAATGATGAATTTAGGAACTATTAGATTTCAAAAGGTGTCATTTTTTGTTAAGTTATTGGAACGTTGTTATTCATGCACATAAAATTTGTACAAAATAAGTTATATGTTATCTAACCAGTGTTTGAAATTTGAGACCGTTATTGAAATATTTGGGAAAGGAATTTTAGGGGTCATCCTTTCATCTTCTTATCGGGTCCGTGTAACAAAATTTGAACCATTTCCGAATAAATATGTGCACAAAAATCGTTAATAAAAGAATGCAGGTCAAGGGAGCTTTTAACAGGGGAGCTGCGAATGCTTTAAAATTCATATTTACATGTATTAATTTACCTTGTAAAATTATCAGTCATAGGCATTAGATAACTGCTATTGCCTGATTGGTGAATTCGATTTGCCTATTGACTCCATGACATCTACAATTTCGCTTAGTTAAACGTACACATTTTTAAAAAAAAATGTATATAAGCATGTACTCCAATCAGGTGTTGTACTTTACAGAACGTTTTTTACGCGATCGCAGAGCGCTTCTTTTTGGGGAAGAACAGTCCTAATCAGACAGCAAATACATAATACAGCATACAAAGCCTCACGCTACCCCCAGGGATCATGATTTTCACAACTTTGAATCTACACTACCTGAGGATACTTCCACACAAGTTTCAGCTTTCCTAGCTGATTAATTTCTGCGGAGAAGATTTTTAAAAATATTTACTCTATATATTCCCATGTAAAACTTCGACCCCCCATTGTGCCCCACCCTACCCCAAGGGATCATGATTTTCACAACTTTGAATCTACACTGCCTGAAGATGCTTCCACACAAGTTTCAGCTTTCCTGGCTGATTAGTTTCTGAGGAGAAGATTTTTAAAGATTTACTCTATATATTCCTATGTAAAACTTTAACACCCCCCCCCCCATGTGGCCTTACGCTACCCCCAGGGATCATGATTTTCACAACTTTAAATCTACACTACCTGAGGATGCCTCCACACAAATTTCAGCTGTCCTGGCTGATTAGTTTCTGAGAAGAAGATTTTTAAATATTAACTCTATATATTCCTATGTAAAACTTAGACCCCCCATTGTGGCCCCACCCTACCCCCGGGGGTTATGATTTTCACAACTTTAAATCTACACTACCTGAGAATGCTTTCACACAAGTTTCAGCTTCCCTGGCTGTTTAGTTTCTGAGAAGAAGATTTTTAAAGATTAACTCTATATATTTCTATGTAAAACTTCGACCCCCCATTGTGGCTCCACCCTACCCCCGGGGGTCATGATTTTCACAACTTTGAGTCTACACTACCTGAGGATGCTTCCACAGAGGTTTCAGCTTTCCTGGCTTTCTGGTTCTTGAGAAGAAGATTTTTGAAAAATTCTCGAAATATTTCATTAATTTCTAATTATCTCCCCTTGAAAACAGGTGTGGCCCTTAATTTTCACAACTTTGAATTCCCTTTGCCTAAGGATGATTTGTGCCAAGTTTGGTTGAAATTGGCCAAGTAGTTCTTGAGAAGATGTTGAAAATGTGAAAAGTTTACGGACACACGGACGACAGACAAAATGTGATCATAATAGCTCACTTGAGTTTTCAGCTCAGGTGAGCTAAAAACGTTATTATAAATAATTGAACAATTTGATGATTGTGATATGTGAGCATCCTCCTTAACATTTAAACAATAGATTCGTTTCTTTTAATTCATTCTAATCCCTGCACCAAACTCAAAAATAGGGATACAAAGACCCACTTCCGATTAATGTTTTGGTTGAACAATGGCCTCGTGTAAAATTCCGTAGTCTATTAATCATGTAATTTATTCAGTTTCATTTTCTCTTGTTGGTAAGTGAACCAATTGAATACTATGCATACGTTTGTCTTTACATTCAATATATTTCATAACTTATTTCATTGTTAAAATACATTTACTCACCCATTCTTTCACTTTACAGAAATAACTTCTTGCAAACATCATCAATGTTCTACAAAAAACATAAGATGCATTTATTACTTTGACGTACTAAAAATCAATCAATTGTAAATTCCTGGGATGATTTAACTTGGCTTCATTGCATATCTTCTTTAAATTCGGCAATCGGAAAGTAAAACAAGCAAAGACATCTTTAATTGAGCTAATGAAGTAACCTGTATAACTTACAGAAGTAACGTATATAAAAATCCAACGAGAGAACCAAATACCCTTGATGGTGAGTTCAAACAGGTAAATACTGGATAAAAACTCAATGCAACAATAAAGGATAACAGGAACAACACCATTGCTGCAATAAATAATAATACACTTCAAGTGACTAAAGCTTTACAATATTTATAAGTTAAATCATTATCATATACACACGATCAGCCTCGCAATGCATACTTACTATAAGTCAACTTGTTGAACGTTTCTCGTTCTCATAAATAGTTCATGTTCTGTTTTAAGAAGCCTGGGTGATCAACATATTAGTCTTACGATCTACCTAATATCTTTGAATATGATTTTCAAAAGCTATATGACTATTATTTAGTATAGAAAGCTGTCATATATTTAAGCTTTTAAATTTAGAATATTTTCCTATGTATATATTTACACTTGCAAGTGTTTTCCCCTCATATGATATACATTTATTGCATGATTGTGACGGAAACATAAAAAGTTATTCCCCAGTGAAAACTCTTCATATCTCCCGAACGTTCATGCAATAAACTGTTTATTATACCGAACGACCGATGATGATTTGAAATGGATCGGTTTCTAATTGTTTTCATTTCTAGTAAAGCAATAACGTATTGGATGTTTACCGGTTTCTATGACAACCGGGAAATTTGTAATAGATATATGCCAAAACATTTAAGTGTAAAAAAAAAAATCAGAGAGTTTCGAGACCCATTAGTGCCAAGAACTGTCTGATATTTTTTTTCACACAGAAGCGTCTGAGGCATATATCGCATTTAAAACAATTCCATTGATTTCCCTATTTGATTTACATGAGACTTTACCTGAGTCCAATTTTGAGAGACATCAGTACTGTAACCACATTATGCCACTGTTTGCGCAATTACCTGTTTTTCCTGCATAACACCATCCTGGGTCAAAAGGTCAAAATAATGTATAAATAATCTAGGTCATTGCTTTCTCTATGTACTCAGACTAACTGACTTACACTATAACATACAATATACCTTGTTTCGTAATAAATTATAATTTAGGCATAAAGGAAAAAAAAAACCGTATGTTTATCTGTAATTTGCTATATCAAGTTTTATTCATTCAATTTTATTTTTACAATATATCGGCTTGAAAATACAATTGCATTTGACGAAATGGTTCATGTCAGTTAAAGTAAATCCATCCTCCTGTGACGTCATACATTTTACATAAACCATGAATTCATTAAAATTCTTGCAAGTAGATTTGTAATTTCTATGCTATGATAGGTGCACATCAAAAACTCAAATCGTTGTTTACTTGGAGATATTTAATAAGCGTTTTTCATCCTTATATTCGACATAATTCAATAATGACAAAGGGAAATAACTCGTTTCTACGTTTATCTAAGTGATATATATAAAAGCTATAATTTTTCTAATGTAAACATTTTTTTTTCTTTTTTTAAAATTAATTTTAATTTTCTGGCAAAGTAATTTAGATAGACAAACAAGTATCCATCCACTTATATTTAATTTTTAAACAAAAAAAAGTGTGATTTTCAGATGATAATTTCAGCTTTTGGTTTTTATTACCTTACATCTTAAATAGAATGGATACATATATAATTTATTTATTTATTTATGAAATTCAAGTCCAATAAGTTAAAAAAAAATTAAGTTTTTAATTTTGAACCCATGATTTTATAGATACGGAGTTACCTTAAATAATAGTTAATTTCTTACTCTTATAGCAATTCCCGATCAAAATCGCAAAACACAATAACGCATACCTTTCTTGTGTAGTCCATTCTCGGTCAAATTTAACACTTTCTTTACTGGTCTTTGTAGTTTTGTTTCGTAAAAAAATCTACAATAGCTTTCCCTTATAATGTCCGAGAAAAATCATAATGCTCTTAAATCTGATTCTGCGATAGTATTTTCACTGACAATGCCTATGTAGACTCTAACGCAGCTTTCAATCGTTTTGTTTTTATATTTCCAACCGTTCTGTGACTTTAACGAAAGTAGACTATTCCCTTAACCTTCAATCGTTTTTTTTTTCAATTGTACAAGTGAAATGTCTTTACCGTTTCACTTTATGATATTTAAAAAAGGGTGGTCTTGACAAAAGTAGTGTCAACTTTTTTATTACGATAATCAAATACTTGCAACACTGTTAACTTTTTTGTTACGTCATGTTAAAGCAGCTTTCTATGTCATCACAAAAAGGATGTATTGGAGCAGTGTTCTCGACATAATTTGCAAAAAATGTAAATATAAGAAATAAAGTATTATTTTTGATTCATGCATGTAGCAAAAACAACATGTTTTATCAGAACATCATTGTCATTTTTTATACCTCCAAATACCTTAAGAAATTGGCTTTTCATTAAATAAATGATCGATAAATGGTAATTATTAAATTCATGAGAATGTTAAAAGTTCATAACGTTGGCTCACGGTTAGTAAGCATAACTCTTTTTCTTCAATTTCTTTTATTTGACGTGTGAGAATAAAGACATGTTTTACTTTACTACACTTTGATAAGTATTGTTGCTGTCGTACATTACTTACAGTACATCCAATTATCTACTTTTAATTCCGTAGAGAACAACAGGGATACTATATGTTGAAGAGTACACCCAAACGCTGCTGCATTGGCTATTGAATTAGATGTACCGTCCAAAAAATTGATGGGCCTGTAATGATAATGATTGTGTAATGTAGGATACAATTTTGAAATAAGATATTGTAATCTACACACTTCATTTACAATTTATCTTTTCGTATAGTAAATTATCTCTCTCTCTCTCTCTCTCTCTCTCTCTCTCTCTCTCTCTCTCTCTCACATGAAATTTGCACTTCTGAATTATTATATTAAAAGCATCATAATAATGCATTGTATGTCTGCAGAATCTGTTAAATAAAAAAAAATTGTTCGTTTTATAATTTAGAAAAATACATTTTATTAATATTTAAGTTTTAATAAGGAATGTAAACGATTACTCGAGTACTCGAGTACTCGACTTTCGCTCGGTCACACCGATCATCTTCTAAAATTTTCTTAGTCTTTTAGTCGTAATAACGTGGATAGAATTAAAATATATTATTTATATTTTCTTAACGCGGCAGTTTTTTGGCTACGAATGTTAAAAACTACCTAAAACAGAACAGTTTTCTCTTCTCGACATGTTTAATCCGTAAGTTAAACTCTTTTCCATCGGTGTGTCTGGTGTATTATTAAAGCGGCTAATAATTGATCTCTTTTGATTTACATGGGCAGATATGTACTTGAGAACAATTTGTGTTTCTTCTAGTTATCAGTTATTTATTGGATTAGATGTTTGCATCATCAAAAATTTAATCATCAATGATTTTGTAAAGGTGTTTGTTTTTTTAATCATTAATCGTAGATTATAGAATAGAGATGGACAAGTCATATTTGATTTGCCTATTAAGATGATATTGAGCTCAATTATATGTAAGTGTCACAGGAAAAAGGAAAGGCCAGGACATTTTCTAACCGATACTTGAATAATATACTGTACTTTTCAATTTATTTTGATATATCAAATACATTTAGTACATACATTTAATATCATAAGTTTTTGATTTTAAGATAAGGTGTATCTGACAGTAGTATTATTTAATTTGAAAAAGACACCCATTTTCAAATAAATATCGAGTCCTCGACTATCGCTCGACTTAAGCCTACAAGTAATCGACTAAGCCAACCGAGTTAAATTGATACCCCTAGTTTCAATCATCAAAAAGATTCTTTACTTTTATTTTTGATTATGCATTATTCAAGTATGCTTCATAGAAATGTTACATTTTAACACCCATGCATGTTTTTACTTTTCATAAAGTAATAAGCACAACTGAATATAATAACCACAAACATACTTGAACACGTAAACAAAACATTCTACAGAGAGATACGATTGATAATACAACAGGTACTTACAACGGTAGTCCAGGTCTCCCAAAGCAAATTTCAGGTTTATATCGCCTTTTCTCAAACAAAGATATAATAAGTATTGCTACTATCTGTAAGCAAAGAATAAAATCTGTAAATTAAATAAACATCCATAAAAAGAGATAGATGTGGTATTTGATTGATTTTTTAGAATAATGAGGCATTGTATGTGTATTCCTGCGAAATAAAAGAGATTGTGGAAACATTTGAAAGTCTGATCTGTCTAAAAAGTTTCTTTCTTTCTTTATATACCGCATAAACCCACAATCCCCAAAGAACTCCTTTATCAATTTGGATGCACAGATCATTGGCAGCAGACGACACAGGTACAGCTGTTGTGGAATTCACAGAATATTTTGGCATTCTACAATATAATTATTTTGTTAGATAATACTTGATTAAATAAAACTGGCTATATACTAATATTACTTTAATTGATTCTTTAATTAAAAGCATTATATTACGACAACTAATGTGTACATCCATATAGGATTCGTGTTTGAATTCTTTGCCATATGGCCAATGTAATATATAAACCTAAATAAGTTTGACGTTTTCATTCTACCAAAATATTTGAAAAAAAATATACAAGCTTAGCAAACAATTTGTTCAGTCGTTTGATGTTTGATTTAAGAAAAAAAATCAAAAGAAAATAAAATAAGACTGACGAAATTAAAAAATAATATGGAAAATGTTTCCGTATAAGTACTAGGTGGCTTTGTTATAAAGTAGGTGGTATTCACAGGCTTTTGTATTTCCTTGATGTAGACTGAAGTTTGCTTGTGAGTCCATAATTAGGAAAATAAAATCATTAAATTTGTTAAACTTTTATATAGAGCGTACAGTTAAATTTAAGGAACGTTTTGTCTTCCAAACAATATTAGTACAAATCTTTGTTGCAGTGTGTGAGTACAGTCTGCAGTCTTGATTATCGTAACTAAAATTAACAAACTCCACGTAAGATCACGCAACTTTCCCCCTCATATTAACATTTTAAGAAAGACACAAAGAAACGATGGAATATTAATCGATATATCTTACACTTAAGTTTGAGAAGGGGTTTAAACAAGTTAGATCTTAATTTTGTCTTTAGGTAGCTTTCTTCATTATATACTAGTTATGACAAAACAACAAAATATGGCGATTTAAATGCTATGTGAAATTGTTTGTATCGATTAATTTGTTTGAATGTCATCCTATGCAAAGTTAAGTGATTTTTAGTATCGGGTATAAACCACAGATCACGAACTCAAGTCTGCCTTAGCCTTTTATTCAAAAGTACCGATTAAAAAAAAGAAAACTGTTTGTCTCTTAAAAATACTTATATCTCGCCTTTTTGACTAATATGAGTCTTATGCATAATGAAATCTTTTATAAGCGAGAAGTGTTTTATTTATCTGAGAAACTTTTTCAAGATATAGTGAGCCACTTTAAACTGTAACAATGTCTCACGTTGTGATCGTTTAGGTAAGCTAAGGCATCAGGAGATGCCTGTTGACCCATTGTCACACAGAAGCTATCCAAAAGACTTGCCCATACCCAAAACAGTTAAGCTCCCTTCCATTTACTATAACTCCGATATAGGAGTTGGCAGTTATAAACTTAATTCAAAATTTCTTCCATCGGATGATCACTTTTAAGAAAGTAAACTCGAACCGATGCAAAAAAAGCTAAAAACTGATGCTAAAATAATTGGATATAAAAACTAATATTAATTTGAACTATAATCAAACACCAATAAGAAGTCAGGAATTATATTCGCTATTCGCTAGAATAAAAAAAAGCCAAGAGTGTTTCCCCATTCAAATTATCTTAAATACATAAAGTCGAATAAGTGTACTATAAATATACTGTCGATAATGGTCTCATGCTTGTAATTATAGCAAAAACAGATACCAGTGTAAACTCTTAAACCAGATGTTCACCTGTGTGAATCTAGAACAGACATTTCGTGATAAACATATACGCAAACAAAGTAAAAATCCATATTAACGCTACTGTAAACACTAATGCGCCTTTATATGAAAAACACCCTATCTTTAGTTTTATAAACTATGTTCTCATTTCATGTTCTACTCTTTGAATTAAATAATTATGCATGGCATTTATTTTAATAATGATTCAACTTAAAGCTTAAATAAGATTCACGAACTGATGTCAGACTTTTAAATATTTATTAATAGCAATCAATTTTTTTATGAATTAAAAGAGAGAAATTTTGATGACATGTAAGTTTTATGACATGGTTATTTTTAGCGATGTTATAAATACAATCTACTTTTGTTACCTTTTGAATGACCATCATTGAAAGGTTGGTGGTGGGCGGAGGGCGTGGCGAATCATTGACATATCTTGTATTGGTCATAGCTTTCCTATTCTTATTCTGATATCGTTTTCAACTACGATAGCTGAGTAAGCCCTAGTCAATCATTGTGTTATTTTATATTTATCTTGTTTAACATTTATACACTGTAAATTAATGATTGTTATAATAACATGATTGATTTATATGTTATATGCGTGAAATTGAAATTTCCTCATATTGAAAGAGACCATTATTCATACATAACTTGTAACCATTTGTCTTTAGTAAAATTATATAAAAAAACCAAAAACATTCAACGCAATAGAGATATCAAAATTAAAACAAGTATTTAACTTTTGCCAACTAATGGCTTTCTTCATCACATTAAGTTAAGATATAATACATTCTTACAAAATCCCACTAGTTACATGTACCAATTGACTTTAAAACTTAAAAAAAGTAATACATAAAAACAAGAATGCAATAAAGATATCAGATTCTAAACAATTATCTATCAAAACAACATTGAATCTTATGGATGTCTGTGAGCAAAATTAGCTTCAAATCGATAGTATGACTAAACACATATGTCTATGGACATGCACTTAAATGAATTGATGTAAATGAGCTACTTCATAACTTACACTTTTTAAGGTAACTTTGCTTGTTATTCAAGTCTTAAATCCATATTATTTGGTTTCCTTGAATTCACAGATAACACATGTATATAGTTGTGTAAAAATGAAACCAAGGAAACATTAATCACGTTTAAAGATATGTCCAAACGCTTGTTTATATTGACCTAAGTGGTTGGGAATCGCTAAACAAATAATCTTTAGACTAACACTAAGAGAAGTGAAAAAAACCCAAACAATGTTTACAAACACGCATGATTCATTTTAAAGATAAAAATAATACATTAATCATTGAACTTATTTGCACGATGCTAATTCATAATTGAAAATTGATTTTTACATTTGTTTGCAATTAACTAGTTTATGCAACCCATTCATAATACATTTTCATAAAAAGTAACGAGCAAAGAAGGTTGTCTTTGTTTTGAATATCATTTATAAAAATAACACTTTTGAATCAGGTTAAGTGTTTTTAAAATAAAGAGCCTAATAACTTCAAAAGTAGAATAATGTTAAAGCTTTTTAATACTAAATGTCAGGAAAACAATTTGATTTATGCTTGTGGGCATAAATATTAATTAATTACTTGCCTAAATCCACGAAATATGGAGTAAAAATCACAACTTACCTCTCGTTTACGTGGGATAGGTTTGTTTTCTTTTTAAATTCCTTGAATTCCCTTCTGCAAATTCGGATCTGTTCTTTTTTGTACAATGTATTTTTAAAATTTGAAAAAAGAAATCTTACTTTAAAAGTAATTGATACGTAGCATCGTGTACAGATATATTAAATGGAATTAAATGTAGAATAGATAGAGTTTTGGTACATATTTAGGATAGAAATTTCAGTTCAGCATACCTTTCTGCGCATTAACCTCGTTCATTGATTTTCACCATATTTATCAGATTAGAGAGCCGGAAGTAAATATACCCTTATCTTCGAATTTTCCATGCTTATCTAGCACATAAATTCAGCACAAAGACTGTCTGGTTTGAACAAAATCAAACACCTGAACTGATATTCAGTGGTTTGTTTTACAAACTAAAAAAATAACTTGCTACGTAGTCTGTGTTTTGTTCCAAAAATGGAATGTTCATTTACAAGTTAAATGCAATTTGACCCTTGAATTTAAGGTGTAACGAACTGAAAACTGTACATGAGCTGTTGCCAACAAAATTGAAAATAATTAAAATTCTGCAGGTATGATAATTTACTGATATCATAACATATTTTGTTTTCAAAATTATGTGCATCTACTCAGATTTATTCGTGACATACGATGACCCCCCCCCCCCTTCCACACCCCCCCCCCCAAAAAAAAACCAAAAAAAAACCCAACCAAACAAACAAGCAAATAAATATACCTTTACTTCACCCCTTTAAGTCATAAAATATTCTTTTAGGGGCCCTCTACATTACCTTAAAAGTAAGGAAATGGTACATACATGTACATGCATGTGCAACACGTGTATTGAGGAAAACACCAGAAGGTAAACTTGGCCCTCACTCTGTCTAGGAATTAGATGGGTCTATCTTTAGAATATATCAGGGTCTTTATTTTGCAGTTATAAGTTTTTCAATGTAACAGCTTTTGTTGTCCGGTAAAGGGCTCTTAGGTGATGAATTTATCAACAGCTGTCGTTTCATTTTTTGAATAGTCATGTACAGTTTATTGTTGAGTTTCATAAAAACTAAAGCGACCCAGTGGACACGCTTGTACTTTTACCATTATTACTTTAAACACAGAATTTAGACTTTAGAATGTTTAAAATTATAAATATTTCACTGTGAATTAAAAAAAAACTCATTTTTACACGCGATTTATGTAAAAAAAAATTCTAAAAGCACGTATTGGGCAGTTATTTACTTCAATCATTACGGATGATAAATAAACATAAACTCGCCTTGGCGAACTCAGATATGAAAAAAAACTTCATGCAAGTATTTCCATTCATATAAATTATTTTTTTTCGTTCATTCATTAATTCATTTTGGGTTGGTTTTAATCGAACTCCATTTGTTTTTGTTATAAAATGTTTTGTTCTATGTAATAAACTACACAACTGTAGATTCCTAATTTTGAATTTTTAATTCCGCAACTTAACCAGTAAGCATTAAATCGCAGTGTACAAGACCTACGTCTTTAAACTTGCAATAGTTATTCATCGATAGACATCTTTTACATGAATGTATCATTGTGATATAGGTAAAAAATAGCAAGTGTTCATGTACATTAAAGGTCATATGAAACGATATTCTGACCATATTGACTTATAAATATACGGAAATGAGTTCATAAGTGCCTATTTAATATGACTAACAATGTTTTTGGATATTTTATGCAAAATATCAGCGCCACAGTCGATCAAAATTTCTCAATCGGGAAAAGGATCATCGACCTACGCGGCTTACCTCCCGTACTTATGTCGTCAGTAAGACCCAATTGCCTTATAAAGCCCCTAAGTGAATACAAATAACCTTATCATTTTGCAGTAGATTTAAAAAAGGAAAAAGGTATTATTTTATATTAAAACTTATATAATCATACAGTAATCAACAACGGCAGTATATTCTCTCTCAAGAAATTAAATCGTATGCGGTTTTTTTCCATTTGACAGCGTGTGCTTATTCAGTTCGGAGACTCGAGAATGAGTGATTTTCGTTATGGACCTACTTGCAAATACATGTATATGTATCCATTTATGCTTTGTTTCAATTAGTTTAAACGAAATTTTCACATTCAAGGATAAACCCATCGTTTTTACCCATTTGCACCTCATTATGATTTTGTTCTAAACAGCTTACTAGGCAACATGCTGCCTCATTCGAATTCGCTTCACTGTTAATTTTTTGGTTTCGTTTTCAAGTTGACAAATATGTAACCATTCAATTTAATTACGTTTAGTCGAATAGCCTCAAATGTGTTGATTTTGAAACGTGAGCTATAATACATGTAGTATGTGCGGTGTTTTGATTTTACAACGTGTATAATTACGTGCGGTGTTTACTCGCGGATACATGTACCTTCTATCTCCCTCTCTTCAAAATCTGTTGATTCTCTACACATTGATTCACATCTATTTCAATCAAGCAACCGATTTATTCTACTGGTATATTTCTAATCCTTATGCCATATTTCCGCGATCTGATTTTATAAAACGTTAAAACACGTGTACACAAAGTATTGTCTAAAGATATTGCTAAATATCCGTATATCTGAAATTTATAGGCCAGATTAATAAGAATTTATCAATACATCTCAAATTAGATTAAAGAATATCATAGCGGGATTTTACAGCCGCTTTTAAATAAAAACAATACACAATGCCTCTGTTTCAAACAATTTCATTTGCCTGTCTTATCCTTTCTATGTGACGAAATAAATTACATGTAAATGAATTAAAATGCTTTAATTTTCTTTAAGTAGAGCTCAATTATTATACGTATCGAAGAAGAAAAGTGTGTTTCTGTTTTAAAATTTTCAGGACAATTTATCAATGGTGGAACATTTTCTTTTGTTAATTTTTAGCTCACCTGAGCTGAAAGCTCAAGTGAGCTATTCTTATCACATTTTGTCCGTCGTCCGTCTGTCTGTCCGTCTGTCTGTCCGTCTGTCTGTCTGTCCGTCTGTAAACTTTTCACATTTTGAACTTTTCTCTAAAACCACTTAACCAAATTCAACCAAATTTGGCTCAAAGCATTCATATGGAAAGATGAATATAAATTGCAGAAATGAAAGAAAAATTTTCATTGAAAGCGGAGAAAACCTCAAAACTGTAAAAAAAAAAAAAGGGGGGGGGTGCATTTTAAAAAATCTTCTTCTCAAGAAATACTGAGGCAAATTCAACGTAATTTAGCATGAATAATCCTTATGGGAAGGAAAATATAAATTGCAAAAATTAAGGGGTAATTCTGTTTCAAATCTGAGTTATTACGAAAATAATAATAAAGGAAAGGGCGTGTTTCAATCAGTTTAATAGCTTCGGGCTCGGCATACGGTAAAATGGGTAGGCAAGACTTGGCCTGGGCAAAACAAAAGATTGGCAGTTATTAATCTGCTAATCTCATTAAAATTTCAGGACATTTAATGGACCAGTATATTTGTATTTGCTGTAAATATTGCTGCAAAATAATGCGTATTTGGAATTGACGATTGCCGATCTGCCCCGTCTTTTATTTTGCCACGGCCCGGGTTTGCATACCCATTTTACCAAGACTCGTATTCCATAATTCTAAAACGAGGTTCTTTTTTTAACGCAGCCATGACACTATATTATAAACGGGTCGATCTGACAATGATGAATTAATTTGTTTGTTGTGCAACAGTTCGTGTACGAAGGGAATCTTTGAAACATGCAAAATTCATTGGTGCCGATTTGTGAAGTAAATTGAGGCTAAATATTTCAATGCGTTGACAGTTTTAATTTCACATATGACGGTGGTTTTAGCTTGTGATTTTCGTTTCGTTTTCATTTATGCTTTGCGTTAACCTGGGAACTGTCGCTTGTATTTCCTGATTTTTACGTATCAAATCAAACAGAGACTTCGGTAAATCAAACAGTTTACTGTTTACCTGCACAAATTAAGCAACATCTGATGTATTAAGAAAGAACTAAAATGCAATTCATTCAGGCTATCGGTAATTCGGTATCATCTTTTGCGTAATGGTAGAATAATGCAATATGTTTTGTTGAGATGCTCGGCAGTTTCTCGAGTTCATTCAGTTTAGATAGAGTTTGATATTGCTGACGGAAATATGTAAGTATATACATGTATATGATTCATTTTGAAAAATAAATTGTGTTCTTTATTTGTTATAGTGCATGTTTCTTGTGTTTAATCGTTTACAATTTCTATTTACTTACCATATTTGAGTGTTAAGCTTCGAATTATAAGCAAGATACAGAGATTTGCTCACAATTCTATGTTTGTACACAGATCTGAGGCCATTCATTTTTTTCCATTTTAAATGCCGAATAGGAAATACCAAGTTAAAAATCTTAAGCTGCATGAATGTAATAAACTCATGTGAACAAAATATGACTCAAACCTAGCAAAATTTTGAGCTCATCTTGCTTATAATTCTACAATTGACGCTGAAATTTTGGTTGATCATTGGAAATTCTATATGAATAAGAGTATGTTAAATACTTGTACACAAAAAAATAAAGAATGATATGCTGTATATAACTACTCTCTGGGGCCCCCTCTTTATACAATGAATAATGTGAAATGTGAGTAAATAAAAACGACATCGTTAAAACAGTTTCCATAATTCTGACACATTTCTGTTGCGGGGATAAAAGAATTATCGCTATTCCTAAGAAAGTTATATAACAGTGTATTCCTACCAAATATTAAGTTCTATATCTTGCGTAGGATTTTCTTATTCTGTGTAAAAACAGTATTTCATGAAGGTACAATGTCAAAGATTATGTGTATGCAAAAATAAGTGTAAAATTTGAATACTTTACAATATTTTTTTTGTTATTCTACCGAGGGCCATATGGCACACTATCTTTTGAACGCCCATTGTTGCTCAGGTGAGCGATGTGGCCCATTGGGCCTCTTGTTTACTGCATTACGCATTGTTTACATCGGAGGGTCTGTGTGACGTCATAAGTCGACAAAATCAAGAACGATAAGCGGGGAACAATTTTTTTTTTACAGGTGCTGAGTTTTCACGGTAATTTCTCAGTAACGTAAAGGCAAAACAATCTTACTACACGTATTTTAACATTCGCTTCTACAAAGGTAGATAATAATAATAATAATAATAATAATAATAATAATCTAATGTTAGAATAAACTCAAAATACTGCCATTTATAATTATCAATTTATTTCAAATACATACAATGTTTATAAAAATGCATGCTATACAAATGATGATTATCTCGCGGTAGACCGGTTTCAATGATTTAAATTATCATCTTTAAAAATGTTCATACTTGGTCCATACTTATGATTACTTAGCAGTATATATATATTGTTTTCAAATATTTACAATGTATAGGACAAAATCTGCAAAAATTACTGTTTCACAAATACATGTTTCCTTCGTTAACTAAACAATATATGAACATAAAATTAGATACATACACTGTAATTATTTACTGTTAACAAAAACAGCTTCAAAATCAATAATAATAATAATTAATGAAAGATTAAACATGTATACAATGGATTTTTGTTAGTCTCTTATCTAAACTCTGCTAAAAACATATGAAACGCTACATGATGCATTTGTTACATGCAATCAAAAATAACGATATGAATACTGCGATTTCATCAATATTTAAGGGTATCAAATTTCGTGGATTTATTTTTTAAAAGATGCAACTATACGGAAACATTCATTCGTGAACAATGATTCTATCAACACACGTTGCATTGTTGAATACTGCACTTCGTTGAACATTTAATTTCGTGGATCAGCTAAAGAACAAAAGCCACAAAATTGGAATGCAACAAATATTGATGAACCCATAGTTTTTCAGTTTATTTAAAAGACATTTAACGTTTATTAAAGCATCATTACACAAATGATGATGGTTTTTATATATATATATATATATATATATATATATATATATATATATATATATATATATATATATATATATATATATATATATATGACATATCAATTTATCAATTAGCGCAACACGTTTATACCTGGGCCATACTAATAATAACAGAAGTATACATTGTATATCAATTTCCAATTTATTTTACTTTAGATCACAATCTGCATAAATTACAAATTTGCTAACACATTTATTCATTTTTTCTTCCTCAAACACTATGCACCTATATAAATATACACGAATTGTATAACTATTTGAAAACCAAAAAATTTAAATGTATAAAAAATGAACACATTCATAGAACTGGATTTTTACTATTACTCAAAAAAAATCTGACAAATACAAACCTTAACAGCGCAGATAAAACAAAATTAGTAATCGCTAAGCCAATTGAACTTTTGGAAAAAAAACTATTTGTTATAAGCATTTGAAAGAACTAAAGTGTTAACTTGGCTTGCCGAGGTTGTTGAACAGAAACATTTGATTTCGATTCATTACAAAGATTCTGGTTCAAGATCAACGTCTTCATCTTTTGCCACTTGTTTCTCACTTTTCGTGTGTACATTTTTGACATTATATTTCTTTTATATGCATCCATCGGGGACTCCAAGCTTGTTTCCGGTTTTGATGATAAGTGATTCACAGATTTCATAAGCAAATCACAGCACACCACAACTACTGGGTGACATTGATGAAGCTCAACCTCCAAAAATCCAAGGTAAGTCATATATCCTAGTGTTATATAATAAAATGCACTTATTATTACATTGGTTATAAATAATATATACCAGAAAGTTCTGTATTTTAATCACTGTTTTTTGTTATAAAGATATTTCTTGTTCAGTTATTTCATGATATGAATTTTTTGGTATTTTTAAATCCAACAGGAGTAAGGAAAAAAGGATACGCTTTTGATTTTTTCTGTGTACAGTCCTTTACAAATATTTCAGATTCTATAAAATATGTACACAACAATAAGCAGTCATGGTTTCTATACCTGCAGTTTTTTTCCGTTAAAAATCTATTCTTTTTAAAGACAGATGCAGAATGCTTCTCTAGATGCTTTTGTAGTAAAACATATTTCAAAAAGATAACGGGGGTCATAATGCAGTTGATATATTTGGATTTTGAGGAAATCAACATATGATATATTATAGGTATCCAAAAATAAATTTGAAAATTGAGAAGAAACATACCAAAGTCAAAACGCTCAAACCCAGGAATCAGTAATGATTTGTCCATACGTGCAATGTGGAATGTATTTATACAGATAGAAGTCAGGACACGGAAAGTACATCGGTAAAACCCAGTCAAGATATAGTAGAAAAACAGGAAAAATGACAAGTTCTGGTAGACTCGTCTGTAAAAAATAAACAGAAAACACCTGACACCATTTGTTAGTGAAAGTTGGCTACATTTTACAAGTGATATTATACACTTTTTTGCCTTTTCTCGTTAAAACGGTTTTAGAATTTGTTTTACTTAGCCGACACAAAACTAAATTCTACTACAGTTATTGTCGAGATCAAAGAAATGCCGCGGACATTATGCTCCAATATACCACGAATGTCATCATTAAATTATCAGATCAGAAATACCTATTTGTATCGTACAACTTCAAACCGTAAAAAGTTTTAAAACTCTGTCAATTTTACGTGTTAGTTTCAGTCAAAACGATGTGTTTTGCCTCAAATGTTTATTTTTAAGAGATCAATGCGGCTGT
This sequence comes from Magallana angulata, assembly GCF_025612915.1. Classification (NCBI taxonomy): domain Eukaryota; kingdom Metazoa; phylum Mollusca; class Bivalvia; order Ostreida; family Ostreidae; genus Magallana; species Magallana angulata. Next base: position 49,308,756 of record NC_069116.1, read on the forward strand.
AGGACCTCCCCAGAACATTTACACTGCGTGTTTTTACATAAAATATATATATGGTGTAGTTGTAATAATCGTATTAAATTGCCCTTAAAATATAAGGAAAATAACTCAAAGATATTTCATAAAGAGGTGAAGAGTATTAAAATCCAAAGACAAATTCTGTCGTCTGCATGTGATTTCATTGATCGATACACATGTAAACATTACTAACAAAACCGTTGGGGTTACACGGAACAGCCGTCAAAATGACCTAGACCGTCTCTCTATAGGAGAAACGAACTGTAGAAACACTGGGCTCTTAGTAGAATAAAAATAAAGTTCTTGTTTTCGTGAATGTTGCAGGATAACCTCCTCGGTCTCGAAATGTTGTTTGAAATATAAAAGCCTCGGCTAACGCTTAGGCTTTTATATTTCAAAACAACATTTCTTAACCTTGGAGGTAATTCTGCAACAATCACGATAACTCGTACATTTTTTCTTAACTTAAGTATGAAAGTTAGGTAAACTAAAGATAAATTTGGTAATAAACATTCGCTGATTTCTATTAAAAAAACTTGTGTGTATTTAAAATTGTTGCCTTAAGGACGGGGACTCTATTCCATTTTCGCACATATATCCTGCACCTAAAATGAGTGATTGTTATACGAACATTGAGTTTTCAATATTACGCCACAATCACTAAAACTCAATAAAAAATTGCTTATGACGCAATATATAGCTGTTCTAGGTCACTAATACACACTCTATGTAGTGCAAGTAGTAGCCTACCTTGCTATAATATACTCTAATATGAAAATCACTTTTGTAGAGCAGAATTGGGTTAGTCGTCCCTAAATTTTATTTCGTTTACAACTGCTATCAAAAATAAACTAAAAGAATTGTCTCGAAAGAAAAATATTCGTATGACGAATTTTAATATATGCGAGAGTTTATTAAAAATATGTTACTAAAAGAAAGCAAAAGTTTTATTCTATTGCTGTTGTCGTCCTATCAACAGCATAATCAGCATAATTTTACAAAATGAATCTTTTTGTCTATGCAACATGCAAATAAATAACCTGTTATCTAGAGCCAATGCTTTTTCCCAATGATTTCCATTGTCGGAACTTAGATAATGATTTTGTAGGAACACGCGACTGCTGGTGAACCGAAGGATGAATCTCAGGACAAACAAAAAGATCACACTAGGTCTGAAAAAAATATACAGTTGACACAAACGAGTTTACAATTACAGGTAACATTAGGAAAAATATGAGTTAAAAATAAAAGTAAGGTACTTTTTTATACTCACAACACAAATTCCAGAGGTATCAGAAACTCTGGTGGAACCTTTTTCATTATTGGCAAAATACAAAAGTAGGATAACAAAAGACAGAAGGCAATCACCACTGTTTGAAAAAGAAGGTATCCTAAAAATAGATTCATAATGTAGTTTTATAAGTAATTGTAATTACTTCATTTTGTTATAGAACATTGTAAAAACTTCACTTTGGTTCTATAAAAAAAAACAGTAAACATTTACAATGTACATTGTACCTAGATTTATTTTTAAGATACGGAGTTTAATTTTGTTTTTGATAAAACATGCGTTATATATAACATAACTTCCGTTATTTTGACCTAGACACGAATATGAAATGTTAAATTTTATTTATAAATTTTTATGTCTAGAAAAGTTAGCATGTATATTTAAATGTTTCTTAAATATCAAATTACAGGCGAGATATAGAGTTCAAAATACATTATTTTTATTTATTTATTTTTTTTTTTTGCAAAAAAGATTTATTTGACAAAGACAAAGACAGCAGAAAAAGATACAAAGGATACAAGTAATAGCTTGTCTCTTAAAGAGAAAGAACATAATGTAGGTCTATATATTATGCATATAACTATTTACAAATGTACCTGTATACTACTTGAAAAAGAAAGATAGTAAGAATAAGATGAAAGAAAAGTGTTTGTGTGCGAGGTGGGGGGGGGGGGGGTAGTACATTATATAACCTATTGAATCTGATAAATATAACTAGTATATCATAATAATAAGTCACATATTTTTTGCCAGTGCCTTTCAAACTCTGAGAATCTACAATTTTTAAGCAAAATATATTTCTCCACAGATATTCTGTTTTTCATTATATTTTCAAGTGCACCAAAATTCAGCTTTGGAACTTCTTTATATCTACTTACAAATATGTGTTGTTTTATTATTAGAACTAAAAGATTATGTACTCTATACAAATTTCTCTCTTTATATTTTTCAAATAAAATTGAGTTTTTGTCAAATGTTACTTGCATTTCCAATTTCCTTAACAACCACTCCTCACATAGTTCCCAAAGTTCTTTTACACAATAGCAATCTACAAATAAGTGTTCAATAGTCTCATTAACTCTTTTACAAAAGGAGCAGACTGGGGATTCTTTAACCTTAATCTTGTGAAGATAATCATTTGTTGGTATTATTCTGTGTAAAATTTGAAATTGTAGCCATTTTAGTTTTGACACTTTAGTAATTTTAAACGGAAGTTCAAATATTTTGTTCCAGTCTTTGTTGTTAGAAATAAAGCCCCTTTCTAGCCATTTTTTTACAGATGTAATTGGATCTCTTTTCTCCTTAATAAGTTTGTTATACATGTCTTTGCAACCTTTTTTATTGGTGAAGAAGATATTTATGTGACTGGGTATACTTGGGCCAGACTTGTATTTGATTTCATTGATATTGTCTTTATCTAATCTTTCAAATATTGCTCTCTTTAGGCTTGCATATTCAATAAAATTTCTTTTTATATTTTGGTTTTCTATTGTTTCTAGACTAAGAAAAACACCCTCATTATTAAAAAGATCTTGTATATGTATAAAACCAGCATTAAAATACATGTTATTTGCTTCGTAAAATGAGTACGAATTTTATTATTGTTTACATATATGTTGTACTGGTTTTCATTATAAACTGCATTATAATGTATATGATTCAAATTATTTTCTTTTGCCAAGAGTCATTTGCTTAAAAAACAAATTTCTTTACAGTTTATGATTTTTGTGGAAAAAAGACTCAAACCTTATATTGTAAACAATAAAATGCTTCCTTTTATGATACATTAGATTATGACGGTAGCAACATTGCAGATAATAAATAACTTGCGGGTTATGTAAATATTTCTTCATCAATGATCGCTACCTTCATAGCCTGCTTAAAACACCATAGAAATAATGTTATATTTGTGATTTACATCTTCTTTTTACAAATTGATGAATTTATCTTAAAAAGTAAAATAAACAAAATTCTTATTAATGTAACTTAAAACATTACGAAATAAACAGTTAAATCGTCTTCTATGGGTATTTAAGTTTGACATCATCATAATTATTTCGTACATTTTGTGATTTTTGTCAGGTTGCTGAAGATTCCGACAGAGCAAAAAAATGGGTAGAACTGGACCGTGTCCACCTGTCACTTTCTATACAGCTGTAAATTACAATATATGTCCACAAGAAAAAGAGGAAATTATACTTAGTAGATTACAATATAAAACAGTAATATCTTATCTCTGTATCACTCATGTTACTTGAATTTGAACATCAATTATTCAAAATATCCAACTTAATTATTCTATACATTTAAAGTCCAACAATACAATGCATTCAAATCGTGTCTAGGTCATTTTAATGATGATTGTACCTAAAAATATCTAACGTACAATTTTACAATTACATGTACTTTAATCACGATTAGTTTTATGAATTTTATTTATTTCCTTTAAATAGAAAACCAACATATTTAAGATTACACGAAGTTATTTAAATCATATCAAACCTCCAAAAAGGTATGAAACCTGGTGCCCTGCATACATTAAATTTTTTACCTAAAAGATAAATGGTTAAACATTATTCAAACAATATAGAATTTGTCATTTAACAAATTTTTTGTCGTTGTTTTATATTATATAATATTATATATCAAACACAGTATGTTAGTAAAATTAACACTTACCAGCATTTCTGAGTGATCAAGTTTGCACTGACTGGGAATAAAAGATTTGTCTCCTCTCCATCTTCTCATGAGATGTTGTCTCTGAGACCGGTAGATAAGGACCATGTTGGTTATCAGATAAACAGCGGACAGAATGTTGCCGATCATCCAGGACGCTACGTAAAGAAAAAAAGAAAGATATAAATGGTATCTATACATATCGTAAATGGCTACATGTTTTGCAAACTGTAAATGTATGATTTTTGTGACAAATGTAATTTATAGAAATCGATGTTTTACAATTAATAAATTACCTCTGATCACGTCCGTGAAAATGGCAATATGTTTGGAAACATTTATCGAACGAGAGGAGACAAAAGCTGCTTCCAAGCGCGACAACGAACTCTCAATTTTCTCTCCTAGATAAATCATTACTAGAAAATTCTACAAATAAATCATCGGTTATTTATCATTTAATTTGGTTAAAGGTGACATTTGTATTCTACATATTTGATACAATAATGAAAATAAAATGAAAATAAACTATATCTAACGTTTATATACAGTAAAACACGGTTATAGCGAACACATTTATAATGAATTGACGCTTACAGCGAAGTGACTTTCATTCCCCGTGACTATATTACATGTTGTAAACTTGACGGATATAACGAATTACGCTTATAACGAAGCAAAATCGCCCGTCCCTGGTGCTTCGTTATAACCGTGTTTTACTGTATAATTATAAAAACAGCAAATTACATAGTAAAACAAAAGTAGGACAATGGTATTGATGGCAAGAGTCCTTGTTGTACACCGATACAGACTTTTGTGAAGACAACATAGCTTTGCTTCGGCCAACACGTTCTCCGAATACGAAACAAGTCTTTGTCTAATAATGAAATAGTGTGTATTGTTTAAAATGACTCATTTGGATGCATACTGAGCAACAAAAGTTCATTAAATATTATTTATTTTCTTTTTTGTTACTGATGAGACATAAGTAAAAATCGTACACTAATGATAAAAATATCAGGAATATATATAAACCCGTCGTAACATGTATTGTTCTTTATAATATCATTTTCAACAATTTGATTTTTTTTGTCAAAAAAGTATAAACAAAAGAAAACTTTGTACGATGTTTACTACTTAAAAAGAAAAAGCGGACTGAATCTATAACTACAAATATCTTTGTCAATATACAATTTTCGTAACAAAATATTATATTCTCTGAGAGAGAGAGAGAGAGAGACAGAGAGAGAGAGAGAGAGAGAGAGAGAGAGAGAGAGAGAGAGAGAGAGAGAGAGAGAGAGAGAGAGAGAGAGAGAATGATTCACAGAAACAGAAAACTAACACTTACACACCTAATATCGCTTTTCTCTATATTAGATTTGGGTGCTACCAAAAGTGTTTTAACATGCAAAACTTGGTCAATCTTTACTAGGTGATCCTTGTGCTGAATGTAGATAAGAATCCAAGAACTGTTTAATCAATGAAATGTTTTGCGCATAGAACTCAAACAAGAATTTTAAAAACAAAAATATTCTTACAAATCTTGATTTTTTAAAAATGGCTGTAAAAAATCGATAGACAAACAAAATCAAGATGTAGATTTCACTGACAAGTGTAACAGCATACAGAGCCCAGTACTGAAAATATACAAAAAGTATGAGCAAATGATGAGCAAATTCCAAAACCAATATGACAGACTTGATTCAGGTATATTCGAAAAAAGAAAGAAAGATACATCCTCAGTTAAATTTCAAATGCAAATAGTATTCAAAAATATTTAAAGTGATGTCTTGAATGCCAAAAAAAGAAAAAAAAAGAATGGAATTGTTTGTTTAAATTGTTAAGTTTATTTTGTTTTTTTTAGAAACTTATTAATGACTTATCAATGACACATATGAATACATGTACATTAAATGTAAAAGGCAAAAGACTCGATAAGCTTTGTCATTTAAAGATAACTCATTTCAAAAAAATTAGCGTATATTTGATATCCAATCTCTCTCATACCAACCTACAAAACATTGGCAAGATAAACAATGATATATTTTGTTGATTACACATATTACACGTTAGCTTTTTAATTATTTCTTTCCCTTACCCATCCTAATGCAGCACATATGTAACTTCTTGCAAACAGAACAGATGTCCTAAAACAATGTGGAAAAAAGTTAAATGATATTCCAACTGGATTCAAATTTCGTTTATTTTATAACTCATTACACAATATACTTAGCAATACTAGGCATTCATAATTTTCCATAACATTTTTTTTGTATAGAAATGTATCATTCTAAATAAGCTTAATAAAAAAAATATGCATACATTAAACAATCCATTTGTTTGTTTTCCTGAACGTTCTTCTAGGAAATGTTTGTACCGTATAACATGTGGCCAATACAAGGTGTATAAAATCCGATACCAAATGTCAGCCCAATATCTAAGCCATTTTCAAATTATCGATCAAAGATTTAAAAAAGATTTCTCCCAAAAAACCACGTTCCCCCTGCTTAAATTGCCGATGTTTCATATGATCTCATGGGAAATAGTACTGCATTATTTAGAAAATTTTGGACTTATTTATACCCTGTATTGACATTGAAGAAAACCCTCGATACTTATAGAAGATAAAATGAAGTTACATGTGAAAGATTTAGAAAAAATTACCACCAGCTTGAATTCAAGACCTCTACTCATAATGGATATACATTTTTTGTTACACAGTCTTTGGTTTTAAATGTTTTGAAAAAAAAGTATTGCATTTATAGAGCTCATTCATTGTACTCTTTGTGTCCGGCTTGGTTTTGTCAACCGATTGCTAAAATTGCAAGAATAGTTCAATTGAGATTCCTATAACTCTCGGATTTTAAACTTATAATCTATAGAATATATATAAACATATATAAATTTATAAAATATGCATAAATATCAATTGTAAATTTCAACATTAAATATTTCCAACGATTATTCATTAAGTTAGTGACTTGAATGAATTATTCAAATTTGACAACATTCCATAAATTCTTTGCAGTAGATCTCTCTCTCTCTCTCTCTCTCTCTCTCTCTCTCTCTCTCTCTCTCTCTCTCTCTCTCTCTGCAGAAAATCACAAAATATTGAAGAATTCCTTTGACATTTAAACGAGCAAAATTTATAGACATAGACCCAATGTATCTGCGTAAATTGCAATATTTAATTACATATTTCTTTTAAACAGTCGTATTGTATTAACGTTCTTATGTTTAAACATACTGAAATGGTGCAAATTTGAAAACTTACAAAAGTATTGTATAAATAAATCCGATGAGAGAACCCATTACTCTTGATGACGAGTTTAAACAGGCGAAAATGGGATAAAACACCAATGCGGCTAGGAACGTCAAAAGGAACAAAACACTGCCTGTAATATAAATATTATAATGTGAAAACGTTTTTTTCGAGAAGTATTACTGCATAATAAGAAGATACAATAATCATAATTGAATTAGAGTCAGAGTTAAACTATCTAGTCTAACAATCCTTACCGATCAACCATCTATCTACTGATAACTCGGTATAAAACAAATAAACTATAAGATGTTGCAGAGTACACCCAAAGGCTGCTGCATTGGCAACTGAGTTGGATGTGCCGTCCAGAAAATTGATGGGCCTGGAATGAATTTTTTAAATCACTCACACGTAGCAGAGACTTATATTCATTCATTGAGCATTTGTTGTTCCACAAATACTATAAAACATTACTCCAAACAAGTTGCCAACAAGCATTGACGGTCACCTGAGTAGCGTAACCATTAGATTGGCCTGTCAGAGTCTCGTGTATGCAATTTAAGCTTCACTTTTCAAGTACCAACCCTAGTCTTAGATATCTCTAACTTTTTCCCCCGCTTTTATTTACGGTTTGAAAACGATTATTTAGAAAATGGGTGGGCCGTAAGGGGGGGGGGGGGGGTCCATAATTGGAGTAATCTAAGGTGATTACTATTTTAGCTCACTAGACAAAAACTGTAAACTTTTGATAAAACGAAAACCTTTATTGATCAATCATTTATTCGATTTACAGTTTCATTCAAAATGCACACAGCATCCATACAACTTAACTTGCTTTAAAAAAAAATCATAGATATTAAAAAAGATATCCTTATATAGAACATCAATATTGCCAAGTGATAATTTACCTTGTAGTTTGTGAGATAAATTTAAAATTGTTAATGGTCGATAGACAGCAATTACCCAATGAACAATACATGTTCACTATACGTTCATATTTGTCCCCCTCCCAAATTAAAAGGTATCAACTTCTTTCCCATTTTTAGTGAAATTCACTATTTAAGAACAGGAAAGTATGAACATAATAACAATGCACTTTGTTTATCTTCCATGACTGTGATAGTACAGAAGAATATAATTATTAAATTAATATATTTTACTATGTTGCCATACTGCAGGAGTCATTAGAAGAGGGGTTCAAAAATGTCATGATTTTGCATTTAAGGGATAGGTTCATGATTTGGTCAAATTGTATTTTTCTATGTTTATTGTTTACAATGCTTTAAAAATGCACGTCTTATTCTCAACGAAAATTTGAATATCAGTCGTAGAATCGTAGAATTATAAGCAAGTAACAAAGCTCACAATTCTTGTTCATGTAAAAAAAAAGGCTCGTACCCTGTTTTGTTTTTTATTAACATTGATTTAATGAACCGGTAAAAGTTCTTTTTCAAGTTGATTTCTTTCTTTTCTAACCCGTTTTAAGCAAATAAAAAAAGGTCCTAGCATTTATTTTATCTATTTTAATTTAAGTCTATTTAAAACCAGAATATTCACTTCAACTATCAAAACAAAAGCTTTGTTTACATAACAAAGATTTGTGCGCTTTGTATTTGCCTAAAACACAACAAATTCAAATTTTGGTTGACCTTTAGAGATGGCTTACTGTAGCATTAAAAACTAAAAAAAACCGGATCCTGAATATAATCTATTGATCTTAATCATAACGATGCCCCTTTAACCATGGAACAGATTTTCTGAAAATTAATTCATTTTCACTATATGGCCATGTTGGTCCCGCCCTAGAGCATTTACAGTACCGATCAGACCCAACCTAACACCAGAGTAAACCCCAACTAAACCCCGGGTTTACTTTCTGGGTTTACTTTTTGAAAATATGGATCCACTCGGGGTTTACTTTGGGTTTACTCGGGGTTTATTTAGGGTTTACTCGAGAATTGCTTTTGGAGTCAACTATGCGCACTGAAGTGTGTAGCAGACCTGTATTTTATCTTATCATCCTATTGCCTGTAATTCCTGCCCCTTGTATATTCCGAATACACACGAAGCGTCTGCTTTCAGGGTATACTTCTGACCGGGGTTTACTCTCTGTGTACACTCTAGTAAACACAGAGTAAACCCAGAATGTAAACCCAGGGTTTAGTTGGGTTTCACTTTCTGTTAGGTTGGGTCTGATCGGTACTGTACCCATTACACAGTTGCCTTGAGTTTAACATTTTTTGGTGTAGGCTTCATGGACATCACAACAATTGACCAGTTTTTGGGAGTTGATTTTAATCAACTCTCCTATGCAGTTACTCTGGCAAACCGAAACTGAAACAGTGTTTGGACCTAAGCACAAATCATCACTGCTGACAAGAGTTAGTTCTTGAAAATAATCGATAAATTCGATGTAATGTACGCTGAAGCATTTTTTTAAAGGGAAACTTATTCATAAATACCTAAGAAATATTCAGATTTTAAATAGTACGAACAATTTAGAAGTTTTGCAGTCGTATGTACTCCTACGCCAGAGTTCAATATAGTCTAGTTTAACTATCGGCTGTCTCCGTACATCTCTGACAAGCAGTGAAATCAATTCTATTTTTTAAATATTACACAATATGATTCATAAGAGGTTTTCTCGAAATTCTTGTCGGAAAAGTCCGGGGAACCATATTTAATTGATAAAAAATGTGCGTAATTCAAATAGAGATTATAAACTACTTGCCAAGCAAAATAACATATCGTTGATTTTAAGATAAATAGTCGATAAAATCAACTCCCGTCAGTACTTCAGTACTTTGATTTATATTTATTGGTGTACAGAAAAAGATTTTTAAAGATATAATTTATTTTCTTTATAGAGCCATACTGACCCAACCCTAGGGCATTAACCCCAAACCAAGGGACAAATTTCCTCACTTTGTTAAAATACTTCATGGACGTCATAGATATGCATTTAATTTTTCTCTGTTATGTATGGAAGTAAGGTGAAAGATTTTCAAGATTTTATACATTTTAACTATATGACAATTTTAGCCCCGCTATAAGGCCTGAGCCCCTGACACAGGAGGCATGAATTTCACAATAAGGTAGAAGACTTCATGGATATAAGAGTCATGCATTTAGTGTTTTTCAAATATATTTGGCAGTAAAGAACTTTTTTTAAATAATTAATACATTTTACCTTTATGATTATAATGATTTTTCCCACATGTGTGGGAGTAGAGAGAAGGCTTTTTTAAAATTTGCATATTTTGCTCCGCCCTTGAGGTCCCAGAAGTGGTGAGGTAATAAATTTTACAAATTAGTTTTTTTTTAATTCCAGAGATGATTCACACCAAAAATGATATCAATTAAACTTATAGTTTTCAAAAACTTAAGAATGTGAAATTGATAACGCACGACGGACGAGGCACAACGACGGACGAAGACTTATTTCAATAGCTTACTTGAGTGACCTTGGTGAACTTAAAAGTCTGATAATATTATTTAAACATATAGATTTTCATTGCTCTGTTGCATAATATATCATCATTTTTCTAACTAATAGTTTTTTTCAAGATACGGTATTTCTTTTATAAAACCAATTAATCTTAAAATAAAAATATCATAATAAAGACTCACAATGGTAGTCCGGGTTTTCCGTAACAAACATCCGATTTGTATCGTCTTCTCTCGAACAGTGATATGATTAGTATCGCTACTATCTGAAATAATTTCTACGTTATTGATATATTTAGTTCTCTGCTGCGATCCCTTAATCTAAAGTATCGTTGTCTTCAAAGATATGGTATAAACTGAAAATCTCAACATAAAACATAAGTGGCCTAGAAGAGTTGCAATGTAAATGAAAGAAAAATAAAGTTTTAACTCTATATTTTTATTTTTTCATAACCAAAGGTACATACCGCATAGAGAGGCATTCCAGCACCATAAAATATTGCATATGTATACTCCTGGCACAGTTCGCTGGTCGAAGGTTGTGCAGGTACAGTGGTTGATAAATTACCAGTTTGGTTTTGCATTCTACAAACATATTGATGATGGCTAAGTTTTGTTTTTTATGTAAGCGTCATGGTTGAATACCTTAAATATTGTAACATTAGTTTTGAAAATAAATTGAGAATAATCGTTTAAAATATAGTCATAAATGTCCTTTTGACATATAATAAAACAATGACATGATTCAATGGTTGACGGACATGTTAATGTCTGTCCATTCTTTATAACGAAAAATTGTATAATTTTATTAGCGAAGACCTTTTTGTATACATAGCCCGTTACTTTTAATGAGCCACCGTCTGAAGAAAGAATACTAACTAAAGTTTACTCAACGATGACATAACACTGTAGCAACCTCTAATGATACAGTATCCACTAACGATATCAACCTGCATTTATGGTAAGATCCCTGACCTTAATGGTATATTTTCCTTAACGAACTACCTAACTGTCTACTAGCGATACAAATACAAAATTATATCATTAAGGGTCAAAATTCACATCCACTAATGATGGTGTCCGTCCTTCTGTAAACTTTTTACATTTTTGACTTCTTCTCTAAAACCACTACTGGGCCAAATTTAACCAAACTTGGTACAATGCATTCTTATGGAAAGAGGATTTTAAATTGTAAAAATAGAGGGCGTAACCCCTTTTTAAAATAGATAATTGCAAAACAGTGAGTTTAGGGTGTGTGTCTTTAAAAATCTTCTTCTCAAAAACTACTTTGCCAGAAATGCCAATATTTACCCAAAAGGTTGTTTATATAGTGAAGATTCTGAATTGTAAAAATCGTGACCCTCGGAACAAAACTGGGATTCCAGTTAGGGTTCAAAGCTTAACATATAAAATACGTAGGAAAAATGTTCAAAAATTTTCTTCTAAAAAACCACTGCACCAGAAATTCCAATAATTACAAAAAGCTTGTTTACTCAGTGAAGATTCTAAATTGTAAAAATCGTGACTCTCGGACCAAAACTGGGGCCCTCATGTCCCATTTTTTTACTACAAAAACAAGCATTGGTGTAAATATTGGCATTTCTGGTGCAATGGTTCTTGAGAAGAATATTTTTAAACATTTTTCCTACGTTGGGACATGAGGTGGGGTTCAAAGTTTAACATATATAGAAAAAAAAGTTTAAAAATCTTTTTACGAACTACAATGTTCAATTTGTTAGATTACTATTCAAGCATCCTTAAATAATGTAATTAATAAAGGTGTGACAACCGGACTAATACTGGGGCCCCAGGCGGGCTTCAAAGTTTAACATGAAAAAATATATTATTTAATAATTTTCTTTTCAAGAACTACAAAGCTATAGTTTGTAAGATTACTAAGCGAGCATCCTAGGATAGTGTAGTTTCTAAATTGTTATATCCAACCAAAAACCACGGAGCAAAACTGGGGCACCAGAAGGGGCTCAAAGTTTAACATAAAAATAGCATATGCTACGAAAAAGAATATCACAAGGAGCTGTTGTTCAGGTGAGCGATGAGGCCCATGGGCCTCTTGTTATTTTTGTGGCATATGTACAGAAAATGAATGCATTAAAAACTTTTAGAACAATTTAAATGTTTAATCGTAGTTAAAACAAAATACATATGGTTCGCTCAATGCAACAATTTGTAAGATTACTAGCAATATGCATGCATTCTAAGAATTAACTTATTTAACTTTAAACGTTGAACCCCTCTTGGTGCCCCAGTTTTCGTCTGGAAGTGACAAATCGCGAATAGAACAACACTATCTCATTATGCTTGCACAGTAATATCACAAATTTTAGCCAAATAGTTCTAAAGATGAAAGTGTTTAAACATTTTCCCGTCATAATTCTATGTTAAACTTTGAACCCCTTTTTGGGCTGCAGTATTAAGCAGGGAGTCCCAATTTTAAAAATTTAGAATCTTCTCTATAGACATATCTATCAATACAATATTGGCATTTCGGTTTTGTAATTATTCCCCTTCATTTTACTAATTTAAAATTCACTTTCTATAATGATGCTTTGAACCAAGCTTAATTAATTTTTGCCTAGTTGTTTGAAGAAGTATAATAAGTTAAAAGTTTACAGACAGACGAACAGACAGACGGAGAGGTTAAGAATAATAGGTGATTAGAAAAATTAACCCAAACCTTTGGTTCCGTTGAGGTATCAAAAGTTATCAATTAGGGGATGTCCAGAACACATATTTTATACAAGTATATAAAGTAAAACTGCAAATGAGTTAAACTGCAAAAGGGTTATAAAAAGTAAGAGACGAAGGTGTCATGGCACAGACGTAGTAAAACCACAGATATGTACATGTAATTATTTAACTGTGTCCAATTGCAAGGATGTACGTGTACATACTACGATTTTGATTGTCTTTTTCTTCAAGAGTTTGTTTTCATAGACTTAGTTTCAAACCTTGACTAAGAGTTGTTTCTTTTGTTTTTCTTTGATATTTTCATTGGTAAATGTACATGTATGCTTTATAATAATTATGATTGCTGTCTGTGAAGATTTCGCGTTCCACAAGTCCATGCTCCGTGTTCTACAAAGCAAATAAAATTTTTATCGACCCAGTTCTTTTCAAACGCTTGTAATTTAATACAAATTAAGGATAATGGCGAGAAAATTTGAGATGTTGTAGATTTTCATATGGACAGGGGTTTTCAGAGCCAGTAGTTAAGTAGGTTGGTCGATTGCCTCTTTCTCATGAAATTGGGAATCACTGCAGACCGGCTTGTCGAGCAAATATAACTTGTTTTAATTATAGATGTTCTGTTTACCTCAAACGGTTTGATTTGAAAATATTAATAATCTCTTGAGACAGCCCCTTTATACTCGGTTAGCTTTCAAATATTGTAGATATTGAAGTTTTTAAAAAATATCACATTGTTAAACTAAAAGGGACCGGTATAAACAAAACACGCCATAACCAAAAATAAAATAGGCAACAAAATACAATCATTATCATTCCAATTTCACACCACACTCGCTCCAAAAAATGGGCTGGAAATGTTGTTTTACGATAATTTTTTTCCTTCATTGTTAATTATCTTTAGTTTATACTTACTTTGATATTGATAACACAATATACAAAGACCTAAATAAGAACAATGCCTCTTTTAAAACTCTGTTTCTCTTGTATGTATACCATAACCTGGTTACACTAAGCTGCAGTTGGTTTATATATTGGTAGTTTTAGTGAGCAAGTATTCATACATTTAATGTTTTGTAGTTGGATACAGAGGTTGTTTCATTCGGGAGAGATTATTTTTTTTATATATACACTCATGCTTCAATTTCGTCAAAATAAAATCTGTCTCACGAGGGAAATATCTTCCGTATCCAACTACAAAACTTAAAATATTCTTTATTTGTTTTATGTCTTGGTTCGCTTTGATAAAATGTCGGTAGGGCAACAATCTTAAATTTTTCTTATCAAAAAAATATATTATAAATAAAAATAAAACCAAAAAACAAAACATACCTAAAAGAAAAGCCCCCCCCCCCCCCCAAAAAAAAAAACCAACACACAAAAAACAAATGCACAGGAGCCTCTAATGCGGCCAGTATTATATTACCTGTTATTCAGTAGTTGAAACTTGAAACTTTGGGGGATGAAAAGATGTTTTCAGATATATTTCAATCTTCAACGTGACTTTTCCCTCTATCTGTTTGTGTAAGAGATGATTTTGAGATGTTTTTAGCGAAAAACGTGTCTTTTTCTTTCAAAGAATTATCTGCTTCAAGATTATTCCTTCTCACAAATTCACACGTTATATTATCACATTATGATAAGACGGGGAAGAACAGTTTAAAAACCGTTGACGCTTTTAGTAAGCTTAAGGACGTAGGGAACCTAGACAAACATATCACCTATGTAATATTTGCCTTTTTTCATTAAAATGCTAAGCGGCTCATAAAAAACCTAGGTTCTAAACCAAAACTAAATTATTGATATCGAATACATCGAATTAAAGAGAATGAAACATGCCATTGTTATTATTAAATCAAATGATTCACCGAGGACGACATATACAGTTGGAGGATCATTGATGGTAGCCGACTGATAACAACTGGTTGTTAAAATTTCGGAGAGATACGAGAATCTCTGCCTAAATCGTATTTGAAATGAAGTTTTCTGATAAAATACCGGTACCACAATAACCTACCTTGTTACTTCTCTAGTTTCCAAACAATGATTGATGTTCTTTCTGTTTAAATACCTAGAACTATCAGTTTAGAAATTATCCCCCGCCCTCCCTTTTATTCTTACGTTTTTCAAAAATGAAACACGCCAAAGTCACGTGTCAGGGTATTGGTTGCGTAATTCATGTTACCCACCGACAACCCCATTCTTTAAAAAAATGTTTTATTCATAGTAAAACAAGATGATATCCCGCACAAGCCCGCGGGAGATAACACTTTATACATTAATGGGCTTAGAATGCTAAGCAAATTTTTTGGTATATACTATGTTTGACTTTTTCTCAATAAATTCTCTTAACCAATTTTTATAACCTAAAAAAACAAACTGGCTGGTTATCTATAGGAGTGGGCAGGGATAAAATCTTAACTAAAGTTGGTTTAAGTTGCGTAAATTCTTTTTGTTGTAGCTGACTGGAAATTAAATTACATCCTTTAATTGTATCTTGTACATGCACAAGGACTTTCAAAAACGGAAATGATGTTTGAAATATCAAATGAATAAACAGTTAGTCTGGTGCAGCCAAAATGGCTTACTTTCATTTCAACTGTAACAATCTTTTGAATTACCGATCTAGACAAAGAGAATGAATCTGTTTCGATTTTAAAAATATACTTTTTTTTTAGATCAAACTATATCCAAACAACAACAACAACAACAACAAAATGCTTTTTACGAGGGCTATGTATATTTTACTGCAATGCACGCTACCTTTGCAGCCCCAATGAAGCAGCGAAAAAATTAAGAATTTCAGTGTTACTGCTTAGATCTATCTTTGCTTTATTCAATAAAATATCCCAGAAAAGTAAGTACAAGAATGTTAAATATTATTATTGTCTATTAGAACTACGTTACACAGAAGGAACATCAAAGTTTCCAGATATATGGTGGTTACTATGGTGAGAAGATCTGTCTCATGGATCATGAAAAATTTACGACCACTAGCCAGATGCTTATTGGTCATAGATTTTCACTTTTAATGTGTAGGTAGTGTGGTTAATAACAAGTCACTGAAAGAGTCCTAAAACATTTTTTGAATTTTGCTTGTTTGGTATGATGAAACAAATATATTGCATACAAATTCTGATTTAAGTCGAAGACAGCTTCATGATCCTGGGGCCTGAGGTCAGTCCACGCAGGTCCGTGGAGTTCATGCTCCCAAGGTACATGTAGCTATAGCTTCCGTGTTGATGGAGAAAAGCCCATGCAAAATCATAAGCTAATATACAAAGAGACGGCAAGTAACGATGTAAACAATATATATAGTAGCATAGCCACTTGAATTAAAGTTAATATTAGAAAGCTAATAAATGCATACAAAAAATGTTAAAGTAAAAAACATTCATATATTCTTACGCCGATATCTAGGTTCGCGATGCCTGGTTGCCATACATATATACATATATAAATTACAATAAATCATAGTTTAGAAAAGTGTACAAAAATATTTTAACTGATGTAAATATACATTTAGTTTCAATAGATACAAAATCATACTTTCATTTGTAACATAATTAAGAACACAGGACTTATGGCCTGTAATGCTTTTTATAATCAACCGTTACAAAGGCATTATCATTTTGTCACATTAATATATAGTTTGAAATTATAGAAGTCTAAGTTAAATGCACACGAAATCGACAAATCAATCTATATTTTATAGTTAAGTGTGGAATTCTATGATAAACTTACTTAAATGTAACATATGATTGGTATAATTGAAATGGCTTAGTTGTTTTGATTATTGTTACTGAAGTTGGTTATACGAAGGGGGGACTATTTTAAAAAATATAGGAAAAAAAAATGAATGAATCGATGGTATTTAGAAAAACGGAATCTTAACATAGCAATTATTTTTTTAACCCCATTGGTGTGAATGTTAAAAACATTCAACACAATCTTTTTTTATTGCACAGTGGTCGAATTTGCAGGTAAAACCCGCGATAAAGATAAGGTGTTTTAGACATAGGATATGGAACTGCTCATTTCATATATTGTACATTGTTAGGATAACGTTTTGAATGCTACAATTATGTATGTGTCTGGCTGAGTGGAGTTTAAAAAGCACGTAGCATCGTCTTTGAAGAGGACCAGACTCAATACACTGAGAGAGAGAGAGAGAGAGAGAGAGAGAGAGAGAGAGAGAGAGAGAGAGAGAGTGCTATGTATTTTCCTTATTTTTACTTCCAGTTTTTACATGCTTGGAGAAATCCTTAATAATTCAAACTTTTATAAATAAAATGTTAAAAAATTACCTACGAGAAAAAGTAGGGAGGGGCAGGGGCTACATGTCTGTGTAATCATACACACTATATCAACTAGATTTACTTGGTAAACAGACCTCTGACGCCCTGCCATCCTATGGCCAATGAGGCATTTTGATCCCTACAAAAAGTAATTGTGTGATCTTGTAAAACTGTCGCCATTTTATACCGGTCTAAGAATTAATATAAACATCATTGTTCGAATAATGCATAAGGGTGTGCCATATTAATGTGAGAGGTAAATTGAAATTAACAATTAAATACGTACCTTAATTCTTTTTTTAAAACAATCTTTTGGTGGGAAACTACTGTTGTTTTTATATCTCTCAGAACTTCAAGCAGTTCAGTTTGACCCTCTTTATCGGTTTTAAAATATCTTAGTCACGGAAGTTCTCAGCTGGAATACAATGCAATTCACACTTGACCTAAAATTTATCATCCACCTGCTTATCATAGTGCTGTTGCTACACATGCGTTAATTCTAATATCTTGTCTAAAGTTTATAAATACACTTGATTTTCATAACTGTATTTAAATCTGAAAGGACAATAAAACCTTTCAAAATGTTGTATTCATATTCCAAAACATGTTTTGGAAACTAAAAAGCCAGTATAACATGGATAAATTTATGTATAACATATAACGTGCATCTTGACATTCAGATTTAAAAAACCCGCAGATTTTGATGTAGCTTAATGTGCTGACATCGCATATTGGAAAAACATAGATGACAATGACAGGGGAACAAGTACGGAGCCTGATACCAATATAACAGTGCATCACAAAACAAGTATTCCTTTTAAAGGAATGATCGGCATGTGAGATCATTGGTCAGCCCTGATAATGTAATACGAGAGCATTACGCTTCATGCAAAAAACTATATATAGCACCTTTTTGTTGATTTTCGAAATGGCAAAGGATGAAATACGCTTTACTTGTAGTAGGCAAATTATATTTTTGATAAATATTCTTACGCACGTGTGAAGAAAAAAACGTGATTTTAATAATTATGTATGTAACTGTATAAATGTTTTAATTTCAAGACAAACGGATAAAATTAAGGGTTTTAGCAATCTACGTGTAATAAAAGATATGAATGTGGGTGTCATTGCATAGTAAATAAAGTACCATATCTCAAAGAATTGCATAAGGACGTATCGACCCGCTTCGCTTCGTATCAAATACTTAAACTATAGTTCCGAGATCAGATACCATTTGTCACTTGCATGTAACAGATTGCACACAATGGGAACGTAGTATAATCGAAATCATTAAAAAGTTAAAGTAATCATTGGACATAGAACTTAAAGAAAAGCAAGAGAAAACTTTAATGCGTTGACTCAGAACAATTAGGCCCATTGGAACAAACATCATACTGTCTTGAACTTCTCTTAATCTCACTACGGTTCCCATAGTAATTTCAACAAATCCAACAACAACAACAAATAAATTAACAAAATTTTTTACCATCAACATATTCAAACCAAGGATCGACTCATGCATCTAGACAAGGTAAAATATTTCAAACACAGCGATTGCAGAGCAAAAGTTAAAACAACGGAACAAAAATTAAATATGTATAAGAACATGATACAATCCAATAGTAATTTTAGATGTGATGATTAAATTGATCATGATAGCGAAGACTGATTTGGACTAGGTCGCCCAAGGTTAGAATTTGCTCCTGCTAGAGAAACTTTTTGTTATCTTCGAATCATTGGCGAATTACTTCACTCTTCTTGTGTGCTCTCTGAACTCTGTGGTTGGGATAAGTCGAATAAAGATGAAAACGCGTAAGCGACGTATATTTGATAGCTCTTTTGTGTGTTTTCCAGATAATGAAGAATTCCATTTTACAAGCAGCAATGACATAGGAAAAGTGAATAAGTTGTTATTTTTGAGTTATCAAAGACCTTACATTAGTATATTTTTAACAACAGTGTTTTTGAACCGATTTATCAAGTTAGCAGGTAATGTCCACAATGGTCATAAAGGTAACAACAATGGGATGGGCGACAACATGGCATTCCCCCTAAATCAACATATCATGCCCTAGCTCCCTTCTTAGAAAAGTAGCACACTGGGATGACTGCAATCGTGCTACGGGCACAATTCAAAGTAAATTTGATAATAAAGTTGTAATAAATAATTTTGATATTATTAGTCCACATGATATATCAATATACATCAACAGCAACTACAACAAACTCACTACATACTAAGAACAGTTCAATGGTTAAATTGAAGGTGACATTTATGCCGTCTCGACCACTATGACGTATGCAGTAACCAAACGGTAGCTGCTATCCAGGTCACCATCATCGGGCCATTTACTCAGCTATCTGTTGGAAAGAAAAAGCAAAAAAACAAACGGCAGCAAACTATTTTATAACACTGAAATACTGAATAAACTCGAGATAAATGTATGTCCTAAAAATTTGTAAAAGAGAAAACATATCACAATAATATAAACAAGGATTAAGTTGGGCGGGTATTTCGAATCTTAAAAATATTTTCAGCTCCTTAAGTTACCAATCTTTTCTTTCCGTTACTATATGAAAAAAGGGAGATAAATAAAAAACTAATCTTGTGCAATCGGATAAGTCAATCCCGGCTACATTATCCACCCTGACGGAGCTAAACAATAAGGTAAAATAATTGCGGGGGGGGGGGGGGGTGGGGTTTTTTGATAACCGCTCATATTACGAGACAAACTCAAATATGCTTTATTATCAAAGACCTTAGATTAATATATTTTCAACAACACTGTTTTTGAACTGATTTATTAACAATTAATTATGTCCACAATGGTCAAAAGGATTACAACAATGGGGTAGCCGACAACATGGCATACCCCCTATATCAAAATTTTTTGCCCATCCTGCTTTGTTGACCACAATAAATTTGATATTAACAGAACAGTTCAGAAACGTTTCAAAATTTTGAAATTGCTTGCATGTTTTTGTTTTTATATTACTATGTATTATTCAAACACCCATTTAGTAGGTTATGTTATAATCTATTTAGGGACTAAATAGTATTAAGAATGAAATAGTTATACAGTCATGTAAAACTTTAATTATGTTTTAAGTTTTTGAATTCAGCTGTAAATTATAATAAACACTTCCCTTAAGGCATCTCACTCCTCACGTTTTAATTTAATTGCGCATATGTTCATTATATTTAATATAAGTATAATTTTATTAATTTAATCATTACAGAAAGATCATCATTTCATAATTACACAAAATTCATAAAAAAAAATCCAATTGAATTCAAGAAACAAAGAAGTTTAAGGGGGAACTTTTTTCTCGTGTGGAAGGTTTTTTAGACGAACATGATAGAAACCAGCAATATAATGAATTTTCAATATACATGTACTTTTTTTTTTTATTATTATTATTCTTGTACAAACTAAATTTACAGAGAGTGATAGACTTTTAGCATAAAATTATGCATATATATAGAAAAGGTCTGAATTTTTTAAAGCCAAAATTTGCGAGAACCTTAGATTTGAAGCCATATATCTAAACTTTGACATCACTGAGGCCAATGTTTTATTTTGTCAAAATAATAACGAATACATATCTACGCAAACTGGATTAATCTTATAAAATCCTTGATATTCAAAATGCTAAAATCAAATTGTAACTAATATAGAATTCTTATATTTCAAGTGCAAAAAGGTCACACATAAAATATATACAGCTTCGTACAAAATGTTTTCGTAATCCCTCTATTCAGTGTGATGATTGTGCATAATTCAAAACAATATTTCAAGAAAAAATTCGCTTAATCAAAAATACTGACAACAAATCCTAATGAGGCTGAAATTATATTTAGGTGCAAAAAGGTCAAATCAAATTGGCCTTAACTCAGAGAGATGAACACTGACCTCCCATTATCTTTGTATTTTTCAAGTATGTTTTGTCTACAGATTTCAATGATATACATGTACTTCTCAAGAAATTCTTGATAGAAGAACATTGAGGAGTGGGGTACCTTAATGAATCGTGGACTTTGCCCTTGGGAATACAATCTGCGTATTGGTCAGTAAGGGGGGGTGGCTAGTCGGGGAAGATGATGACACCCAGTGTGTTAATAGCCTTTTGATTACAGCACCAGCCTTTATAAATCGTTGCAGCGACAATTAGCTTTGCAGTTCTTCTAAGATCCTGAGAATGTCAGGGGCACAATTAAGAGTCGACCATGAATTGGTTAATTTTGTTATTGGTTAGTTGGTTAATTTAAACAAGTGATTTTATGGTTAATAATTGGGTTAGTTTTATTGGTAGATTTGGATGAAATCCGGATTATCTACGGTGCTCTTCTGGAATTCTTGAAAATTACTTTTATTAATAACGGATTAGTTTTAATTACTTGTGATGTTTTTAAACCGAGTTACAGGTGTTTACTATCCTTTGGAAAACTATTGGTGGCGTCGATTTACCATAGTTTTAGGACAACGGGAGTGGTGGTGATAAAATATTGTTGGTGGCGTCGATTCACCACAATCTGTTCGCCAGAGTTTATTTAAATCTTTACCGGTAGTTACCTATACGAAAAATTTGGGGTAATAACTAGTTTAACGAGTGTTTGAATTTCTTAATTTTGTTTCATTGTTTAGTCATTGATCCCACATTAGTTTTTAATAAACTGTATATCGTTTTTGTATACTGAACTTATTTCCTGTGAGTTTCCAACACCAAAGAAGTTGCGCTACATTACGCTATTGTCTAATAAATTATTCAAACCCGAAGTTTGTTAACGTTTCGAGCCGCGTCACAATATATAAAATTTGACTTAATTCTGCTATTGAGATAATTTAATTTGTTTTCAATCGAGTACATATCATCACTTAGATTTTTTGGAAAAATGCAGAGATTTGAGTTTTCTCAAATTCAAGAAAAAAATCAGACTATTATAAGATTATTATTTTATGTGATTGTTAAGAAAAAAAATCGAGTTTGTTAATTACTTTAGTGCAACTCGGGAATTTTTCTTTCTTAAATTGATTACCGTTGCTATGAACTTTTCAAAAAGTAGGAATTTTTGTGCTATTTTCTTTAATTTCCACAGCAACAACACATCTGTGCTGCATAACAAAGCTTTTTGGGGTATATAAGGACATTTGGTAGACTGTTCATTTTTTCAGTTTTCGGTTTTTCTTGGCCAATTTAACATAGCAGCGGAGTACATTTTTCATAAAAAAAATAGTCATTGATAGGAATGTACATGTAAAAAGTAAAGATTTACAATGTATCCAATTTAGATTACAAAGAAATGTAATAAAAACGATTTTTATAATATTCAACGGTTTTTATGTAAACATTTTAAAAAATATCGTATAACCATTTCAACGAGTTGGGCAAAGCAAATATAATATCACACAAAAATAGATGTTCTGATTATCTCATACGGTTTGATTTATAACTTTTTGAAAGAATTGATATTTTTTAGCCTAATCGATTACTTTGTCTTATTGTGACCTTGCGCAGTCCTATTTTTTTATATCATTTTGGAGATAAAGACAGCTGTTTAAATGTAAAATTTAACTGAAACATGCCTTGAAACAATTCTTTTTCTCTAAATATTTATTTCTTAGGGCTTGATAACTAAAATAAAAATAGTGCAGGCTTGAAAAGTCAAGTGCTCGTTTGTTTGCAATTGAATATTGACTTGAACGAAAAACTAGCTGATGTTACTTTTGATTTGAAGTTGAAAATATTGATTAAAGATTCTTGCTGGTGGTAAAGTAAAAGTCTTGGTAGGCATTATTACGGTAAATTCTTGTGAACACAATCAAACCGTTCAATTTTCATCATGCATCGCGTTGTCAATAGCTAACGTGATTTGCAGTTTTATTAACACATCCCTATTTGTTGTCCGTCATGATTTATAAAGTAAATCTCTGATAAAATTATTTTCTAGAAGAATAAATATTGATTTGAAATATACAGGAAAATCTTCAAAACTAGGTCAATGAAGCGTTGAAGCGAGGGATTATGTCAAAAATAGTTCTGACCTGAAGAATTTGATAAATTATCGCCCGTAAGAATTTGATAACTTATCGCCCGTTTGATAAAAAAAGCTGTATGAGATAAAATATTTTCTCTGAAGCTCAGGAAGCAGTGGACTGTTTTTATTTATACAATTCAGTGTAACAAGGGGAGTTATCAAAACTCTCTAACTAGAATTTCCTCAGTTCCCATTCAGCACAAATACCTTTAATTCACCCCTTATCAGACAATTACACATTTCTGAGGTAAAGTACTAGTCAGAACAGGTACGATTTTCTTTATATTGGTTTTTCATGAGATTTCGACCCTTTCATATTTCGCATATTTTAATGATTTTTTCAGCTTTTTGACCTCCCCAAGATTATACCCTGCAAATGATTGACATTCCGTACCATGTGCATGTTGCACCATCACATGTCAGAAACCTGCTATTGTATAGCTTACTATGTCCCATTCACCTACTTTTTGTTATTTTACCTCCCGTCTGTAACATGCAATTTCACTGTGTAATTAAAAGTCAATACAACAGTCATAGTCACCAGTTTCGAATTCGCATTTTACTTCTGATTCCATGTATTAAACCATAAGGGCCAACATATTCCATAAAAATTTTAACAAGAGACATCTCTCTAACTATTGATAATTACTAAAAATCATTTCATAAATTTTAGCAACATTTCTAAGCATTCAAGTACAGCAACGCTCAATTTTACCAAAAAAAATGACGGGTACTTTGTCCCTTGCTCCATCGACATATTACACCTAACAGAAGAAGTGTACAGAGTGTACAGTGTGATTGCAAATTCCCACATACACTATACATCATCGTTATATGTGTAAATTTTCAAATAAATTTTCATGTACACTTTGTACAATTCAACTTTAAGTGTACTGTGTCAGTGAGGTTCAGTGAAAATGTTGTACACACTGCTCATAAAACGTTAGTGTAAAACGAAGGCTACAATCGGTCTTCGTAGGACATTGACATTATTTCTAATTATTTATACTTTGATATTCATTAATTAATTATAATTAATATTCATTTTAAATTTTCAATTCAATCATGTTGGTTTTGTTTTGCTATTAAATTATAAAATTTAATGTATATACATTTCTTTGGTAATTGTTCAGGTTCAACCGGATTTAAAATAATCATACACGCACTGGCGCTAGTATAGTTAAGTAATCGATATACTACTAGTGCATGTACATATATGTATTTTCTTTAATCTTGAAATGTCTAGAAAATGGTAAAAAAAAATCAATATCCGTGTTTGTTCATAAGTCACCAAACTACTTAACTCATTGGTGCCATTTTATATTAATATCATTAACGACAAAAAAAAAGAAGATACGGAATTTTATTGTATCGTTTATATATGATTCACAGAAATACCGACACAGTGTTTCCTTTATGAACGAACAATGCTAATAAAAATATATGTCATAGAAATGATTATTATCTCCCAATTCACTACTACTTATGCTTAGTTCGGGCTCATGATTACAAGTGGCACATAAATGTTTTCAAAAGACTTTTATTAAAAAAAACTGTTGAAATTACAATTTTGCTGACCTATTCATATTTCAGTCATTACAAAATAGTACATACAAGTAAATACTTTTATTTCATAACAGTAACTGTTTATAAGAAAGCAACTTTTCAAATCAATAAGAAATTAAATGTATGTACAAGATTGTGTGTTTTAGCCACACAATAAAAACTCTCAACACATCTATAAAATGAAACGAAATTAAACGGAAAGTGAAAAAGTGAAATTGTAACAATCAATTAAAAACTAGTGGGTATTGTTTTTTTATACAAAAAAACACATGTCTCCCCTTCTCCCAAAGGATTGTAATATGGGGCAAATTTAATAAGTGAAAAAGAATGAAGTCAGCTATATGTTAGATATCATCCATATATGATACAGTTTAGAAAATGAATTAACTTGAGACACAAGATTGGTCAAGGTCAAAAATTATGGAGGCGTGCACTCCTTCTCAATACCATCTACCTATGTTCCAAGTTTGAAGCCTTAATGTCAAAAGCTATCCAAGTTACCACCCAGACAAAATTTAATTTTTTTTTTTAATTTGACCTTGAGTAAAACAAGGTCAAGGTCAAATATTAATCAATAGTACACCTCAGTGTATTATAATTAATCTTTGTGTAAAGTTTGAAGTCCTTCTGTCAAAGAATATTTAGGAGGTGAACAATGAAGTTTTTTCTAATTTGACCTTGAAATATAATTTTTAGGTCAAGGTCAAAAATTTTGGTAAGGTTGATATGGACTATATACCATCTATGTATGATACAAGTTAAAAGATTGTATAATTAAGGAGTCTTGTGTTATGGTCCGGACTATATATTTTATAAAACGCTTGACCTTGAAGAAGATAATAAGTCAAGGTCAAAAATTTTGATGGCGTGCACTTCTTCTTAATACCATCTACCTACGTTCCAAGTTTGAAGTCTTAATGTCAAAAGGTATCTAAGTTATCACCCAGACAAAATTTAATTATTTTTTCTCAAGTTGACCTTGAGTAAAACAAGGTCAAGGTCAAATATTTATCAATTGTACACCCCAGTGTATTATAATTGTTCTTTGTGTAAAGTTTGAAGTCCTTCTGTCAAAGAATATTTAGGAGGTAAACAATGAAGTTTTTTCTAATTTGACCTTGAAATATAATTTTTAGGTCAAGGTCAAAATTTTTGGTAAGGTTGAACTGGACTATATACCATCTATGTATGATACAAGTTAAAAGATTGTATGATTAAGGAGTCTTGTGTTATGGTCCGGACTATATTTTTTATATAACGCTTGACCTTGAAGAAGGTAATAGGTCAAGGTCAAAAATTTTGATAGCCTGCACTTTTTCTTAATACCATCTACCTATGTTCCAAGTTTGAAGTCTTAATGTCAAAAGGTATCTAAGGTACCACCCAGACAAAATTTAATTATTTTTTCTCAAGTTGACCTTGAGTAAAACAAGGTCAAGGTCAAATATTTATCAATAGTACACCTCAGTGTATTATAATTAATCTTTGTGTAAAGTTTGAAGTCCTTCTGTCAAAGAATATTTAGGAGGTGAACAATGAAGTTTTTTCTAATTTGACCTTGAAATATAATTTTTAGGTCAAGGTCAAAAATTTTGGTAAGGTTGATATGGACTATATACCATCTATGTATGATACAAGTTAAAAGATTGTATAATTAAGGAGTCTTGTGTTATGGTCCGGACTATATATTTTATAAAACGCTTGACCTTGAAGAAGATAATAAGTCAAGGTCAAAAATTTTGATGGCGTGCACTTCTTCTTAATACCATCTACCTACGTTCCAAGTTTGAAGTCTTAATGTCAAAAGGTATCTAAGTTATCACCCAGACAAAATTTAATTATTTTTTCTCAAGTTGACCTTGAGTAAAACAAGGTCAAGGTCAAATATTTATCAATTGTACACCCCAGTGTATTATAATTGTTCTTTGTGTAAAGTTTGAAGTCCTTCTGTCAAAGAATATTTAGGAGGTAAACAATGAAGTTTTTTCTAATTTGACCTTGAAATATAATTTTTAGGTCAAGGTCAAAATTTTTGGTAAGGTTGAACTGGACTATATACCATCTATGTATGATACAAGTTAAAAGATTGTATGATTAAGGAGTCTTGTGTTATGGTCCGGACTATATTTTTTATATAACGCTTGACCTTGAAGAAGGTAATAGGTCAAGGTCAAAAATTTTGATAGCCTGCACTTTTTCTTAATACCATCTACCTATGTTCCAAGTTTGAAGTCTTAATGTCAAAAGGTATCTAAGGTACCACCCAGACAAAATTTAATTATTTTTTCTCAAGTTGACCTTGAGTAAAACAAGGTCAAGGTCAAATATTTATCAATAGTACACCTCAGTGTATTATAATTGTTCTTTGTGTAAAGTTTGAAGTCCTTCTGTCAAAGAATATTTAGGAGGTGAACAATGAAGTTTTTTCTGATTTGACCTTGAAATAAAATTTTAAGGTCAAGGTCAAAAATTTTGGTAAGGTTCAACTGGACTATATGCCATTTATCTATGATACAAGTTAAAAGTTTGTATGTTTAAGGAATCTTGTGTTATAGTCCAAACTCTATTTTTTATAAAACGCTTGACCTTGAAAAAGAAGATAGGTCAAGGTCAAAAATTTTGGTGGCGTGCACTCCTTCTCAATACCATCTACCTATGTTCTAAGTTTGAAGTCTTAATGTCAAAGGGTATTTAAGTTACGGCTTGGACAAATTTGGATGAAGAAGAATAAGAAGAATAAGAAGAATAAGAAGAAGAAGAATAAGAAAGTCGACAAAAACAATATGTCTCCCCTTTGAAAGGGGAGACATAATAACAACATGATTATCCTCGATTTTTTTCAAACATTTATAATGAGTCATTATGATAATACATGCTATCAACGGATGAACTTTAAGATAACTGACATAAATACATTGATTAGCACCTAATAAAATGTATATTCTTAGTCTTTACTTATGATTACAAAGTAGAAAATATTGTTTTTTAATGTTTTTTTTCTGTAGGAAAAAAACTGCTAAAACTACAATTTCGTAGACAAATTCATAATGCATATATTTTGTTACTGTAAGAAACATAAAACATAACAGATACAAAATCTATCAACTATTCAACATATGTAAAGGTTTGTCCGCCATAATGAGAAAATTAAACAATGATTAAACTGAACTTGTGACAAGCAATTGAAAATTTCAAAATGAATATACAAATTTCCTTAATATACATTGTTCAAAATACGGCTATGTCCCGATTTGCCGGTATATGTGCTTTAATAATCACCTGATGTTTATACTTAATCTATACCTACAATTACACAAAAGTATATATATATATATATATATATATATATATATATATATATATATATATATATATATATATATATATATATATATATATAGTTTTCTCATGATTTTTAACCAAAAAAAATAATGCAACAATAACATTTTTGCAGGGTACAGGTTTCCTTCATAAAACAATATGAACATAAAATAATGAACATACACTGTAAAGCTACTGAAAAATAGAACAGATTCAAAATATCTATAAAATTTGAACACATTCACAGAGATGTTTACCTAATTACTGTTTAAACATCAAAACCCTTTATACAAACAAAATAGTGAAAAGTACAGACTAAACAATTGGTCATCCAAAGTAAATTGAATTTGTGGCAAAATAATGATTAGAGCATTTTATTGAACCAAATTCAACTTTGCTGGACGTGGCGTTAGAAAAGAAACATTTGATTTCGATTCATTACAAAGATTCTGGTTAAAGATCAACGTCTTAATCTTTTGCCACTTGTTTCTCACTCTTCGTGTGTACATTTTGGACATTTTATTTCTCTTACATGCCCCCATAGGTGACTCTAAGCTTATGTCCTGGCTAGATGATAGAGGACTCGCAGATTTCATCAGCAAATTACAGCAGACAACAACTACTGGGTGACATTGATGAAGCTCGACCTCCAAGAATCCAAGGTAAGTCATGTACCCTTGTAGTTATAAAATAAAAACAGATCAAGATTCAGATCACGAAGGTTATCAATTACTCGTATAAGAACTTTTTGTATGATTACTGTTTTTTTTTTCTAAAATACTAGTTCTTGTTAATTTATTTTACTATGTCAAATATTTACTTTGACGCGTTTAATTGCGGTAAAACAAATTCTAATAGAAAAACACGGTAATCATAATGCATTTAACATAATTAGATTTAACGAGGCCGGGTGTAATTTGTTAAGCCCTAGATTTTTGAATGAAAATTTTTACATGAATTTCTACTGATATAATTATTTTTTAAGATAAAAAAAAGACATTTACCAAATCGTTTGTTTAGGGGATCATCTCAAAGTTTATTAATTTTTAACATAGGTCTCTATGGGATTTTGCTTCAAATGTATCAATTTTGCAGTTTTTACATTTTTTAAAAACTTCTGTCCTAGGGATTTCTTTTTCTGTTCTACATATTAAGGTTATTGCTAAAAAGCATCAAATGGTGAAAAAAAAACACCTGTTTACCTCCTGGTTTGTTCGAGGGGTCTTATCAAAGTTTTTTTTTGTATGCCCAATTTCCCAGATTTGTCAGAAATAGCTATTTTTATTTGACTAAGGCGGAAATGGTTATCTTTATCGTATTATATAAAACATTCAGACATAACTAAGTAATAAATAAATATATAACATCACATATTAAGGGTCATTAATATCAAATGCATGGTAACTATCTTGAAATATATGAATTAAGCTATATTTAGGCGGGTTATGAAAACGTGTTAGGGCTAGGCTTGTTTAACCCTCTTCACGTTTTCGACCCGAGCCCAAATATAGCTTATACTTCAAAACATTTATGTTATTCCACAATATACATGTAATATCAATTTTACGCATCAATCGAAGTATTTTCAACAAATTCCGCTGAATATCTGCAATTGAAACTATCACGACATGGCGTCAACAAAGCAAAATGATGACGTCACATTACAAATGAAACGCTGCGCGAAAGCGTGCATACTCGATCTGTACTCGGCCTCGTTAAAAAAATAAAAATATATTATAAGTATTTAAAAAACGCATTTCAAATGTTATAAGAAACATACCTATGTCAAAACGCTCAAACCCAGGAATCAGTAATGGTTTGTCCATACGTGCAATGTAGAATAAATTAATACAGATAGAAGTCAGGACACGGAATGTACATCGGTACAACCCAGTCAGGATATAGTAGAAAAACAGGAAAAATGACAAGTTCTGGTATACCCGTCTGAAAAAAAGAAACAAGAAAGCTTTTGTACATGAATTTATTTTTCCTGGGTAACAGCTTACAAGTTATGATATACAACGTTTCACCTTTTCTTGTCAAAAAGGTTTTACGTATCCTTGTGCAGGGTGATTTTAATTTAATAAAATTTTAAATCTTTATCGTATCAGAAGTATTTCCTAAAGGACTATGTGCGGTATTATGCATTTTTGCCCCCCAAAATCAGTTTTATAAAGAGCTTTAAAAATAAGGTGAAAGATATTCAAGTCATATTGAAAATATGGGTGTAAAAGGTTATTATCAAAATGACGTAATAATGTAGAAATGACGTCATGAAGATTGCCTTATTTTAATAAATTGATGTTAAGTAGCAAAATCTGGGTGTTTTCCGATGGACTGGGAAACATCGAGTGCAAGCTTGCTCAAGTACCATCTTGTAGCATAATGTGTATAACTTTCTCAAGAAAAACATATATATGTTAAAACCACACTTGAGCAGACCTGCGCTCTATACTTACAAATGCAAAACATAAAGCAAAAATGAGTATATTTTCATCTGTTTGCAAATTTGCTCATTTAGGGGACGTCATAGATAAACAGCGAATGAGCAATTATGACAAGATTAAAGTGATAGGCATCCTCTGTACAACGATTTATGAAGATTTGATTTTTTTTTAAATTGGTTGAAATCGGGGGCATATATTTGACCATACCGCACATAGTCCTTTTGGGAATTAATAAAAGGGATACATCTTGGGCAGTTATATTATAAGTCTTTTTTGAATATGAATTCTTCATTTGCAATGAATAGTGCGAAAAGATTTAATATACAAATAGTTTTTATTAGTAATACGATAAAAAAGAGATGGTTTTACATTCCTGTATTAAAGCGGCATCATTGATCATGTCTAGTGATATT
The DNA here is from genome assembly GCF_025612915.1 of Magallana angulata. Classification (NCBI taxonomy): domain Eukaryota; kingdom Metazoa; phylum Mollusca; class Bivalvia; order Ostreida; family Ostreidae; genus Magallana; species Magallana angulata. The sequence continues at coordinate 49,340,232 of NC_069116.1, forward strand.
TGTTCTTTTAAGAAATCAATTTAATAATTGCGCGTAGTGCATAGATGAAAAAGTTTCGCGGTCAGTTTTTCTTCGATATGTCAATCAATAAAAAAATTATCAAATTCATTACTTATCATTTAATAAAACATTTTCAAATCATAAAATGTGAAGTGTCATTGATCAAAAATGTAAATAATGTAAATAAAGCGGCGCGTATAAACACAAAACAACATCAGCAACAATATTCAAAATGGATGCGGCTTCAGCTAATGAAGAGCTATTGAGCAGACTTTAATGGATTGAACAAAAATTGAGAGTTGAAATCTGAACAGAATGAATTGAAAACGAAGGAAAATAAATCCGATGACTTGTGATATTATTCATTGTGCACTAAGATTCGTTAAAAGTGATTTTAATGTAACTTACAGGAATATTATGCAACTGGGCATAACCATGCAATGAGATGCGACTGTGGACGAAAATAGTTGATATATCGACACATGATAGTATGTATGTGCAACTTTTGTAAAAGTTGGGTAACTCGATAGCCAGTAAGGTACATAACTATGATATGTCTGTCGCTTGGAATACGCAGAAGGAGTTGATGCACTACTCATAGCTTTGCTTTACGATGCTTGTTCTGACCGATCATGTACCGTACTGAACGTGTGTTAATTTAACGTTATTAAATTTGAACAGCAATGTTACCGTGAACGTGTAGATCTACAAGCCATTCCTTGAATTGGAACAGCCAGCCTCGCCGTAATTATTGAACATGTTCTTAACAGACGAAATCGTGGAAAGACGCTTAATTTTCTATTTCATGAATTTTATTGATAGACTGGTATCAAAGAAATTTTTCGACCAATCAGAAGCGCCAGTATCTCATCAAACGAATAAATATCAAATGATTAACGAATAAAGATATCGTCTAATACGATAAAAATCTATTGAAGTTTATTTTTAGAAAAACTGCCGAAGAAATATATCAAGAGGCCCATGGGCCACATCGCTCATCTGAGGAACAATAGGTCTGATAAAATCAGCTTAAGGTTTTGATCCTCATGAGCCTCATTTTTCATCATAAGAATGATATCTTACTTTCAACCTTTATAATTTGAATGATATAAAATGAATTTTAGAGAGTATCATTGCATTTTATAAAGTTATTGTAAATTTGCCTACGATGGATAAAATTGAATTAAGAAACAAGTTGAGTTAAAAAAATTGCGGTGCATCGATTGGCTCGAACTCTATACCAAGATGTATATAATTGGGAGTGCTCCGTTGATCCACTACGCCAAGCATGCAGTTGTGTAACTGATGGTTATACCAGAAGTAGAATACTAAACTAAAATTGTCTCTATAAAAGTCAGATTTATGGTACGAATGAAAGATATATGGCTAATATAGAGTTATCGAACTTTGCTGAGAATCGAAAATAGTTAATGGAGTCATGATACAAACTATCTGGACAATGTACAATATCACATGTAGATCCTGTATAAATAAAATCCATTTCCCCCTGGATATTTTTATGTTTATAATCATAAGTCCCTTAAGGTATACGTTTACTCAGAATGAAAAAAAATTCCACTGATGATAATGAAAAACCATCTTTTGTGTGTTAAAGACCTATCATGGGAGTGCTATTTTTCACTTTCAAAAAAATAGGTCAATGACCTACTTTTTGCGATAATGGCCATTGAATATTTTACGAAAATTTAAGAAAAGTCCCTAAAAATTTTACAGTATGATTGGAATTTTCTTAATTGTGAAAAAAATACAAATTGCTTAACTCTTTTGAAAATGAAATACAGTTTATAAATGGCGGTGACACTAAACAGACACAAAGCATCAAGTTTTCATTCACAATTTTTATGAATATTCCAGTCCGAATTTCCTCTATCAGTTTTCAAATTCCTACCCTTTTTTAATTTAATTTTACAAAAAATGAATGATGATAATACTAAAACATTTATAGCATTAAACTAGGTATATTGACCTTAACCAGCAGGCATAAAAGTTATATGAGGTCAATTATCAAAATTTTGAGATATGATCTCTTTTATCGTTTTGAGGCATTTTGCAATATTTTTGTAGTGTGTGCCACTCGAATATCTAATAATTTCCTGGCTGATTGTATCATGAGGAGAAGATTTTTTAAAGATTTACTCAATATATTCCTATGTAAAATTTTGACCCCCCCCCCATTGTGGCCCGACCCTACCCCCAGGGCTCATGATTTTCACAACTTTGAATCTACAATACATGAGAATGCTTCCACACAAGTTTCAGCTTTCCTGGCCGATTAGTTTCCGAGGAGAAATTTTTAAAGATTTACTCAATATATTCCTATGTAAAACTTTGACTCCCCATTGTTGCCCCACCGTACCCCCGGGGGTCATAATTTTCACAACTTTGAATCTACACTACCTGAGGATGCCTCCTTGCAAGTTACAGCTTTCCTGGTCAAATGGTTCTTGAGAAGAAGAAATTTTCTCAAAAATTTTCAATAATTTCTAATTATCTTTCCTTGAAAAAAGGTGTGATCCTTAAATTTCACAGCTTTGAATTGCCTAAGGGTGATTTGTGCCAAGTTTGGTTGAAATTGGCCGGGGAGTTCTTGAGAAAATGTTGAAAATGTAAAGAGTTTACGGACAGACGGACGGACGACAGACAAAATGTGATCAGAAAAGCTCACTTGAGCTTTCAGCTCAGGTGAGCTAAAAATGTTACTGAAAGTAAGCAACAGTTTCATTCACAATTAGATGTCTGTCCTTTCGTGTTTGAAAAATTCAGCATAATTTTGCCAACTAAATCTTTTTTGTCTCTATAACATACCAAAAAATATAATTTATAAAATTATTTTAAAATGTTTTTATTGCAATTCAAACTACCTGTTATCCAGAGCCAGTGCCTTTTCCCAGTGCTTTTCATTGTCAGAACTTAGATAATGATTTTGTAGGAACACACGACTACTGATGAATCGAAGAATGAATCTCAGGACAAACAAAAAGATCACACCAGGTCTGCAGTAGACAAAACGGGTTATAGATAGGATAAGAAAAAATATATGTTATAAAAGAAGATAAGTTTAATACTTACAAAACAAATTCCAGTGGTGTCAGAAACACTTCTGGAACCTTTTTCATTATTGGCAAAATACAAAAGTAAGATAACAGGATGCAAAACACAATCACCACTGATTGGAAAAGAACGTAACCTAAAAAAAATCATAATGTAGTTTTATTTCAAGTTCTTTTAATTACTTCATTCTATTACTGGAAAACTGATCTCTGGTTCTATTATAGGAAACCGTAAAACCTTATCTAGGGTTCTTTTAATATATCGATCTTTTCATAACAAAATTGCGTTATCAATAACATATCTTCCATTATTGGGACCTGGACACGATTAAGGCACAAAATGTCTAATTTTGTTTTTCTGTTTTAATGTCTAGTATGGTTAACATGCATGCTTTAATGCCTCATCCACCTTTTTTTTTAATATCGAATTACAAGCGAGATAATAGAGTACAGAATAGTTTGCTTGTAGACAAAGCGCGAATCTTCATATTGTTCACATGTGTTTTGTCTTGGTGTTCGTCTCCATTAAATCTACAATAGTTGGTGGAAATTTTATTTATCAACACAATGAATCAATTTATCCCTTTTGCCATGAGGCAAGATTAAGAAAATATATGAACAGTACATTATTTTGTGAACAAAAAGAGACTTTAATTAAGTTTTATTTACCTTAAAAATGAAATGCTTTCTTTGGTGATACATGTACATGAACATATCCCACATTAGGTTTATTTTTTCTGCAATAATGATCGCTACCTTCATAACCCATATAAATTAAACAAAAACAAATTAATAAACTGGTCCTAAAAAGATAAATTAACTTAATTATTCTTAATGTATATCGGTGCGTAAAATAAACGAATTTAAGAAAACAGCCTAATTGTCTTCTATGTTCTTCTATGGGAGTCTGACATTATCATGTTTATTACGTGCAGTCTGTGATTTTTCTTAGGTTATTGAAGGCTTCGACCGATCGATAAACTGGTTAGAGCTGGATTGTGTCGATTTCAGTCCTGACAGGTTCTATACACCTGCGAATTACAATTATTGTCCGTAAGAAATAAAGGGAATCGTACTAAGTGGATATAAATATATAACGGTAAATTATAACCTCTATATCTCCCGTGCAACTTGACTTCAAACAGCAAATATTTATAATACCCAACGTTATCACTCTGTAAAGTAAGTAAAATCGTGTCTAGGTCCTTTCAATAACTGTTCTTATTACTTAAAAATGCTTTACGCACAATTATACTACACCTTATCTACTGTTATTTTTAATATTTAAATTCATTTTTTTAAATGGAAAACAACACTTTTTGAATTATATTATGGTAATCAAATCAATCAGACCTGCAATAAGATATGAAACCTGGTGTCCTGCATACATTAGATTTTTTACCTAAAAAAAAGTAAATAGTTAATTATTCACACCAGTAGTATTTTTCATTGTTAAAAAGCCTATGTCACCTATTTTTTTTTTACATGATATGCCAATCAGGATGTACATGTAATTAGTTTTAGCAAACGTTGCCAACTACACGCAATTCATTTTCGTGCAACATAAGTTAACCTCTTCTAAAAAAAAAAAGTCAGGAAACTGAATCTTTATATTAAATTTATAGTATATCTGCATCGTGTTTAACTCAAATGCTGTATCATGGAAATTGTGCATATTATAGCTCTATCTAAACAGCTTTGACTTTGGGTAGTTGTGTCAAACAGCGTAGGTCTGACGTAGGTCTGTCTATTTCGCTACTGGCCATTCCTTGGCTCATTGAAATCAACAAGATTTGTTTCGCTTTTAAGCTAAAACTATGCAATCTGTGTATATTTCACTTAAAACCCACGCCGTTTTTAACTTGTTTTGATGCAAGAAAAAGATAATTACATTCTACGGAAAGTACAAGGTCGTGTTGAAATGGTTCTATATGAAACACTGCATGAAAGTAAGATTAATTCTTACCAGCATTTCTGAGTGATCAAGTTTGCATTGACTGGGAATAAAAGATTTGTCTCCTCTCCATCTTTTCATGAGATGTTGTCTCTGAGACCGGTAGATAAGGACCATGTTGGTTATCAGATAAACAGCTGATGTGATGTTGCTGATTATCAACGACACTAAATTAAGACAAAAGAAAGATAGAAATGGCATTATTTTAGAATGCCATATGATTCACATATTAATTGTTAATGTATTTGTTTTTGGGAGTTGATTTTAATCAACTCTCCTATGCAGTTACTCTGACAAACCGAAAGTGAAACAATGTTTAGACCAAAGCACAAATCATCGCCGCTGACAAGAATTAGTTCTTGTGAATAATATATAAATCCGAAATAATGTATGCTTGTATGCTAAAGCATTGTTTTTCAAAGAAAAATATTTATAAATACCTTGAAAATAGTTAGATTTTAAAATTTAGCTATTTTTGTAGTTGTATGTATTCTTACGCCATAGTTCAATAAAGTCTCGACGCTCGGCTGTCACCGACAAGCAGAGAGTCTATCTTGCTTGTCGGAGATTAACGGCGACAGCCGAGCGTTCGGTTGAACGAGATCTAGACGAGAGTTTAATATTGCTTGGATTCATAAATTTTCCAGAAATACTTCTATCACTGATACATAGTTTAACATGATTCATATGGGGTTTTATCAACATTCTTGTGTCGAAAATGTGCGTAATTCAAATCAGATTAGAAACTACCTGTACTTGTCATGCAAAATAACATATCATTGATTTTAAAATAAATAACCATCGATAAAATCAACTCCCGTCAGTTCTTCGGTACTTTGATTAGAAATGTAATTCATCGAGATGTTTACAATACAAAAACTACCTCTAATGACGTCCGATAAAATGACAATCTGTTCGTGAACATTCATTGAAATATTAAAGACAAGATCCGCCAAATTCGACAACAAACTCTCAAATATCTCTCCTAGATAAATCGTCGCTAGAAAATTCTACAAATAAATCATCAGTTATTTTTCAGATAATTAGGTTAATATCTGATACAAGAATGAAAATGAAATGATTAAAAAAGATGTCAGAAGTAAATAAAATTAGCGAAATAATAAAATAATTACCGAGTAGAACACAAGTATAACAATGGTATTGATGGCAAGAGTCCTTGTTGTACACCGATACAGGCTTTTGTGAAGACAACATAGCTTTGCTTCTGCCAAAACGGTCTCCGAATACGAAACAATTCTTTGTCTATCAATAAGTAAATGTGTATTTTTAAACTTGACTTATTTAAAAACATACTGAGCTATAAACTTATACATCTGTACTAATTTCATTAATATATATTATTGATAAAGAAATTACCTGTTCATGTACTTTTAAAAAATACTGTACTCAATGATATCCTTATCAACAATTCAAATTTTTAAAAAATTTAAACTGCTTTAAAACGGAGCAAAATTGTTCACAATGTTTATGACTTAATTAGAAGTAGTGAACTGATATATTATATCTGTTAATATACAATTTTTATAACACAACTCTCAGAGAGAGAGAGAGAGAGAGAGAGAGAGAGAGAGAGAGAGAGAGAGAGAGAGAGAGAGAGAGAGTAAAGGTAAAGACAATGATTCACGCAGATAAACCTATAGACATATACCTAATATCGTTTTCCTCTATATTAGATTTGGGTGCCACCAAAAGTTTCTTAACATGCAAAACTTGGTCAATCTTTACTAGGTCTTCTTTGTGCTGAGTTCAGAAAAAAAAACCCCAGAATACAAGAATTGTTTAATATATGGAATTTTATGCGTATAGAATTCAACCAAGAATTTTAAACGAAAATATTCTTACAAATTTGGATTTTTTAAATATGGCTGTGTAAAATCGGTAGACAAACAAAATCATGATGTAGATTTCACTGACAAGCGTAACAGCATACAGAGCCCAGTGCTGAAAATATAGAAAAATTATGGACAAATAATGAGCAGATCTCACAACAAATATGACAGACTTAATGTACGCGATTTCGAAAATTTAGACAATAAAGCGCCTCTAACATGCACAGTTTCTCATTTATTATTAAACTTCAAATACAAATGATATTCAGAAATATTTCAAGTGATCTCTTGCTTGCAAAAAAAAAAAAAATTGTTTACTTAAATTGTTCAAGTTTATTTTTTGTTTAAACAATACAAAAAATAAATCCAAAATTTTTTTTTAGAAACTTATCAATGAATCATCAATGACAAATACGAATATTTCAAATGTGAAAGAAAAAAGACTCGATAAGCTCTGTCATTTACAAGTATAAAAATTCAGCGTGTATTTCTCCCTTAGTCGCATTGAAAACATGCGACCTTCAATTTCCTTTGAATACACTTAGCTAATTCATGCGCCAGGAGCACATATAAAAACATCATCACGCTGTTTGAGTATATATATTTTTTATGTAAGATTAATTGAAATGTTGATCAACTTGATGTGTTCTAATTGAAAATAATTGTTAATTGTCTTTTCATCAATAAAGAGAAAAAATTGACAAATTTTCTGGCACTTTTTCTAAAGGCGCGGAAGCGACCTAAATAGCATGTTAATATGGCTGTTCCATGTATGTTTAGGCCCTGTCACACCAAGCTGCGTCCCCACGGCGTGTTCACGGCGTTGTAAAATTCTTGAAATCGCCGTAGGATCGCAAGAAAAATTAGGAAAAAATGTACCGTTTTATTTGAAAACTTTACAAGTGGGGTCGCCAGGGCGTCCTTACGGCGACCGAGGCGTTCTTACGGAGCTCCCACGGCGTGTAACTGCGTTTCCATGGAGTTCTACTTGGCGATTAACTGCGCTCTCGCTGAGTCTCCGCCGCGCGCTCATGGTGTGCTAGGAGATTTTACCGCGCGTCCACGGCGTGCTCTGCGCGCTGACTGCGTGCACAAGACGTTCTTTACTTCTTGGTAGGTTAATATTAATTTGTACTATTGTATGGGAAACAAACAAGAATTGACAACAAATGATTAAAAAATTGTTTTCATTTTATGAAAAGGTACATTGTAATATTGAAACATAGTTACTTCTTAACAATTTGTGAAGGACTAGGATAAAACTTTTAGTAGTCAGGTCTACAAAAAAAATCCGTTATTAGTTGTTAGAAAACATAGAAAAGATTTGAAGACATCAGAACCAAATGGCATGAATTCCATCTACGTCCATTGATAGATCTTATTATACTTTTTACATAGTCATCTACATCCAGTTTGATAATTATTACATCGCTTGTTATTGTACAACAGCTATTTTTCGAGTTTTCGTGGTCTTGATGACAACGCAGTAGAAACGCCGTGGGAGCGCGGTATAAACGCAGAAGAAACGTCACGAGAGCGCGATGAACGCAGCAACAGCCCTTTGGGGTCGCTGTGTGAACGCAGCCAAATGGAAAGCAACTTGTTCAAACGCTGTGGATGCGCAGTGAGAGCGCGATAGAGACGCAGTGAGATCCCAAAGGACTCCGTGAGGTCTCCGTGCAAGCGCAAATGACTTATCACTGCGTCTACACTGCGATTAGCTGCGTTCCTTGAGCGCGCCGACGGAGCTCTCGTGGCGCTGTCACGGCGACCTCACTACGCTTCTACGGCGTGTTTATCAGAACGCCGAGCCATGGCGCGTACTTTGCGATGGACGAAGATGCCGTTGCGTTCTTACGGCGCTCAAGGAGACTCTACTGCGTTTACATTGGCGTTTTAGATTATTTAAGGACGCAGCGGGATCGCCGTGAGGACGCAGCTCCGGTGTGACAGGGGTTTTTCCTATCCCTGACTAAGAGCGTAAATTATGGCTTTAGAGCGACTAACACAATAGTTCATACAAAGAGACATTAGTATGAAAATATAAATATAAGCATTGAATGCATAGTTTTGGAGGTCGTCGATCCTATAACACACCAAATGGTGCAGACAAATTAGCATACCGCTAACGCACTGTATTCAATTTGTCTGTACTGCCTGGTCTGTTATATGACCGACGATATCCAAAAATAAGCATTCAATGCTTAAATAACACATTTCAATATGAAAGCCTTGTATAATTTATACACAATCTCTATAATGTCAGCCAACAAAACACGGATTACTTAAACAATGTTGTCTCTCGTTGATTTGTTAGCTTTTAAATTCATTATTTCCTTACCCATCTCGATACATCACATATGTAACTTCTTGCAAACATAACAGATGTCCTACAACAGTATGGAAACAAAGTTGAATCATTATTATTATTCCAACTAGTACTCAATTCAAATTTAGATTATTTTATCCCTTAACTACACGATATAGTTTCTAAGCAGACCTGGACATTCATGTATTCTTTAGGTCAAATGGTTTTAAGAAGAATTTTCAAAAAGATTTTATATATATATATATATATATATATATATATATATATATATATATATATATATATATATATATATATATATATATATATATATATAATTATATATTCCTGTTACTGATGATGCTTTGTGTCACGTTTGGTTAACATTGACCCCGTGGTTCTACAGATTGAAGAAGTTGAAAATGTGAAAAGTATACGGACGGACGGACAGACGGACGGACTGATGCCGGACAAAAAGGGATCAGAAAAGCTCACTTGAGCTTTCAGGTCAGATGAGCGAAAAAAAAACCCACAAAAAACGGACAAGGTGACAATTTTTTTTTCGCTATATACATTTTAGAGATATACTTTATTATTAGATATATTAGGAATTCTGCTAGAAAATAAATTCAAAGAAAAAGGTCAGTTTTTTCAGCTTTCGTAAGCATGTTACAGTTGTATAACAACAATATTGCACATTCTGAATACATACCGATGTATGTAAAATTCAATATAGGTAAACTCTTTTATACAACGTTTGTTTTTGGATGTTTTAATCAAAACGGGCATTACATTTACAGAGCTTGTTAACTGAATATTTTGTGACCCGTGTAGAAGAATAATGACCCCCATAGAGTAATACCGACTTGTTTTGTCAACCGCTGGTGAATAATTAAATTTAGTTACTTCTCGATACTTCTATGATTTTTCGGGGGTAATTAATTATACAGAATACATCAGGTTTTCATAGTTTTTCAACACTTGAAAATCAAACATAGTTGTGAATGTTTACCGGGATCTTTCTATGTTACTTTACTATTATAAAAAGAATTTAAATGTTGCTATACTAGTTATCCGATAATTTGTAAGCTCATCCTCGGGATTTCTTAGACGCATGGAATGAAAATTAACGTGGCTTCCGAAGGGTATGTGATATGATGAAAAATATGACGATGACAAGGAAATATGAAGTTCCCTTTCACGTGATTATATTGAACCAATCAGTTAACGCGTTATACAGAATTATTATAATGAGGTATTGTAAGAACATTTGTTCCATTTAGATAAAAATCAAGAAATGCTAAGCTTGCAATTTAAATACCAACATACATGTATAATCAGATTAAGTTCCTATGCAAACAGCCGACTTACAATGCAGTCAATATTGCAGGATTCATAAAATGTTGAAGAATTAAACTCAATACATTCATTTGACATTATGGACATACATGTAGACCTAATGTGTCTGCATACATTGTACTATTCAGTGAAGAATGTGTATTAAAAAGTCGTATTGGATCAACATTCTTATAATTTAATATACTGAAGCGGTGCGTATTTGAAAACTTACAACAGTAATGTATAGAGAAATCCGACGAGAGAACCAAATACTCTTGATGACGAGTTCAAACAGGCGAAGATGGGATAAAACACCAGTGCGGCTAGGAACGTCAGAAGAAACAAAACTACGGCTGAAATATAAACATTATAAAGTGAACACTTACTTTCGAGAAGTATTACTGCGCATTAGAGGATACAATCATTATGATAATTGTATTGTATTCTGGGTTAAACTATTTCTGATCTAGTCTAACAAACCTTACCGGTCAACCATCTATTTACTAATAACTTAGTAAAAAACAAATAAAATAGAATATATTCCAGAGTACATCCGAAGGCTGCTGCGTTGGCAACTGAGTTTGATGTGCCGTCCAGAAAATTGATGGGCCTGGAATGAAATTTTTCAAATCGTTACCAGAGACCTCAAATCATTCAGGAAGCTTTTTGTGTTTGTTGTGTCCACAAATACTATAAAACAATGCTATAAGATATACACAAAATCCAAACAAGAGGCCCACAGGCCCTGAGGGTAACCAGAGTGCCAAAGTCATTAGATTGGCATGTCCAAGTATCATTTTAAGTTCCATTTTAGACTTCATTTTGAAGACTCAATCCTAATCTGAGGCTTCTCACTTTTAACCTTTGCTTTTATTATTTGATAATTAAAAAATTTTTCCGTGAAAATGGATGGGGCGTACGGGTGTCAAGAGTCGGAGAAATATCAGGGTATTTATACTCTAGCTCACATGGCAAATATTATAAAAAAAAATAATAATAATAAAAAATTTTGGTACAAAGAGACCTGCAGGTCTGTAATGGCCAATCTTTCATAATATTTACAATTTTTTTAATGCACACAACATGCAAACAGCTTACGTTTACAATAAAACCATGCACAGAAAATTAAAGTAGATTGTTAATATATGACAGACACTAACAGCAATGACACCTATAAAAAATACATGTTCACTGTATTGCTATATTGACCACCCCCTTCGAATATAAACGGCCTCATATTCTGTTAAATATGCAGTGAATTTCACAATTTGAGAACATGATAACATGACCATAATAACAATGCATTTAGTTTATCTCCCACGACTGTGACAGTACAGAAAAATATAATTAAATTGATACATTTTCGCTAAACATGGCCATATTGCTATTGGCCCTTCTGTCCTAGGGGTAATTAATTCCACAAATTAGAAATAGGGCCTTACGAATACCAGAATTCTGCATTTAATTGTCAATTGAAGTGAAAAAGAAGATTTTCTAAGATTTAGTACATTTTCACAGCATGGCCATGTTGGCCCCGCCTTAGAACATGAACTTATTATACAGAGGCCTTGAATTTCACTTTTTTGTATAGGACTTCATGGACATCGTTTTTATAAGCTCACCTGAGCCAAAGGCTCAAGTGAGCTTTTCTGATCACAATTTGTCCGTTGTCTGTCGTTGTCGTTGTTGTTAACTTTTCACATTTTCATCTTCTTCTCAAGAACCACTGGGCAGATTTCAACCAAATTTGGTACAAAGCACCACTAGGTAAAGGGAATTCAAGTTTGTTCAAATGAAGGGCCACGCCCTCTTTAAAGGGGAGATAATTGAGAATTATTGAAAATTTGTTGGTATTTTTCAAAAATCTTCTTCTCAAAAACTATTTGGCCTGAAAAGCTAAAACTTGTGTGGAGGCATCCTCAGGTAGTGTAGATACAAGTTTGTTCAAATCATGGTCCCCGGGGGTAGGAGGGGCCACAAGACGGGGATCAAGTTTTACATAGGAATATATTGAAAAAATCTTTAAAAATCTTCTTCTCAAAAACTATTGGGCCAGGAAAGCCCAAATAAAAATGGAAGCATCCACAGGTAGTGTAGATTCAAATTTGTTCAAATCATGGTCCCTGGGAGTAGGTTGCGGCCACATTTGGGGGATGAAGTTTTACATAGGAATATATAGAGAAAATCTTAAAAAATCTTCTTCTTAAAACTATTGGGCCACAAAAGCTCAAATTAAAATGGAAGCATCCACAGGTAGTGTAGATTCAAGTTCGTTCAAATCATGGTCCCCGGGGTAGGGTGGGGCCACAAGAAGGGGATGAAGTTTTACATAGGAATATATAGAGAAAATCTTAAAAATCTTCTTCTTAAAAACTACTGGGCCACAAAAGCTCAAATTAAAATGGAAGCATCCACGGGTAGTGTAGATTCAAGTTCGTTAAAATCATGGTCCCCGGGGTAGGGTGGGGCCACAAGAAGGGGATGAAGTTTTACATAGGAATATAAAGAGAAAATCTTTAAAAATCTTCTTCTCAAAAACTATTAGGCCAGGAAAGCTCAAATTTGAGTGGAAGCATCCTCAGATAGTGTGGATTCAAGTTCGTTAAAATCATGGTCCCCGGGGGTAGGGTGGGGCCACAATAGGGGGATAAATTTTTACAAAGGAATATATAGAGAAAATCTTAAAAAATCTTCTTCTTAAAAAGAATTAGGCCAGAAAAGATCAAATTAAAATGGGAGCATCCTCAGGTAGTGTAGATTCAAGTTTGTTCAAATCATAGTCCCTGGGGGTAGGGCGGGGCCACAATGGGGGGATCAAGTTTTACATAGGAATATATATTAAAAATCTCCTTATCAAAAACTATTAGGCCAGAAAGCTCAAATTTGAATGGAAGCATCCTCAGGTAGTGTAGATTCAAGTTTGTTCAAATCATAGTCCCTGGGGGTAGGGCGGGGCCACAATGGGGGGATCAAGTTTTACATAGGAATATATATTAAAAATCTCCTTATCAAAAACTATTAGGCCAGAAAGCTCAAATTTGAATGGAAGCATCCTCAGGTAGTGTAGATTCAAGTTTGTTTATATCATGATCCCGGGGGTAGGGTGGGGCCACAATTGGGGGATCAAGTTTTACATAGGAAATAGTAAATCTTTAAAAATCTTCTTTTTAAAGACCATTTGGCCAGAAAAGCTTTAACTTGTGTAGAGGCATCCTCGGGTAGTGTAAATTCAAAATCACAGTCCCTAGTGGTAGGGCGGGGCCGTGATGGCGGTTTGAATTTTTACATATATAGAGAAAATCTTTAAAAATATTCTGGGAAAGTTTTTCGGTCCAAAACTCAGTACTCAGTGTGAAAGCACAGGTTATGCATATATAAGTTTGATGAAACCATGATACCCTAGAGAAAAGTGGGGCAACAAAATTGGGGGGGGGGTATATAGGAAAAGAGAAAAATCATCTTACAGGTACAACAACAAAAGGGGCTTGGTATTTACCAAAAGAAAGAGGTGGATAAAAATTGGCAGATTTTCAATTTTTTTTAACAAGATCTACTGTACTTAGTTGTCAAGATATTTTGATACTGTAATGCTAAATTGATCAGAATTAAGGCAATTGTTGCTCAGGTGAGCGATGTGGCCCCTGGGCCTCTTGTTTCAAATTTAAATGGGTGCTGAAAAGAAGACTGTTTACAAATTTAATTTATTTTTACTTCATAACCATATTGACCCCATATTAGGACTTAAGTTTTCTCAAATATGCATGAGAGTAGAGAAGAGATTTTTGATTACAATATTTAATACATTTTCACTGTATGGGGACATTGGCCCGCCCTAGGGCCTGAGTCCCAAACTTAAGGACCATGAATTTTACAACTTCGGTAGAGGACTTTATGGACATCAGAATGTTGTATTCAAACTTTTCTCAACTATACGTGGAAGTAAAGAAAAATATTTTTCAAGATTAATACTTTTCACTATATTACTTTATTGTCCCCACACTAGGGTCTAAACCCCTGACCAAGCGATCATAAATTTCACGATTTAGGAAGAAGGCTTCGTGAAGATCATAATTATCCATCCATTCTATCTCTTACTACTATGGAAGAAGAAAAAAAAAGATTTTCCAAGATTATATTTATATATTTCACAAAATGGCCATAATGACCCATCCTAAGGCCTAAATCCTTGATTAAGGGATATAAATTCAACACTTTTGGTAAAGTGCATCGTGGACATCCTAATCATGCATTCAGTTTTATTCAAATATTTATGGAAGTAGAGAAGAAGATTTCTAAGATTAATACATTTCACTAAACCGCCAGAATGGCCTCACCCAGGGTCTGAATCCTTGACCAAGGGGCAATAAATTGCACAATTTTTATAGACGGACTCATTGATCATATCTTAACAATGCATTTAGATGTTTCCCCAAATGTGTGGGAGTTTTGAAATATTTTTGCATAGTTTGCCCCACCGATGAGGTCCAGGGGGTGGTGGGTCAGACATTTCACAATTTAGGTTCATTTTCTCCTAGAGATGCTTCACACTAAAAATGATTACAATTGGCCTTGCAGTTTTAAAGAAGATAAAATGTAAATTGGTAACGCACGACGACTAATGAAAACTAATTTCAACAGGTCACCTTAGTGACTCAGGTGACCTAAAAAGACTGCTATTCTTATTAAAACATATCCTCTTTTATGCTCTCTATCATAATATTGCATCAATTTTTTGCTAAGATTTTTTACAAGATACGATATTTCTTCAATAGAACCCATTAATTCAAAATTGATAATAACATATCAAAGACTCACAGTGGTAGTCCGGGTTTTCCATGACAAACATCAGATTTGTATCGTCTTCTCTCGAACAGGGATATGATTAGTATCGCTACTAACTGAAATAATATGTACTCTGATAACGTATTATTCTACTTCCATCCTTAAATCTAAAGTATTGTTATCTCCTAAAGACGTGAAATAAACTGAAAATTTCAGCATTTAACAAAATCATAAACATTAAGTGGTTCAGAGAAGTTGTAATGAAAATGGAAGGAAAAGTAAGCAAGTTCACGTACAACACTCTCCGCCATATCTTGACTATAATACACATAACAAGTTATTATAGCTTTCCAGAAAACTTGCTTGACTCAACAGAACTATTTAATTGATGTATGCATGTATCAATTAGACTGTTATAAGAAATGTGTATTTATGTACATGTATATAAAGGAATTTATGTGATCGAAATACTTACAGTTTTATGTATCATATTTTTACTATGTTACAATTTAAAATTGTTCATACTATGATAGTATGAGGATTTAAAGGGTCTTTTGGGGTTTTCATACTCATCCCGCTAAGAGTATTTTTATGCTATTTGCCGGATCCTAAGTAAATCAAATTTGGCTCCGAATAGGTGTGCTTCGGAAGTTTTGCCCACCTCCACCCCTTCTAGCCTACTTACTATAAGTTATTTGTTTGTTTGAGTTGAATGGATAACTTCCTCTTCAGTTATAAAAGACGTGGGATATTTTTGGGGCCATCCTCCTGCTGCATTGCTTATTACTTTATTACTAAATGTATACGGTCTCACATTTTCATGTTTATATTTAGTATAACTTCATCTGTCATTTTTAATAAATGCTCTTCCCACAAGCCAGTGTTTTTCTTAATCAAGGTAGCAGCAGAACAGAGCTGCATATGTGGTTCAGGTTCTATTTAACAGCTGCTGATCATAAATTCATAAAAGGAACGTGCAGCTTCGATCAAGTGCATGTATAATTATGTATATCACTTGAAATAAATAATTTCATTAATTAAAATTATTTTAGGAATGTACGTAAATCAAATAATAATATGTTAGCTTGAAAGCGGAAGATAAACATTTTAGAATTATATTTGTTATTACATGTAATATTAAGATGTAAAATCAACTGAAAGGCATCTTTAAGAAATAGGAAAGGATATAATTCATGCACGTAGCATTATTGTTTAAATTGTGTGGGGGCAGCTTTATCCAAAACATCTTGACAACCAATTAAAAAAAAGAGTGAAGTTTACAAAATCATGAAAGATAATACTAATTGTTATAATATATTTCAATTCAATTGAAATTCCTTATCTTCAGTTTCATTTATTACATGCTTTAGGAAAAATGGAGAAGGGCAGCTAAAGTGGAGAAGGGCAGCAAAAGTGGAGAAAGAGGGGGAGATCGATATTATACAAATATTGACTGGGGTTGAGGGCAACATTGATTATATTAGCCCCCGAGGGACGAAATATTGCCCGACGCGAAGCGGAGGGCAATATATTCGTCCCAAGGGGGCTAATATAATCAATGTTGCCCGAAAACACAGTCAACATTTGTTTTGTTATATGAAGAAACAAACCAAAATTTAAGAAATTAATTGAAAACAGATCGCCGTAATTTTCTCAGCTCAACAAAGAATTCACGAATTCAATTCAAAAGTTCATTTCAAACTATCCTCAGCATCAAACGGTCGCTGGTGATATTCCGCCGACCGTAAGAATTAACATACAGATGTTCTACCTGATTTTACTTCACAGTAATTCGCAAATCCTTAAATCCGTTATCATAGCAAACCGTCGCATTGCGCGTCCGTTGTTTACTTTCGTTGACTGACTGTCTATTATGACGTCACCTTGTTTTGGAGTCGCGAAGAATTATTTACGTCACCGTTTACGAATCAACAAATCAGAGGCGATTATTTGAAATAGAGGGAATGTTCTCTAGATATTATTCCTAGCCGGTCAATATCAAAAAAATATTGACCGGTCAATATTTTTCGGACGAGCTAATATTAAAATTATTGACTATTCGTCTATATAGAGTTATATAGTGAGAATATACTACTGAATATAACAATTCCATTTATTATATGTAATGTTTTTAAAAAATGTCTGCTGCAGAAAAAAAGTTGTGGAAGGCACCCCTCCTCCCCCCCCCCCCCCCAATCGATGTGCACGTGTTTGTGATGTATACGCGGTATGCCCTGGAGTATTCTCATGTTCACAATTTGGACCCGTCCACTAATCTGCAAAAAGAATTGGACATATTTTGGCTTTATCATTCATGCAACGGCTGAGATCTCGATCCGATGGTTTGAATGAACTCATCCATTGACATAGATAGATTAATTGGGAGGGATTCTAATGACTTTTTTGGCATTTATTTTTAATAATTACATATATTTTACTTTGGATCGAATGTTTTGGAAGAAATCTAACAAATTCACCCACACAATGACTTATGGTAATTGTTAACTTAATTCATTGAGTAAGAAGACGCGAGTTGTGTACCCTTTTCAAGATGAATGAAATCGTCTAATTGATCGAAAATCAGGCCACCCCCGCTTCGGTGATTAAGTTTCTTCTGCAAATGAATATATACATGTGTGTATTTTGTTTAAATTCAAACTGATAATTCTTTGTTAATGATGGTAATCCAACAGCAATTATGACTTACATTCTACCGTAATAGACAATATGTCACAACTTGTTGCGATGACCCCCCTCCCCCATATCTACCGTTTAAATACAGTTAATGTATTTTTAAATCAGGATTACACACGTGCATGGTGAACAACCCTTTTACTTGAAAACTGTTGCTCATTATATTCCATATAACATTTTCATCCATAATTGTGAATGTCAATGCTGACTCATCAAACATGCATCCAATTCGGTTAATTTTTGTTTTATGAAAAATCTTGATCGATATTGCTTGCTTCCATTGTCTGCACTGTTTCGGAGAAGGTACATGTAACTTTTACACCTTGGATATGCCTGACGTCAGGCAATGAATGACAGGATAAACATTAAATACATTAAAAATCTATCTATCTATCTATCTATCTATCTATCTATCTATCTATCTATCTATCTATCTATCTATCTATCTATCTATCTATCTATCTAACTATCTATCATCTATCTATCTATCTATCTTTCTTTCTTTTTTTCTTTCTTGTTTAGTACATACCGCATAAAGAGGCATTCCAATATCATAAAATATTGCATTTGTATATTCCTTGCAAAGTTCACTAGTCGAAGATGGAGCAGGCTCAGTAGTTGTCACGTTACTGGTTTGGTTTTGCATTCTACAAACATATTGACAATAGCTAAAGCTTTATTTTTATATGTATGTGTTAAGCTTTTTAAAAGATCCTTAAAAGTATTGTAATATTGTGTTACTTACTTGAAAATAATCGTTTGAAATATAGCATATATCATTAGTCTAGTATTTCATCTTGATATAAAGAAATGTTTTTCTTTGTTTGTTTTTTTCAATATGATTCAACTTTGACGGACAAGTAAATGTCTGTCTATTTTTTCATGACGAAAATTTATCTAATTTTATCAGCTTAGACTTTTTATGTATACTTACATGTAGCCCATGCTTATTTACGAGCCTACCGTTTTAGGAAAGAATGATAGCTTATTCGATGATAACATGGTGAGCTAGCGCTGTGGCCATCGTAAAACACTGAAGCAGATTTCTAAAACATTGGTTTATATTTCTGAATCGATTATATAACAACAGGAAGGCACCATGGTGTAGCATACTGGAATTGTGTTGGAGTGGGGTCTCAATTTAGAATTGTGAGTCTAGAGTGGACGTCACATCGGCAATGGCATATCTTATTGCCTTTATCATTATGTAGTTACTGTAATTTCAATTTCGAGGTGAAAATTTTCAAGAACCATTGCAATCGTATCTTCTCGGGCCTTTCCGGCAAGCTCGGAAAACATATCCGAAGTTGTTTTCCGAGCTTGAAGGAATTTAAGATAAAGTAAGCTATCTATTATAGTATTGAATATAACGTATAAGACCTTAAGCTATTGTTACTTTTTGACTTTTACAGTAAAACACAAAACTTCATGTGAATATGATAAAACGAAATTCAAATGGTACAGTTTATCTACAGTAGTAAAGTATTCCCAGAATCCCCCACTATGGAGTCGAGCATGCGTATTCCAGTGAAAAAGACTAACGTAGTTGCTAGCGCTCGAGAGCTCTAGCAATAAGCCTAGGTTTAATAAAACGGATGTACACGCGGCATTCCGAGCAGCCCGAGTTCTATTCGCTTTTCACTATTTACTATACACTATTCAAACTTAATATAAACATGCTAATATACGAACAAACCAGTAATATAGTAAAAAAAATTATAGCCATGGTTGATGCTTTTGATGTGCAATACTATGCTTTAAAAAAAAAGAATGGGTGTCTGTTTTGTATAAAAGAAACATTCTGCATAAAATAGTAAATTCTGTTTTACTATTAAGGCTATTACTAGGGCAGGCGCGGATGGAAAATTAATCCTTATTGGCATGTTAATTGTTGCAACAGCGGAAAAAGAATATTTTCTATTACCTCATTTATCCACTAATAAATGAGGATAAAGTTTTCAATCAATTAAAGTCTTGATTTTATTTTGACTACAAGTACGTAGATTCTGGGAAATAGAAAACACGAGGCACGATTTTTACTGCCAAACTGAAAGGGACAAATAAAACTACGTGGTCTAAAATTTTAATGATAATAACATTTGCAGGGGTGTGTATATTTATAAGATACATGTAGATCGATATATCAAATTTGAGCTGAATTTGTGCAACGGTGGTTGGTAAAATGATCGAAAAGTGATTTTTTCATACTTTTTTTGCAAAGTGTAAGAGGCACAACTCTGTCAAAAATCATTGCACCGGAACAATATTGGAACTCGGAGTGTATATTAATAAGGTAAATCTATATTGTAAGTTTGAGTTGAATGTGTGCAACTGTTGTTGAGATAATTATCGGAAAATGAATTAATGATGGAATGACATGTACAGAAGGACGAAATGACGGAACGGGGCAACACTATATGTCCCAGCCATGGCGGGGCAGAAAAATCCTGTCTCACTGGTGAAATAACTTCTGTATCCAACTATAGAGCATTGAATGTTCTCTATTTGTTTACTGATTATAATCTCTTTAATAATGTTTCGGTCGGATAACAAATTGATTTTTTTTTTAGAAAAAAACAACACGAAATGCAATTCTTGAAAATAGAGTAAATCGATTTAAAATTTCTATTCAATGTACGTGAGCCTCCAAAGTATCCAGCATTGTACTACTTGTAGTTAAACTCGAAAGTTTATGTGAGGACGAGATGTTTTCAGACAGATTTCACTCGTCAACGAACCTCCTTAAGCTTTTTCTCTATTATTTCTTTTCATGTATGAGATGGTTTTGAAATGATTTTTTTTTTTAGAAAACGTTGTTTCTTTTTTATTTCTGAGTAATATCTACTTCTTCCTGCATGTTTACCCATTCTGCATTGTTTTTTGAAAATTGACACGTTATATTATCACATTACAGTAAGACCAGGAAACAGTTTTAAAAGGCTTTGTCGGTGTTAGTAAGGACGTCAAGGAAACAAACGTATCACCCTTGAAATATTTGCATTTCTTATCTCAACTCAACGTTAGTCAAATATCCTTGTTCAAAGAGGATAAATGTAGCGTGAATCATGAATGCATATAAGTTTTAATTAAAATGCTAAGCGGAATAGAAATAAAATTTAAGTTATTAACTTAAACTTAATTGTTGTTGTCCGATATTCAAAGAGAATAAAGCATGACATTGATATTATTAATTCAAATGATTTTGCAAAGAGTAAGACGACAGTTGAAGGATAAAAGTAGCTGATTGATAACAACTTGCATAGTAGTTAAAACTGGCAGACTAATTCGAGAATCTCTGCTGAAATCTCATTTCAAAGAAAATTATCTAATAGAAATATTACAACAACTTACCTCTTCACTCACTTTCTGGTTTCCAAACAGTGAATGATTTTGGCGGGAAATGATGTTTCCGTTTAAATACTAAGAATTAGCAGGTTAAAAAAACACATTTTGCATTTTTTTAAAAATGAAAACGTGTATAGTCACGTGTTAGGGTATTGCTTACGTAATTTATGTTTCCAACCGAATGATCACCCAACTTTTTAATCTAAAAAAACCCCCACTTTACCTAAAAAATAAAGTGCTTTTAACACGGGCCATTAATCACCAGGTGCAAAGGCATTGCTAATTGGTTACATACATGTAACAATTTTGAAATAACAGAATTTTCAACTTAATAATACAGATGAATCTATATTGTTAATGTGAAGTCTATAATTGTATGATTCATAACTTTTAATGTAACATATAATTGTATAATGGATATGACTTATTTGTTTTGACTGAATATAAAACAAAATATGGTTATATCAAGGGCAGGTATTTTCTTTTTTTTTTAAAATTGAATGACTCGATGGTAATCACAGAGAAAGAAATATAACAAAGCTATTTTTGTATGCTCCTTGGTCGGAATGTTCAGACAAAGTCAACACAATCTTTCTTTTTGATTTTGCAGCGCACGCGGTGGAATTTGCAGGTAAAACCCGTAATAGGATAGGGTGTTATGAGACAGAGGACAATAAAAAGGCATATTTTAAAATGTTTTTATTATATGAGAAGGTGTCTGATCTAGGCTAGCGGAGTTATCATATACACTATATCAACTAGATTTAAATGTTATCAGACCTATGACGTCCTGACATCAGGATCCTTGACAAAACATTACCTTCTTCATGTGCTTTTTTGTTTTTTTAATCGCAATCTATGGCCCATGAGGCATATTTTATACATGTAGCTACAAAATGAAATTGTGTGATCTTGTGAAATATACATGCATGTTTAAGAAATAACATCTGCATCAATATTTGATTTAATGCGTATGCATGTGCAATATTAATTTAATATTAAATTAAATTGTCTGAGATTGTCCGGAACTGAAATTTAGAAAGTGTTTCATAAACAAACATACCTTTTCTTATTCTATTACAATGATTCCTTGGTGGGAGACTAGTGTTTTCTTAAAATCTCTCAGAACTCTAGGCAGTTCAGTTGATCCTTTATCATCGATTTAATTTAATATCTTAGTCACGGAAGTTCCCACTTGACTTAATCCCTCACCTGTTTATCGTTGTTCTGTTGAGCAACATACTTTTAACGCTAACTTAGCAATTGTTAAATCCTCTCTAAATTTTATACACTTCTTTTTCATATATTTAAATCTGGAAGGCTGAAGCACCTATCAAATTGTAGTCTTGATTACAAGTTTCCAAAACTATGTTTGATAAACAATAAAGCCAGTAAAGCATGGGAAAAAATGGTATTTTTTTTAACTAGTAACGTGTATCTTAACATTCAATTTAAATAAGAACGCATATTTTGATATAGCTTAGCGTGCTGACTTAGCATTAAAGAACTAATACTTAGTCTAAATAATGCAAATAACATGGAGAGAAGTACCGAACCTGATGTCAATGTAAAACAATGCATCACAAAATAGAAAACATATCAGTTATGTAGATATTTGCTAAAATATTGAAACACAAAACTGGTAACAAAAGGAACAAATCTAACCAAATCTAATATAGGCAAGTACACCTAGAACTATACCATACATAATACATAATGAAATTGATCCAGACACATGCTGAACATCATTTCAAACATGCTTAGAATTATTGGTCATAGATATAGGTCAGGCGTAATTCGCAGTACCTTATTATTGCAACACGATAATTTATGCAAGAAAGTACTGAACATTTTAGGAACATATAATTAAAAAAAATATAGCCAACAGAAGTTGAGATCTGTATGCAACAAATGAAATTTCTATGCAGTGCTGTGAGATAAACATGCAATAATGTAAGAATTTGTAAAAATTGCCACGAGCAATCCAAATGAATGTTTATAGTTTAGAATGACATAATATAAGATTTAATCAAATTCACTTCCAGATAAAAATAATCCTGAATACAATGGAGATCCACTAAGTATCAGCATGCCCTTTCACAACAGAGTACATCGGCTCGTCAAGAACGTATATTTCTTCTTTCATTGAAGTGAAGGGTCGCTGTTGCGGTATTTTCTCACTTCAACTAAATGTGTGTGCGGATGGGGGAGTTAACGCCTCTATTTACAATTCAAAAATAACAAAAACTGTCCTGTTTCCTTAAAGGAGCTTTACATTCCTGAAGGACTCCATAGACATGGACATTATAATGTGTGTGGGCAGCTGGTTCCCGATCCTAATGGTGGTTAAATGATTCCTTGAAGACGTTGAAGCGACAAAATAGGATCAAGAACAGCTGTTAGTGTCCCCAGTGACTGGTCCTGTCTGGTTGAATTGGGGAGACAGTTCTATGGCAAATACGGCAAAAACGGATATTTAGATCTTGACAGATTGTGTCACCTGAAGTATGTATATTGTGACCTAATTGTACCATAGCTCAACGAATTGCATAAGGACATGTCGACCCGCAGCAATTCCTATCAAATCCTAAAATTATAGACAAGTTCCAGGATCAGATACCATTTGTCACTCGTTGGGTACCTAACAGATCGCACAACAGTGGAAACCTAGTATAATAGAAATCATTCAAAAGTTAATCATTGGACAGACAACTGAAAGTGCAGCAAGGGAAAACCTCGATGCGTTGACTCAAAACAATTAGGCCCGATGGAACAAACATCATACTGTCTTGAATAATCTTACTTCATGTATATTCCACCGATATTAAAAACTCAGCCAGTAGATTGTCGGATTCTTATACTAAATTGTTTCTTTTTGAGAGCGATTATTTCACGAATATATCAGAATTTTTACTAGCCATGTTCATCACGATAAACATATAACTCGTGTTTACACGAGTATCCTTTATTTTACTCTTGGGTAAATTATTGTAACTATAAAGATAAATCAGACTAAACCATGTTGCTGTCAGATTGTGAGAATCTCAATTCATGTTATTAGTTATTGGAAAATTATCAAGATTATTCCACTTGTATCAAATAACGTCCTTAACGAGAGAAAAGCAATTCAGGAACTATACAATCTATTTTGTTTCCTGGTGGTATACGTGCATGCACTCAAGGTGTATTGTAAATTCATTGATTAATGATACAAAGTTCAAATTGTTATTAAGAATGATCAATTCTATTAAAGGTTTCTATAAGATCCCCAGAATTTCTCTCGAAAAATCTATTTTAGCGTTACAAGTACACATGTTTACATCATATACGAGGTCTTCATGTGAATTTTGGGAAACAATTTCTGTTGTCTGATTAAACAGGACTAGATAGCCGTGACCGTTTTAGGCTATGTTCATGTCCTTTTAATACATTAGAAATTAGAAAAAAAAAATTGAAAAGTTTAACCTAAAATATAAAAAGGTTTCTTTGCTAAATAAAAGTTTAAGGTTACATTTTAAATATATAAGGTAGATCTAATAGATGTTTCGTTGACCCCTCAGACTTCTTCAAACTCTTTGTTGGACATAATAAAACTGTATACATTTGTAACCTACATGGAGAAAATTCTCACGAAGCATTATGGTTTCAGCATTTTAAATTGTTTTAATTACATGATAAAACTATAAAATTAATAGCGAGCGCAGCGAGGCGGCGCGAAGCGCCGCTCGCGTAGCGAGCTCCATAGACAACGTGTACGAACGGAGGAAATTCGAGTTGAAATCTGCACATTGTTCAAAGAAAATTTTATGAGGCCACGTGAAAACGTTCTACTATCCCAGTGATCCTTTGCGGTGCATAGCAACATGGCAGAACAGGAAGCGTTTTTAAAGAAAATTGTTACCTGTAGATCGCATACATCATTTTCATTTAAGAATAAAAAATCCTTTTAAAAACATTAAAGTAAACAACACATATGCTTACGTAAAAAACTGTACCTATGACGTCATTCCTTCCCCGAATTTGTCCGACAATTTACGAAAACTGTCGAGCGCAAAAAGTTATGTATGACGTCACAGTGATCTCGCGTTTTATATTCCCGCGATACATTTAGAGGTGGATCAAACATCTGTACTGAATGTAACGTGTAGGAAGTACTCAGTAGGGAGTCACCGTTAATACTGATACTGCGCTCGCTATTAACGGTGACTCTTTGGCTGATTAGTTTTGTTTTGATGATTTTTTTTCCTCAGTAAATACACATGCAAGTTCCATGCTAAATTTATTGTCATATTGATCCAATCATTGTATCGGCGTTAGGTAGGTGACAACAAATTATTAAAAAAGAAAAGTCTAATCGTTATTAGATATACGTGTAGCCACGTCATTTTGTAATGAATAAATGAAAGAAAAAAATTAAACTGTTAAAATATCTACATGTATTTGTTATTGTTGCATATGTGGTCAAACCTTTCAATAATATTGGATATCACACACTAAAAAGAGAGGGAGGGCACATATGTCTACAACGCTTATATAGCGTACAAAAATTAAAAAGATTAAGAACAAAATTGATGTCACAGAGGAAAATAATTAAAACACCAATAACAAAAAGGAACAAAATGGGAAATAACACAGACACACAATTTATTGATTATTATTAAAAGGTAAAGAAGAGATAAAAAATATAAAAAAAAAACCGGCTTTGTGTTTATCAAAATATTTTGATAAGTCTGTTTAACATTTTATTTAATGCTCAGTGGTGGTTTTTTGTTTAAGTGTATAATTAATCCTAGGAAGGGACCATTGGAATAAAAGTTTGATATCTTCCGGTTCCTTGCGGTGGTAAAAGTTTTCGAGACAAAGCCAAAGTTTTTTGGTTTGGTTAAACGGGTTGCATTTAACAATGATGACAGATGTGTGGCTCCTTCTGCGCTCGCCCCAACGGTCACACCGTAAAACATATTATAGTTTTTTTGTTATGCGTGTATTTTCTTTATTGGGTTTTATGTAATAAAGTTAATTAAGAAATAAACAGCAGTTTAAAATGTTCACTGGGATATGATCTTGGTTAGTCACGTGATCAAATCCCGTGAAGCCTGAAGGGGTTCTCAGAAGATTTGACCACGTACCAGCAAAGTTCATATCCCAGTAAACTTTTTAACATTGCTGTTTTTAGACGGTGGCTATAAATAGCCACGGTCTATTGCTACGGTCCTGACCGGAAGAGTATTTCTCACGGGGACCCTAGCGGATAACGAACGATAACTCTGTTAGGTATGCAGTGTTACACGCAATGTTTTATCTTTGTGTCGATTTCAGTTTGATAACTAATTTTAATCTTATCAGATATTTCAAGCATTATAGCTGCTAATCATTTTGTACATATATGTAAATAATTTATGAAATTTTGTTTTATTTTAAACGAGCCGTTACCCTGTCTGCTTACGCGGTATCGATAATTTATGCACCAACTGCTAGTTGTGACGTTAAACTCTGTATCAGGACTGCATAAACTATATCTCTGCGATACTTGGCTAAGAGATCTCTCAATAATCGCTTCTTGGTTTTTTTATGATGTAAACAATTGTCAGATACACAAACAATTTAAAAAGGTTTGCCATTTCATATTACATACTTGCTTCATCGATAAATTCATTCATTTTCAACGCATTGATTTTAGTTGAGAAAGAATATTTATTTTTTTGTAGCTATTCTAAAGAATTCACAAGAGATACTGATAATGAATATTAGATAAAATACATTTTATTGAACTTCAACCGATCAATGGCACACTTTCTTCTACAAGTGTTCATGTGTTCTTTTAACAAACAAAAAACTTGAAATTTACGATACAAATGTGTTTAATTTTGGACTATCCTGTGATTTACCTAATTTTGTAACCCACTCAGTCTGTAGGAAAATTAATATTATTACAGGCACCTCAATATTCATCAGACAATATTTACTACTGATGTTGACGCTTTACTTGCTGTTGACTTTCTCTCAAACACGCTAATCGATCGACCTCGGATTGTAAAATTCACGTGCAAATCAAGTCGCCATTTTACATGTACATGTATAAACAAACAACATTTTACGATGTTTCAAAGATTTTCAGTTCAGATTTTTTGTAAAATAAAGAATTAAAGACATGCTGTAAAACGTCTTATGGATTTCACGGCGTATCAGCTCGTGTATCTCTAATTTGCAGCAAACGCTAGCTTTTTTTGTGAGAAAAAACAATCGGTTCAACTCATGCAATATTCCATATACATTTATGGTACATTGTGAACGGTAATGTAAGATATACTAATTTTGTTCACTTAACATATTCTGACGAATTTTTCACACTAAACTGAAATAACGCAATTTGATGAGCGAAGTACAATCTGTGACTTTAATCCATCTGCTATTAGAGAACCTTTTCTTTGGTTTGGGGGGATTTTTTCGGAAACAGATAACATTTATTTCACATGTACGTAAATATCAACCATTTTGTCCTCAAATAATTTATAACTCGCGAGTACCACTCTATTATGAGCTTTCTTCGACATTTGTTTCCATTTACAAATAGGCGGGCCTATATAAATGCGCCAGTTTGTTGCGATTCGCAATCGAAATAAGTGTCATCACTCAACGAAATGCTACATCGGCCGTAGCGTATACATCCATGCTATATTTGCGATAAATAATGAAACATGAAGGTAAAAAATGTGCTTCATAGATGACTGTTTTATTCTGCTGAGCTACAGAACTATATCTTTCCGGAAATATTGCCGGGATTTGCGGACCGTAGATCTATTGTATAGACTATAGTACACGCAAAGAATAAAATGAAATTTATATACACAGCTGTACGATCAGAAAAACACGCGTTTAACTTGGATTTTTTTTGTTTGGTGTTTTTAAAAACTAATTTTGAATAATTAATCTATATTTCTTGTAAGTTTATTAGAAAAGTTTAATGTTGCAAGTAAATTATGCGTGTTAAAGTGTACTGAGAAGCGATAAAATATACATGTGACTTTCCCAAATTCATTCAAATGATTTGAATAAATCTATAGCTAAATACAATTAGACAAATGTAATTTAAAACGTTGATTAATGAAACTGCCGCGACTGAATATTAATTGTTTGATATTTTTTTCTCAAATTTTTATTCACTTTCGTTGTGAGGAAATGGAAATAATCCACTACAGTCGAAGATAAAATATTGATTGACTCTTCTGTTTCATGATGACATGCATTCCAAAAGCAAAACCAGTTTTATCAAACAGGTTCTTGAAAACCATTCCGTTTTCTGTACACCTAAATTTATAACTGACTATGAGGACAAAAGCAAGTGTGATGATCCACAAGCAAGTGTGATGATGCAACTTTTTCGACGTGAAGAAATTGAGGGAAAATGCTGTCGAGAGGGAAAATAAACAACTACATGTATGCCCAAATAGTTAGTAAAAACCTGATAAGTATTTTATCATACTAAAGCTTTATTTGTTCTCGTTACTTTGAGAAATCTACAATATCTTTAAAGCACAAGTCCAATCCACACTTTTCAAAAGTTGTTCCCCTTTGCAGGGTCAACCCAAAGGTCAAAAGGGAAATAACCAAAATTCCCCTTCTTTATAAAATCAAATAGTTTGGCGTACTGTGATTGAATCGCTTTGGATTTGATTTATTCATTCAATATGTGGTGGCAACCCACATATTTAATAAGTCATTCTGGGGCAATCAAAATACATTTGTGTAGTACATGTATTTAATATCAACTGATATAGATACAAACATATAGATACAAGCATATAGATGCAAACTTCTATACTTCAAAGGCTACTGATATAAATCTATGGATTTTCCCCAAAAGATGACGATAAAGAGACCCAACATTTGTAAAATGTGGATTGTGAACACAACTTCGACTTCCACAGAATTATCCATGTAAGTAACTCACGACCAGTTGTGCTAGTACATGTATGAGGCGCTGGCTGTGGATTTTCGACAACAATAAATAACATACATGTAATATGCCACTTTCAAACGGCGCCACCGTCTAACAGTACTTTCAGTACTTTGATTTTTACTTATATTTACATTTAAGGCAAATTGTTCAGAATTGTATAAACTGGCAAAAATGTGTTTATTTGTTTACAATAATCCAAGCGATAAGCGCGTGCTATGATAATTGTGATCTTATGAAAAAGTTCATTTAAGAAATAAACAGCAATTTAGAAAGATCACCGGGATATGAAGTTGGTTGGTCATGTGATCGAATTCTGTGAAGCCCAAAGGGTCTCTCAGTAGATTTTCACATACAACCTGTTACTGTCATAAATCAATTGTGTATATTCAATTTATATATAGTTATAAGTCAACGAGTTCCGATATAAATTGTTGATATCTATGATTTTATATTACAGTTAAGACAAACGGACCAAAGAGTTATTAGTGCTTGTATACAAATCAATAAGTGTCGGTCAGAAGCAATGATGCTAAGATTGTTACACAAATAATAAAATAGAAAATATAGGCGTAAAACACACTAGCGACTAATATTAAAGTTATCTTAACATTAAAGTATAATAGAAAAAAAATTAAAAATGTAAATAAAACATTTTTCTTTAGTTTAAATGATTATAAACATCTTATATGAGAGAACGTGTCAAATGTGTCCTGAATCTCGGTTACTTCTTCTCTTTTTGAGTAACATTTTATTGTTAAATGGTAGACTACATGTACATGTTTTACTTCTTATATATATTCATAAGTTTTGGTTTTGTTTGATATTTTTTTAATAAGAAAAATTATTGCAAAATTATATCATTGCATATATTTTTTCCTGATGATTATCTTTTAGTTTGACTCAGTTTAATTGATATTAACATAAGGTTTCATGGAATGTTTTTTTTTAAAGTAAAGTCAAATAAAAGTGAGGATTTTTATATGAGTAACTTTTAAAATAATATTAATATATTTAATATCTTTAACATATGTGCAAAGAAACGAATCATAATTTTCAAATATCTAGGGCCTATTTCAATCTAACTTGCAAAAAATAACATTTATTGTAAAACGACAAAATGTTGCAGGATTATGTTCACAATAATAAACACTATTATGGTATACATACTATGGTTAAGATAGCAGTGTAAAGTATTTATTTATGTTATAGTGATATACCCTTAGTTAGGGAAACAATTCGCTATCAAAATTTGAATTAAGAGTATTTCAAATTTATACATAACAGATCATGTATAGCGTCTACAATACTTAGTTCTCTCGACCTACAACAAAATGAACAATTTCACCTTCGTTTGTTCTGTACTTTCTGTGATTGGTAAGTATCAGTTTTTATAGACGTTTTAATTTGATTAACTTTAAATTCATAATTGTATAATTATTAGAAGAAACAAAACTGTTTATGCAATAGAGGGACGACACGTACCTACGACAGACAGAAAATGACGCTTCAAGACATTAGATCACCTTTTTATCATGAAAACTATCCAGACAATGCAATTTATGCATTGACTTTAAAAAC
Source organism: Magallana angulata (assembly GCF_025612915.1). Taxonomy (NCBI): domain Eukaryota; kingdom Metazoa; phylum Mollusca; class Bivalvia; order Ostreida; family Ostreidae; genus Magallana; species Magallana angulata. The sequence continues at coordinate 49,371,112 of NC_069116.1, forward strand.
AGAAAATCTCAAAGCAACAATTCCTCTGAATGATACTGACCTAAGTGTGGTACAATTTCGATTTTCTACACAGTGTGATGATTATTTACAAGGGGGTATACAAAATTTAAAGGGACATAGTTACTACTTGATTTTAAAAAATTTTCCTAAAATTTTCAAATTTGATTTTTTTTTAATATTTATTTTGTTTAGTGCTTTAGTACAAGGTATTTCTTATCCCCTAAATCGTCAATAAAAACAGAGATATTCATCAATTTTTGTAACAAGTTACAGAGGTCTTTTTTCTTTGTCATTTATTTAACGTTATGTCGTATTTTCCTCTGAATTCAGGGTTGAGTATTCAAAGCAAAATTGAATATAAAAAACACTTGTAACTGTTAATTTGTTTTCGTAACAAATCTTGCAAATAGAACAAAACTGCTTGAAACAGACCTGATACACGTTTATTGAATCAATGTAAACAAAAACAAAGCTTTGCTTTCATAACAATTGATATTGTGAGCTCTGTTTCGTTCTAATATTTTGGCAAATGACATTAATACATGGCGGACTTAAAGATGTACATGTGTATACCTTAGTGAAATATTTTAATGCATCAAAAAGGAGAAATCAAAACTCCGATTTAATCGTGATTATACCCTTTTCATTTGTCAAATAAAAGTGTAAAAATATGGCAACCTTTATTGTAGAATTAAATGAACAGAACATATTTACATTAATTAGTAAGGTTAATAGGACGGAACCATGTTGTACGCTAATATTGATATCTAATCGAGGAACTTGATGATTAAGCTTATTTTGAAGTATAAAATATTCACCCCAACCTTCAGGCTTGAGAATATTGTACTTTTGGGGTAGCTTAAGTTATATATGAAAACATAAAATAATAAACGTTATTATCAACTCTGGCCTTTCAGGTGAATATAATGAGGCTCAATTTGACAAATTATTAAGTCATAAAATAAAACCATTAATATATTAAGTTCCCTCCATTTAATTATGAGCAAACAGGAAACATTTTCGAGGTAACATTTGTGTCGGATAGCATAGGCAACGCTAGAGGATTTAAGTTGTCCTGGAGAAGTACATGTATATGGAACCTGAGTTTACAATAACACGAATATTTAAAACAATTCAAACAAATGATGCTATAACAATGCATTCAGAATTTGCAATCATATTTTGGACAAGACAGGACTCATAACATTAACACTATTTTGTAGCATTTACACCTGGCACAACTGTTTGTAAAACAACTACCACAACCGAGGCAACAAGCGAAATGTCGGTTCTTGCGATAAATTCAGCAAATCCAACGACAACAAGATCAACAAAGATGTTAACAACCCCAACCTTAATTTACACCAACACAATATTCAGACCAAGGATTCATACAACTAGACCAGGTAAACTATTTCAAACACAGCGATTGCAGAGCATAAGTAAAAACAGTGTAACAAAAGTTAACTACGTGTATGTATTAAAATATCATACAATCTAATAGTAGGTTTAGATGATAGCAAGGACTGATTTAGACTCGGTCGCCCAAAATTAGAATTCGCTCCAGCTAAAGAAAATCTTCGTTATATTCAAGTTATTGTCTAAATTTCCTGCTATATCGAGAAATACTCACTACATATTGTTTCCTCGCATAAAAAGGCTTATTTTTAACAGTTTTGCAAGTACTTTCTAAATTATTACATCAAATAACCTCCCAATCCCCTATCTATGAATTGGAAAAGTACAATTCTACATGTAACCTTTAGCTTATTATCCCCCTTTTTTGCTGATAATTTACCTGATTATATGTTCTGCGAACAGGTCAAGTTCAAGTAATTGAAATCGTAACAATGACCCTTGAATTTTCAATAACTATAGAAAATTAGGTTTTACAATAATGAAAATTGATTTGGAACCTTAAAGCAGAGCAAAATTTTCAGTTCGTTTTTGTAGGTGTTCTGATTGTACATTAATTTTGCACACTCTAAAAAGGTTTAGACCTTTATTTATACACAGTTAAGCTATAATTTTATGGAAACAAAAATGAAATACTATAGCTAGTTAATATTAGGGGACATATGGAGACTAATTTGTAACATGTATCTTACAATAGTCTATTTTCCTGCGAACAATTAAGAATCATAAAAACATTTCAGCACAAACAGTTACAAGCAGACAGGGAAAACCGCTCTATATAGATGACACAACTAGGAGGTGGAACACAGCATCAATTACGACACGCTCGATGTCTGAACGAAACGCTACAGTTCCGGCAGGTAGTTAACTGTTTTTGTAATCAGATTTCTGTCTTTATTATTTTACAAGAATTTTTTGCAGTTCTTTGTATATTTTTTGTGTGTGTCAAATACACAATAAATAAACCGAAACACATCCCAGATAATAGATAATTATTGAAGAAAAAACCTTTGTTTTTAATCATGTGTAGAAAATACATATGTACAAAGTCTGGATCATTAACCAAACAATATCGTGTTTCATTTTCTCGCATTTTATTCGGCTGCTCAACGCACAATGATTTAACGAACTGGTTTTATAAATAAGCGGTCAAATTTGACTCCATGTTCATAAGTTTCCATCATGCCACAAGGCCAAATTCCAACGTATCTATATTTTCAACAATTTTCCCACCTCGTGCCTCTGAACACAACCATGTTTCGCCAGTGACTGCCTATCGTTTACAACAGCTGTTTATCATACTATAGTATTATATAAATGTAAATAAAACAAGTTTTGAATATTTCATTGTTCATTAATAAGCACTATGGTGAATATCCATATTTACCATTAGACTACACAAGACGTTAAGATATTTAATAGTCTAATACAAGAAAATATTGAATATTGTGAAAAGAAACCATATGATTGTGAACAGCCTTATCATTGATTACCTCTCCTAGATTTATGAAACGATCGTGATGGAGTGTTTAACCTATTAAAACAAATGCTGATTTTTCCCTTAAAAGTTTCATAATTAATATGATAGCTGATATAAATATAAACTATTTTACTAATTTTATAAATAAGAGCGTTAACATAATTTTAAAAAATACTTTATTAAGACAAAGTTTAATGAAGTAACATTTGAATTGTGTCCGATGTTATTTTATTTTTCGTTGCATAAATCATTTTAGGCAGAATTTTTTATTGAAAATGATAAACAATCTTTTATATATTAACTCCTTATTACTTTTTTAAGTGAGTACAAAAATTAAAATGTTTATTAACATCTTACTTTGGTCGATAAATACATTCTATTTAAGTAAAACCAGGAGAAACACGCAATAATTTATTCTAAAAACTGTTTTGACTTTTCAGTAGATAATCAATCAGCTACATTTAATCTTCGAGAGATAAGTATGAATATAAGTATGGATTTCTTTATCATTGAATTTCCACACTGCAAACAAACAATTAAAGCGTCGCTATTTCAACTGTTATTCAAATACCTATTTATTTTCAGCATACTTGATCACGGGTATTAGTATGATAGAAGTTGCTTTGACAGCCATCGCGATATATATTGCAAAACAACGTCGAATGAAATTCAGGTATATTACGAACTTGAGAGAGAGAGAGAGAGAGAGAGAGAGAGAGAGAGAGAGAGAGAGAGAGAGAGAGAGAGATTGTTTGAAACGTTAAGATGTTACATGTATGTATTTGTTTTTATTGTTTTAATGATAGGAATCTAGGACACAAAGAAATCCAGAGAAAAACAACTAATCCCTACCATAGCCTATCAAAGGACAGTGGAAATGGAAAATATGAAGTCATTGAACTGAAAGATTTATCCTATGATCAAAGTCAAGAGCAAACTGAACACAATGAATGTTCATACATTGAAATTATTGAACATGAGTATGACTACTCATATGGAGACAAACCACCAGTCATCGCCAAAATTATGTAAACATTGCTCGCGTCAATCGTCAAAGGTATACATGTATGTATACTTGTTAACAAAATATGAGTTCGGGAAAAGCAAAAATATATCCACTTCAGGTCAATCCTACATTTAACTCACTGTAACATTAATATGAATATCTAAACACAAAAAACTGCATTAATGTATAAATAACATAGATTCTGGACTTGGTATGGTTGATAACTGTTTAGAAAATCTCATTTATTGAATTTTAACCCCCCTCTCCCCCCCCCCCCCCCTCGATCTACTAGTATACATAACCGCCTCGTAACATGCTTTTTATTTTAATGCAAAACCATGCATTTTCTATTGATATTGAAATATTTACATTCAGTATATACCAGTATCCCCATATGTCTGCATTGGAAATCTGCGACCTTCGATTTTCTATGAATACACATTCCTAATTCATTCGCCATGAGCACAAAAATAAAGGTCGTCAAGTGTTTTGAGTATAATTATTTTTGTAAGATTAAATGTATCGTTCAATCTTAGGTGACCAATTTGATATGTACTTTTGAAAAAAAATCATAAGATTATATCCACTCCCATAAAAATAATTTTCTCTACAAAGTTTCTGGCACTATATTTTTAATCGCGATGCTAACTAAATACATGTTAATATTTTATGTCCCTGACTGAGAGTGAGAGAGTAAATAATGGCTTAACAGCTATGGTACACATATACATGTATTTCATATAAATAGACATCAGTATTAATGAAAATACATATGGTATAACGCACCAAGCGGTGCAGACAAATTATCATAACGCGCCAACGCGCGGTATTCAGTTTGTCTGCACCACTTTGTACGTTAAAGGACAGACAGCATCCAAAAATAAGCATTCAATGCTGAAATGATATAATATGTATTAAGTCCATAACACTGTGCCGGATAATTATGCCAGTGCCAAGGTGGCATTTTTGCACCCGTTTATGCTGCATATATCGAAAAATTCAAATATGCCACACGATAGATCATTGCTAAAAGAGTTTACAACCAACTTTGTTATCATTGTAACTCACCTGTTAGGTGAGATGATTTCCTTTCAAAGATAATTTCCTACAGGAAACTAGTTTTTCCCATAGGAAAAACAATATTCCTATAGGAAATTTGAAATTTTTCTATCGAAATACAAGAACTTCTTACAGGAATTTCAATTCCGACAGGATTTGATAAAACCCGATAGGAGATATTAGTTTTCTATAGGAATACCGCCTTTCTGAATCAAATTTCCACAGGAAATACCATTCTCCTACAGAAAATTTACACTGTAATTCCTCTAGGATTTTAAAAAAAATCCTATAGGATTGTCAATATTTCCTATAGGAGAATCATTTCTCCTACGGGAATTATAATTGTCCTATTGGAAATTAATTTTTAAAGGTAAATATCTCATCTGTCAGGTGAAATACACATTTAACACAGTTATTGATTTTTTTGTTTACAAATATAAAAACAATACTGCGACTTGTATCGTTCACGTGTATAGGGCTAAGCAACACAACACCTTCAAGAAGTTTGTATTCTAAAATTATGAATTATCCTTAATTATTGATTATCATTACTTTTTTAATCAATTTGGAGGGGGGGGGGGTAAGTGTCGAGACACAGCCCGGCTTAATAAATGCAACATCATGAAGATATTGCAATGTCATTAAATTTGAGCATGTAGGTATCATTTTAACAATATACTGTATGTTAAACGTGAACCGTAATTTGAATGTTCAACATTTTTTGTCAATCTATTTTATTTTGCTGCCTGTCATGTAAATACTAAAGAATTAAGTCATTGTTATGCTGTCTATTTTACCAATGTCTATCCATTCATTCACCAGTACTATAGTTTTCTCATCTTCTGTATAGTTTTCTTTTCTGGTGGATAAATCATTTTTTGATTGTGTTTTTACTGATACATGAAAGAGAGACTCAAAAAAAGGAACGTTTGCGCTATTGAACTGTATTTGATTTTATACATGTAGTAGTACATATAAGATTTACATGTTAGACTTTAAAATTTTTTATTTACTATGAATTTTAAACACTGATCATCGGGTCTCACATTAGAATTGTTATAAATTAGCTATTCTAAGTTATTTTGTTTTATCTAGTATCACTTAGGATTTCCATAAGGTTAGCATTAAGGTATTTCCCACCAATTATGACCCATGCCAATCAGAGCTTACTTGTTATTAATGTATTATAAACTTGTATAACTTGGTAAGTAAATTGAAGAAAATGTTTCTCCTGTTGTGTTCTTCTTGTTAGCCCAGGTGACAATAAAGTTATACAATATTACATTGAATGTTTTATTGTAAAAACAAATCTCGGTTCTCTGATCTCTGATTTGAAAGTGATGTGATAATTCCACTTGTACTAAAAATATAAGGCTTGAACACTTGTAAATGTATCTTCCGCTCAAACATCATTCGATAAACAACATGTGCATTTTAACATGTTTCAAAGCTTACTACTCGTATTAGCTAATACAGGTGAATCTCGATAACTCCAACTTCAGAGGGACCATGATTAAACTTCGAGATATCAAGAGTTTGAGAGATCGAAAGTTTAAAAAATCGGGCTTTTTTTGTTCTGGTCGTTTTGGTTCTAAAATTACAGTAGCCGGAAGCATGGAAAGATAGTTTAACATGATTTCATGTTCAGATATGTTCTCTTAATCACAGAATATTTTAAGCAAAGAGCGATTGTAGGTGAAAGACTACATCGGCACAACATTAATTAATACACTGTACACCAGTTTCAAACTACCTATGTACCATTTGAAGAAAGCAAGGGTTAGTTTCAATTACGTTATCAAACAATTAACACTACCATACTAGCCCCTAGGAGTTCACTCGACCATCCCGGTAAGACCCACGAGGAGCTATCATGATTATACGCTTGATCGGCTGCACGTGTGCACAGCATCGACCTCGAGCTATCAAGAGTGAAAAACAATGAAATAATGTATAACGGGACCAAGGTTTTTCTTCGAGAGATCAAAAACTTCGAGAGATCAAAGTAAATTTGATAAGTTATATAGAGAAAAACATCAAGACCGTGATATCACTTTTCGAGATCAAGAACTTCGAGAGATCGAAGTTCGAGCCATCGAGTATCACCTGTATGACAAGAGGCAAAGTAAAATGCAATAACAAAAATGTATAGTGCAACAAAACTGTGAAGTTGAAGAGATCAGGCATCAGATCAAGAGGTATTGCAGGAACGCACTGTGTTCAGAAAGTATTACAATCACTATATACTTTCTACATAAATTCGCTACATTGCTTCCAATACATGCTTTGTATTTTATTTCGCAAATGGTAGAAAATGATAGTCGTTTAAAAATCAATTTGACTTTTAAGACACGGGCATTTGGGAATACCACATTCAATTCTTTTCCAGTAGGTAAGAATTACTTAAATGTAAATGTAAATTAACCGTCTTCTTATATGTATTTGATTCACGCACATTTTTTATAATATGAATTCTTCCGAAAAGAATTTCGAAAAAACCCTATATGAATCATGTCGTGTAATATTTTAAGATACTATTAATTCCATCAACTTACGTATCAGTAATCGAAATATTTCTGAAAAATTGTATGGATCCAAGCAATATTGAACTCTAGCTTCGTTCAACCAGATGCTCGGCTGTCTCCGTTAATCTCCGACAAGCAAGAGAAATGCTCTGCTTGTCGAAGTTTTACGGAAACCACCGATAGCCTGGTTAAACGATGCTATAGTAAACTCAGTAAAAATTCAGTAAATAAACCCTTTTGGTAATTACAGTTAATAGGACATTAACAATATCAAAACTTAATCATTTGATACTTACATTTCTCAACCTATGCATTGAATACCTAAACACCTTCTGATATAGATGTTTTTTAAAATAATTAATTTTTTATGGGATTGTAGAGTGCATAAAATAAAGCAAAGAACAATTGTTCAATTCTGAGAATATTATTAGCTGAGATTTAACTCAATTTGCGTTTCTCGAATCAAACTCGGATCAATTCTCAGCTGAATTGATTTTTTTTCTTAGTTGAGTGAAGGAACTTACTTCAATAAAATTGTGTTAAAACAGAAATTAATATTTTCTTGCTACACGCTTTTAAGTTAACGAATGGAGACTCCCTTTTTCATCGACAAAATCTTAAATCTGTAGAACTAAGCAAGATATGAGAATATAATATTAGATTGAAGATTTATTAAAAATAACCAGCAATTCTTGATCATATGCTGTATTACCATCTTTAAACGGTGTACATCTATCAGACAAACTGATTAAATTCTTCAATGCAGGTTACAAATAATTTTTGTGCACACACATGTTTATAGATGACGTACATGTACTATTCAAATATCCAGATGTTAACGACTCTTAGATTAACATGACCAATTTTCTGTTAATTCTTTGAGTCAAACTTGTTGAAAGTGTCACAGTTAAGCCTTATGTTAGGTTTGCGATGTTTTAGTATTTCCATGCACTAGTTAAAGTATTTTAATCATCAAGAGGACACTTATCGAGACTCGTTTAGCTATATATGTTCTATAATATGTACGTATTCTTAAATATCCAAAGGCATTGAAAAAAGAGTTGTGGATTTACCATGTAAAAATGAGGTAAAATCCTATTATCAATAATTTTTGCATTTATTTAGCAGGCCAGTATGATGTTCTTTCCTTACAAGCATATGTGGTCTATTTTCAGCTAAATTTTTAAAGCATTAATGTCACTCCATATTAAAAAGCAAGATTGGTACATACTTCCTGGCTGTTAATGTTTGATACTGAATGTGTGTACAGTAGTGTTAAATCGGAAACATGAACTGTATATGCTGCCTTTTCGAATTCTCTGTAGCTGGGATACTTGCAGCATTTGCATATGGTATGTTTGTTCGTTTTGAAAAACTATTTTGCCTTATGTATTGTTTACTTACATGGTTTAGTAAGATTGTGTTATAAATATATATGTTAGAATTATTAAGTAAGGTATTTATAAGGAGGAAAAATCTATTTCTAACGTCTTCTGTTTAGTCCATTCAATATGTCTGTATTTCCGTCGATATCCTTGAATTTGTTCGATACGTGCAAACGCTTTTAATTTACTTGTTTAATTTACATTTTTATGGAAGCTGTATACTTAGGGTTTGAGTTGTCTGTCGGCTTTTTTAAGGGGGCTCAACAAAGTACACAATGGCATCTGATTCACTTGAAATTATCAAATATGGTAACCTAAGTTTTAAACTGTTAACGGATTTAGAAAAAAAAATACATAAACTTCAAGATTTTAACATTTTGTTTTTCTCAACAAGAAGATTCATATAAATATTAATTAAAATTAAATTAACATAATAAAATGAATTAAATATAATCATATAAAAATGGTAATATAAAGCCAAGACCATCCAACTTTTTAAAAGTCAAATGTGTTAAGAAACATTTGTTTTGATATAAACACAAAAAGTATGTATCAAATGGCTCATTATTGTAAAAAACATTCGGTATTTTTATCATTTTTTATGAAATTAGGCTAAAAAAAAAGAACTTTAGCAAAACAGAGGAAATTAATATTTTTTGACCGTGTTTATAACATATTTTGCAATGCAATAACATAATTATCGTTTTCTAGATTGCTAGATATCAGCCAATCATAGAGCTAGATATTAATCAATTATATAATAAAAGGTTGAGACCTTATCTGTAAGTAGCAATGTTTTAGAAAATATTTTATGTAGGTTGTAATTCCCCATTTCTGTTAAAAAAAAGTCGTATGGTAAACAATTGAAAAAAATCGGACAATCCTGAAGTCATTTCTTTAATCTGTTACATTGACCTCATATTAATTTGACCAAAGCTGGACAAGTTCAATATAAGAAGTTTAGAACTATAAATGTTTTAAACTATAGGAAACTATAAATATTAATTGTATACCACATAAGAAAGTCTCTTTGTTTCTTCAGATGATTTATCGTTCCAAAAAATCGCCACCCAATCAAAATCCTTTGTAGGCACGGCGGGCACCAATCAACTGTACGAGGCTAGTAATGCGGTGGATGGAAACACAGCAACATGTATGAGAACAATAGTAATAGGCACAGGACTTAGCACCCCTGATAAGACTGTCTGGTGGAAAGTTGATCTTGGTGGTGTGTACAACATTTACAGAATTAACATCCTATTTAAAAACTACGACGGTTACGGTGTGTACTATTTAAGCATTGAATCATTATTTTTTGAGAGATGCGGTCTCATAACTGCAACGGTGTGTGCATACAAATTGAATAACGCGCGTTAGCGCGTTTTGATAATTTGTTTGCACACACCGTTACAGTTCTGAGACCACATCTTTCAAAAAATAATGATTCAATGCTTATATTTACGTTTTTAAACATTCATTTCCTTCCCGCAGATATGATTTGTTTTTAAAAAGCTCTGACTTATTCAACGAGTAATGAGAAATTAACGGAAGAGCCATTGGAATAGCCGAATAATGCTGGCAAAAATAGTGCACAGCGTTTTAAATTCTAATAGCACAATTTTTAATTATTTTTATTTCTGTGATTAAATAAATTTACTATTGGTACACTAAGAAATTAATCAGTTGAATTAATTCATTAAACCGTCAAAATATATTTACATCAATGAAATATTAATCAGCGTCAGTATAGTAACAGGTCGTGATCCGGTTTGAAGTCGCGAGAAGAGTCAGTTCATACAGAAGGAATACCGAATGTATTCCTACGCACCAGATTTACTGATTGCGTCTTCTGTGTTATGTGTAAATATCACTCAAATCAACCAATGCAATCTAATAAAGGGAAAGAAAGGAAATGTAAATATTACGATTTATTATACCTCTGTGTATTTTTTGCTATACAAAATTACGACGAATAAACCTGATTTTTGGTTTTTTTCTCAACACCGTGATGCAGATTCCTTGCTAATTGCCCATTGATGGAAACTAATCCAAAAAATCTCCTGGTGTTATCTAAGCCGCTAAGATAAACTCAAAGTCCCGTTAATGGATGAATTGTGGTGAAAGTAAACCCCGTAACAATGAAATATATATTCATATACACTACGGCCATCTATTGAAAACATTTATAGTATAGTTTGAAAATCTTAGTATCATTTAGGAAACGATATTATTAATAAATATAAATTAAAGTACGAATACATTCATTACAGAGGACCGTCAAAGAGGACGATTTGCAGGATTCTCGCTGTACGTGTCCGACACAGATGTATCATTTGATGCTGGTATAAAAGGTTCCAATCTGTGTTACAAGGACGGACCTCAGTTACCACCCTTAAACTTTACAACAGTATGTACAGAAAAAGGACGATACGTCATATATTACAACGAAAGGTTAGACGGAGTTATCTACCCGAAAGGATATGAAGTCACAAATGTATATGAGGAGCTCTGTGAGGTCATAGTTCAAGGTACATATTTTAAAAATCAAAATCCGTGAAGCACCCGTCGTAGATTTTAAAATCTCGCTTTTATTTTCTGAGAGTTTAGAGCATAAATTTTCTGCATTCGCGATTTTAAGTTTTCGCAATTTGATACAAAACGGGAACATTGCTAAATCAAATACTCGCGTGAAATAAGGAATCTACAGTTTACCATTTTTAACTAACTGATATTTGTCCGTATGTATGTTATTATGTAAACTTAAGTCAAGTCACACAGTCCATCTGTTAATTCTTGTTTTTATCTTCATTTTTTTGGCATTTTTTTTGTCCCCCCAACTCTTTTTACACCACTACACATAATTTCATTAACCTGGGGATAAACGTGTTTTGTATATGATTGATTTATTATAGCTCTTTAATTGGCTGATATGGAACAATCTAGAAAAAATAGAACATTCTGATTTAATAACAAACCTATATTAAAATTACAAATAGTACAGCTTAAAAAGATTCAATCGCTTCTAGTGACGATGGGATGTAACGACGCTCTGATGTATTAAATCCGTCCGTAAAGATAACAGCAATATTATATATAACTCTGACAAAAACCTGAAGCACTTGAGATAAAACGAATAGATTTTAATTAAGGTCTTCCGTTTCCAACGGAAGACCTTATAGTTTTCGTACGATTTCTTATTATTATTAAGGTCTTCCGTTTCCAACGGAAGACCTTATAGTTTTCGTACGATTTCTTATTAAGGTCTTCCGTTTCCAACGGAAGACCTTATAGTTTTCGTACGATTTCTTATTATTATTATTAAGGTCTTCCGTTTCCAGCGGAAGACCTTATTGTTTTCGTACTGTTTCTTATTATTATTTTTTTTTTTTCCAAATTTTGTGCACGAGATTTCTCGAAATCTATTCGACCGATCTCAACCATTTTTTCACAGATGGTTGGGCGTGATCTAAACTTCATACATTTTTCTTATTTTTTTCGTAGTCACTTCCGGTACCGAATTGTCGGCCATTTTGTAATTTTTGACGACCCATTTTGTGCAGCTATAAACTCGGAAACCATAAGAGATATGAATATGAAATTTTCAGGATAGGTAGACTATAGTTTAAAGTTGTGCAGCATGTAGTTGTTTAATGCCTGTTGCGCCATTTCTTGGAGCTCGCCTGGGCACGAAAATTGGGCACGAATTTTCATTCAAAATTTTCACACGTTTTGATTTATATCTTTTTATCAGTTGATATTTTGTTTAGACATATATAACAAAAGTGGTAGAGAATTAAAAGTTCTTTCCAACAAAATCAATAAAAAGGGGCTGGCCCCTTTATTAAGGGGCCAAGGCACTCTTAAACTCTATTACAAATAACTTAAAAACGATAAAGATTTTGTAATGCAATATAGAAGCAAAGTTGTTGATCGTACCAATATCTATTAGAAAAAATTATTGCCACGCCCATTGATTACGTAATTAGGGATTTTTAGGGGCCAAAGTACTTAAACTTTGACGCAATATGACTAGAGAAGTAGACATTTTTTGTTAGACATGATAGAAGAGAAAATGTTTAAATTTATGATTTAAATCGATTCCACTTATCAAAACACGAATTCCTGTCCCCATTTAGGATCTAGAGGGCTGGCCCCTAAAATATTCATACATTTGTAATTCTAAAATTATATCGATTATTCATGGTATGATTAAAAACAGAAATCGCAAGGAAGACCTACTCGTTACTCGTAACGAGATCGTATCTAGTTATTATTATTTTTTTCCACAAATTTTGTGCACGCGATTTCTCGAAAACTATTCGACCGATTTCAATCATTTTTTCACAGAAGATGGGACTTGATGTAAACTTCATACATTTTTGAGATTTTTTCTGTCGTCACTTCCGGTACCGATTTATCGGCCATTTTGTACATTTTCACGACCTATTTTGTGCAGAGCTGATCTCAGAAACCATCAGAGATATGACTATGAAATTTTCAGGATAGGTAGTCTATAGTTTGAAGTTGTGCACTATTATGTTGTTTTACGCCAGTGGCGCCATTTCTTGGAGCTCGCCTGGGCTCGAAAATTGAGTACGAATTTACATTCAAAATTTTCATACGTTTTGATCTGTATCTTTTTATCAGTTGATATTTTGTTAAGACATATATTACAAAAGTTGTAGGTAATTAAACGTTCTTTCCAACAAAATCAAGAAAAAGGGGCTGGCCCCTTAAATTAGGGGCCAAGACACTCGTAAACTATATTACAAATAACTTAAAAACGATCAAAATTTTGTAATGCAATATAGAAGCAAAGTTGTTGATTGTAGCAATATTTATCAGGTAAAATCATTTTCACACCCATTTATGACGTAATTACGGATTTTAGGGGCCAAAGTACTTAAACTTTGATGCAATATATCTAGAGAAGGAGACATATTTTGTTAGGCAATGTAGAAAAGAAAATGTTTGCATTGATGATTCTAATCGATTCCACTAATCAAAACTCTAAAGTCTGTCCCCATTAAGGATCTAAAGGGCTGGCCCCTAAAATATTCAATCATTTGTATCTCAAAAATGAACAACAATTTTAGATGGGTGTAAGAACAAAAAATGTAAGTAATCGTGAGACCTTTCGATTGAACTCAAGAAAAAGGGGCTGGCCCCTTAAATGAGGGGCCAAGACACTCGTAAACTATATTACAGATAACTTGAAAACAATCAAGATTTCAAATATCTTTGGTACCTTGCCTTTTTACAAAATTGATACCAGCGAGATTTCAGTCACTATAAGTGATTGAGACACAAACTTTTATAAATGATTGACAATCGATTGAAGATATATTTAACGGGTTTTCTTTTGTCAACCGTCACTTCCGGTACTCACCAGAAGAATTCAAACAATTCATTTTTTTTACAAGTTTAACTGATTATCTTTGGTGTTTCATCTTCCATGATTAACAGTGGTGTACACTAAACAAATGTATAAAAAAAACCTAGCTTTTATTTTCATAAACCTCTTTTGTTCGTCCGTTTTCGGTCTCGAGACAAAAAACCTTGATTCACCAAGATCGCAGATTTGGCAGAGAATATCGATATTTCATCGTATCATATGAAAACAAAATCGGACGGAAGACCTACTCGTTACTCGTAACGAGATCTAGTTATTATTATTATTTTTTTCCACAAATTTTGTGCACGCGATTTCTCAAAAACTATTCGACCGATTTCAATCATTTTTTCACAGAAGATGGGACTTGATGTAAACTTCATACATTTTTGAGATTTTTTCTGTCGTCACTTCCGGTACCGATTTATCGGCCATTTTGCACATTTTTACGACCTATTTTGTGCAGAGCTGATCTCAGAAACTATTAGAGATATGACTATGAAATTTTCAGGATAGGTAGTCTATAGTTTGAAGTTGTGCACTATTATGTTGTTTTACGCCAGTGGCGCCATTTCTTGGAGCTCGCCTGGGCTCGAAAATTGAGTACGAATTTTCATTCAAAGTTTTCATACGTTTTCATCTGTATCTTTTTATCAGTTGATATTTTGTTAAAACATATAAAACAAAAGTAGTAGATAATTAAACGTTCTTTCCAACAAAATCAAGAAAAAGGGGTTGGCCCCTTAAATTAGGGGCCAAGACACTCGTAAACTCTATCACAAATAACTTAAAAACGATAAAGATTTTGTAATGCATTATAGAAGCAAAGTTGTTGATCGTACCAATATCTATTCGAAAAAATCATTGCCACGCCCATTTATTACGTAATTAGGGATTTTTAGGGGCCAAAGTACTTAAACTTTGACGCAATATAACTAGAGAAGTAGACATTTTTTGTTAGACATGATAGAAGAGAAACTGTTTGAATTTATGATTTTAATCGATTCCACTTATCAAAACACGAATTCCTGTCCCCATTAGGGATCTAGAGGGCTGGCCCCTAAAATATTCATACATTTGTATCTCAAAAATGATCAACAATTTTAGATGGGTGTAAGAACAAAAATTGTTAGTATTCTTAAGACCTTTTCAAAGAAATCAAGAAAAAGGGGCTGGCCCCCTTTTTTTTTGGGGGGGGGGGGCAAGAGACTCGTAAAGTCAATTACAAATTACATAAAAACTATTAAGATTTCGTATTGCAATTCAGAAGCAAAGTTGTTGATTGTAGCAATATCTATCTGGATAACTCACTGCCACACCAATTTATTACGTAATTAGGGATTTGTATACATTATCTGAAAGTGTGTGTGTGTGTGGGGGGGGGGGGGGGTAAATTCTGAAATTGTATCGATTATTCATGGTATGATTTAAAACAGAAATCGCAAGGAAGACCTACTCGTTACTCGTAACGAGATCGTATCTAGTTATTATTATTTTTTTCCACAAATTTTGTGCACGAGATTTCTCAAAAACTATTCGACCGATCTCGACCATTTTTTTTTTACAGAAGATGAGACTTGATGTAAACTTCATACGTTTTTGAGATTTTTCCTGTCGGCACTTCCGGTACCGATTTATCGGCCATTTTGTACATTTTTACAAGATATTTTGTGCAGAGGAGATCTCAGAAACTATCAGAGATATGACTATGAAATTTTCAGGATAGGTAGTCTATAGTTTGAAGTTGTGCACTATTATGTTGTTTTACGCCAGTGGCGCCATTTCTTGGAGCTCGCCTGGGCTCGAAATTTGAGTACGAATTTTCATTCAAAATTTTCATACGTTTTCATCTGTATCTTTTTATCAGTTGATATTTTGTTAAGACATATATTACAAAAGTAGTAGGTAATTAAACGTTCTTTCCAACGAAATCAAGAAAAAGGGGCTGGCCCCTAAAATTAGGGGCCAAGACACTCGTAAACTCTATTACAAATAACTTAAAAATGATCAAAATTTTGTAATGCAATATAGAAGCAAAGTTGTTGATTGTAGCAATATTTATCAGGTAAAATCATTTTACACCCATTTATGACGTAATTAGGGATTTTTAGGGGCCAAAGTACTTAAACTTTGATGCAATATATCTAGAGAAGGAGACATATTTTGTTAGGCAATGTAGAAAAGAAAATGTTTGCATTGATGATTCTAATCTATTCCACTAATCAAAACTCTAAAGTCTGTCCCCATTAAGGATCTAGAGGGCTGGCCCCTAAAATATTCAATCATTTGTATCTCAAAAATGAACAACAATTTTAGATGGGTGTAAGAACAAAAAATGTTAGTATTCGTGAGACCTTCCGATTGAACTCAAGAAAAAGGGGCTGGCCCCTTTAATGAGGGGCCAAGACACTCGTAAACTCTATTACAGATAACTTGAAAACAATCAAGATTTCAAATATCTTTGGTACCTAGCCTTTTTTACAAAATTGATACCAGCGAGATTTTAGTCACTGTAAGTGATTGAGACACAAACTTTTATAAATGATAGACAATCGATTGAAGATATATTTAACGGGTTTTCTTTTGTCAACCGTCACTTCCGGTACTCACCAGAAGAGTTCAAACAATTCATTTTTTTCACAAGTTTAACTGATTATCTTTGGTCTTTCATCTTCCATGATTAACAGTGGTGTACACTAAACAAATGTATAAAAAAAATCCTAGCTTTTATTTTCATAAACCTCTTTTGTTCGTCCGTTTTCGGTCTCAAGACAAAAAACCTCGATGCACCAAGATCGCAGATTTAGCAGAGAATATCGATATTTCATCGTATCATATGAAAACAAAATCGGACGGAAGACCTACTCGTTACTCGTAACGAGATCTAGTTATACATGTAATTGTTCTCGAGTATTTCGTAGATTCAAGGGGTAGGGGGTAGGGTGTCCCTCCACTTTTTGGCACATATTTTTTTTAAATATATATACAAAAATTTGAAATTAAAATACGGAAATGAACAGTTAACAGGTATACTACGACCCCTCCTCCACAAATTAGGATTTTCACGATTTTGGAAAGTTTTACTTCTATTTTGTAAAGTATTTTTGGATGAGTCTTAGTTATTAACAAAGAATATTTCTTTCTCACTCTGATTAAAACCATTTCTTGAATGTAATTTTTTATTTACTTGTAGGTAATTAATACTTTAGAATGATATCAATCATCTTGCCTCGATAAAAATAGGTCGACCCTATTACGGCATGGGCGATCCTTCAGTTCTTCCTAAGATTCTCTAAAAGAGGGGTTAAACCTGGACCAAATTACACAAACAAATAGACGGACTGTTAGATCTATTAGATATTCGCAAACATTTTTTTATTTACAAATTTAGAACATAAGCTATGCATCTGAATGTAAATCTTGTCAAACAAGGTGATTTATCTAAAAATTGAATAAATTGAGTTCTTTAAAGTATGTAATCCATGATATGTTTGTTCAATTTTCAACATTGTCCATAAAAAATAACAAAGTGGCAAAACGAAACTCAACCTGTACAGAGGTATACAAATATAAATGCAACCTGGGGTGTACATTTACTTTAATACTTTTTTGGGTTTCCATATATCAAATTTATAAATTCTGAACCAATAACGTGAGGGAGAAACCTTACCTTAGAGAAAAAGCTTCTACACAGTAGGGGGTGGGGGGGGGGGGTGAGGGAGCGTCTATGCTCTACAATACCGGTATTAAAAAAACTGTACTGCAGTAACCTTGGGTTGGTTATATTATGCATATGATATTGTTGAGAAGGCCTTATTTAAACTCTGTGCTGATGATGGTATTATTAAAAAAAAAATGAAATTTTGCTTGTAGTTGTTTTTTTACAGACAAAGACACTGAGTAATGTAAATATATATATCATTATTCAGTATTGAGAGGATACAACACTCACATACATGTTTGACGTTTCATTTTCATTTCTAAGAGATATCGTATTTTACTATGATTTCAAAACAAACATATAAGATGTATGCATAAAATAAAATGAATGAAGTACTGTTTCATGACACACCATACGCAATTTAAAGACGAAGCTGTTAAAAAATTACTTACCTGATGTAAACATCTTTTGACGAAAAGCTAACAACCTCTTCAAAATCACGCCATCGTTTCAATTACAAAAAAATAATAATATAATTGGTCATGATCCTAAGAACTTTCAATTGTATCAACGCTTTGAAGGATACAGAAGACATCATGTTTTTTTTTAATATAAGATTGTGTAATGTTTATCTATATTTGCAATAGGGTGTAAAAATGACGGTTTCTACAGCAGTAACTGTGACACTCCTTGCCCCAACAACTGTAAAGATAGCACTTGTCACATAGAGAGTGGAGCGTGTTTCACGTGTAAACCTGGATGGACCGGAGTACATTGTAATACAAGTAAGATCATAATTGGCATGCTTGGTACATATGTAATTCAAATCATTGTTTTATATATATATCTATATATATATATATATATATATATAATGTGCCCTTTGGACAAACCCTTTTTTCCAAAAAAATATTTATTTATTTTTTCTATATTACAGAATGTAGAGAAGGATGGTACGGTATAAACTGTGACCAGCCGTGCGTAGGCCATTGTAGAGACAACGCCACCTGCAATCATGTGATTGGTCAATGTGACAGAGGGTGTGCTGCCAGATGGACAGGAAAACTGTGTGACAAAGGTAGTACTTGTGATTTCACTTCATCACTTTAGTTAACCTTTCAGGATCTAGTGTAATAAAAATTTAATTGAAGTTTATGTTATCATTGCCTTGAAATTGCCTTTTATTGATCCATATTTGTTAAAAACACTCAAATATCAAGTTTCATAGTACCGTGATACATGTATATTTCATGTGATCAGAAATCATATTATGATTAAAACTGTCTTTCAATAGGGTGAATCATTTTTGAGTGAACGCAAGATGAAACTTTAACTGCGTGTTTTTTGTTACAAAATAAAAAACAAAAAAACAAAAACAAAACCACCAAACAAATAAACACACAAAAAAAAAAACAAACAAGGAAAACAAAACAAGTCAAAAATAAAAAAAAATATGTCATTTAAAGACAAAGGCAAGAACTGCACATTGATATTCTTGCTCTAAATTATCATCTTTTTACAGTTGCAGATGTCATTTTCATTTAAGTACATATGCATGTATACACAAATAAATCTAATATTTAGCAGTAAAATGTAATAATATTGTAAACCCAATTCAGGCGGAATTTGATTGTGAATAAGTACTTTTTCTGATACATTGTATAGTCTTCAAAACTAAATTTTTAATTTTGTTCTGTCATTATACAAAGATAGAATATCACTTTATATGGATAAAGAAATTGTTCGAAGGAACAGAATCGGTATTCAAAGGTGTTACCTGTGCGGCGTCCTGAAAGAAAGTGAATTACTTGTGAATTTCTTAACAAAGAGAGTCGATAGAATACCTGCGTTTAACTTCATTGGTCAAATGATGACACCAACATTACATGACCAAATAGAGCACTCTCTATGTCTTAATATTTCACATTAAAAAGTGCGATAACACGTAAGCCGAAAAATTGTAAATTCAATATATAAAGCATATTAGGTAAACTTAAAATTTCTTGAAGATTAAAGATACGTAATTCGCATGGAAAGTTGTTGTGGAAGTGTATTTGAATAATTACGCACATTTTTTTTTATAATGTGAGTTCTTTGGCTTTTTATTTCCGTCAAGAATTCCGAGCTATAGACAGAAAATCCCATATTAATCATGTGTAATACATAAAGACAGAATTAACGCCATCAAACCTTACAATATATATATTTCTCTGTTTTTGAAACATCGAGACACGCTGTTTTGGAAAACTTGGGCGTAGGAACACATACACTAGACCCCCACCCCCCCCCCCCCCCCCATTTTCAATTTGCTTCCGACTCCACTGTATAAGATTTTAGTTGTACGACTACAAAAGATATATTTATTGTTAGTACCATTTAAAATCTGACTTTTTCCAAGGCATTGATAAAAAAAGTTTATTGAAAATCAATGCTTATGAATACATTGAATCGTTTGGATTTTTGTCAGCGGTAATGATAACACTGTTTAACTTCCGTTTTGTCAGATTAAATGCTTAGGAGAGTTGATTCATAATAATGTCACTTTATAAATATGAATAGTATATATGGTTAACTTCTTCTTCTTCTTCTTTTTTGTCAACAAAAATATTTAATTTTTATTCAAATTTTTTTTTTACCTTTTTCAGTAGATAATCAAACAGCCACGTTTAAGCTTAGAGAGATAAGTATGAATTTCAATTATTGCGATTGCACATTATGCTCAAAGACATTTTGATAAGTTTTTTATTTTTGTTACTTTTTATTTTATTAATTTCAGCATACTTAATCACGGCTATTTCTGTTATTGAAATTATAATGACTGCTATAGGAATATTCGTTATAAAACAACGTTGGGCAATCTTCAGGTATATTTTGATTTAAAGAGAAAAAATGAGATTTCAATATTTTGTGTATACGTTTCTTTGTGTTTGATATATTAAAATACACTGTTTTGTGTTTTCTTTGATAGGAATCAAAGATATGAAGAAATAAAAAAGAACGCTACCTATCTCTATTCTAGCCAATTAAGTAGTAGTGGTAATGTAAACTGTGAAAGCATTGAACTGAGAGATTTATCAAATGACCACGCCATTCAGGAAGATGGTGATCGTACATATATTGACATTATTGAACACGAGAGTGACAAACAATCACAACACACAGCACCAGTCAGCGATAATATACTGTAACTCCTTCCGCTTGCACTCACTTCTAAATTAAAATGATTGTGGCGTCGTCTAGCTATAGAGATAGCGCTTTAGCATAATATATTTAGATGTTGATGTGTTCAAATATATGAAATATAAATCTATCCGAATTATTTGTCCATGGTGCAAGATAAACAATGACTTAAAAATATATGATCTACTTTTTGGGGGGTTGAAAATGAGCATTGGCATATATAAACTTTCAGATTTTACAATCCTCGTCACTTCACTTCTTTAAGAGAACCTGTACAGGAGTATTAGTCCTCTAAATGAGCCCGTACCATATTACAATCAAAATATGAAATGATAGTTGAAAATACTTGTGAATGAGAGAGGGGATGGGCAAAATCCTCTGCTTTAACTAATGATGTATCTGCCTATGATGTATATGGACTAGTGACGTCAGCAATTCATTGTGGTTTGACTTAATTACGTCAAACCATTAAATATCAGAAAGGGTTACATGAAAATAAAATATAAAAGATATAGTCTATTCACTTTGATTTCACTATTAACTGAGAAATCCTTAAATAAGAAAAATGCTTATTTTGTAGTGCCGTTACCTTTTAAGTTCAGTAGAGGAAAGGGATGGTCATTATACCGACATAATTAAGTATATACATATATGCCATAACGCAAAAATATAATTATTTTCCCCGTCAGTTGATTTTGTTTAATTTCCAATATGATAATGCCAAGAACACTCTACCATTTATTTCACATACACATCTTTTTATAAAAAAAACGAAAACGCACAACAACTTTTTACTTTCATATCGTATAGCTAACAGCTTTTGGGTGGCTGATAATGACTAAACTTAAGTAAATAGTCTGTTAATATATTTTCCATTACCTTTCTTGTTCTGCCAAAAATTAGTGTTGTGTAACACAACATCAATGTCACGAGATTTTTATGTTATGATTTATTTTTGAAATACAAAATTATGTAATAAAAACTCTTTCAAAATGCTGCATCAACACTGATCAATGCTACCATCTATTAAAAAAATTCTTTGTGGAGGCAAGTTGCCTGTTACCCCTTACATGACATTACGTCACAAGATGGAGATTTAAATGTTTTGTTAAATTGTTTATATCTTTCGATTCGATTGTATGTCGACATAGCTGGTCAAGTGGTTAAAGTATTGTGCCTCTAAACCGCAGATCATGAGTTCGAATCCGCCTGGAGCTTTTGTTCATGTTAATTAATTAAATTTTCGAAAAAGTAATTTTTCATCCAAAATTACAATTTGTTTTGCCTATTTGACTTAAATACTTCTTATCCATTATGAAATCTATCATCATCAAGTAATTTTCTGCAGATTTGAGAACATATTTCAAAGTTTAATGAGCCACCTTAAATCTAAAGAAAAATGAGGCTATAAAAAGCCAACTAGTATGATAATATTTTTATTACGGGCCGCCAGAAGGCAGTCCGTTATTTGATATACATTTTTTGTTTTACTCGTAAATGTAAAGTAGGTCATAGACTTGTCGTGTTAGGCGCGTTTTTATCGAGACTATAACACCCCTGCGAATGTGTTCGGAATGTTTTTTTTATCGTTGCTAAGTAAGTAATAAATCCAGAGGTGCTCGAATGAAAGTTCACGAGACTTCACCGATATTTGTTCACTTCCTGTGAAATTTCGAGCGGAAGTATAAGTGTTCGGATAATATTCTCAAAATACGTAAGTACTGGTCGTTTTTCATATCATATCCTACTGTGATCTATGTTAAAACGGGAAAAGCTTTCAAGATGTATGTCTTATTTTACCATCTAGCAGTTGTTTATATTAAACGATAATATTCAGAACAGAGTTATCGTTAGTGTTCAAACACGTGTAGAGTGGTTGAAAATATAACCATTGGGTTGCTTAATAAAATCATAGCCATGTTTGATGCTTGTGGTGTGCAATACCATGTTTAAAAAAAAAATAATGGGTGTCTGTTTTGCATTAAAACTTAGTATATCGAGCCATTTTCAAGGAACATTCTGCATAAAATGGTATAGTCTGTTTCACTATTGATGTTATTACTAGGTCAGGCGCGGATCGAAAATTAATCCTCAGGAGGGATCTCTTTTAAGCATGTTAGTTGTTGCAACAGCAGACAAAAACTAATATTTTTGTATAGTCACATTTATTTCTAGAACACATTTTATTCACCAATTAATGAAGTATTTTATGCATTTTAATGAATTAAAATCAATAAACCTCTAGATTTTATATTTGACTACTATATTAAGAACCTAGATATATGTACTGTGAAATAGACTTTATACACGAGGTACGATTTTTACTGCGAAACTGAAAGGGTCAAATAAAACCACGTGGTCTAAAATTTGAATGACAATAACATTCGCAGGGGTGTATAATAAATTCGAAATCTCGTCACTATCTATTTCATATCTATTTCAACATCAGAGTGAACTGCATTATTGAGCATTTTGCTGTTTGTGTTTAGGTAAGGAAGATTTGCATAACTTCTAGCCTTTGAAAAAACCACGTCTCCAGCAATGAGAACGTGCGTCTTTGCTTAATAGAAAAGACACACTAAGAAACAAAAAATAATTCAGACAAATTACGTTAAGCTATTATAAAAATGGATTTTTTGATATTTTTTTTTATGTCTTTGATTTTTTAAAAATTCTTAACTATTTATCGATTTTGATTTCTATCGATTGCCTAAAATGATATAGAATATGACAAAATAATGGGGATAATCAATCTGCTGAATAGAAGGTACATGTGTATGACAATGGTACAAACAATTGTCGTCCTAGGGAACTTGATGTAACCTCTGTAATGGGTGCGCTACACCATCCGGTATAAGTACAGATGCGATCATATTAAGGAAAGTTTTGAAAAGTTGTGCATTTTCATGATGGTTTACATATAAACCCTTTACACGGTATTTTTGTAACATAATTTCCTATTCTTGGAAACAAAAAAGAGGCTTTTTTGTGTTTCATGTGGGTATAAAGGTAGCTAGCATTCCAGAAAAATAGCATAACCCACATAAGCAGGTTATGTTATTTATTTTGTATTTTTCAAATGAAACGATGTAAAAGCATTTATTTGAGATAATTACAGTATTTATATTATAAATGGGAAAAAAATGCTTTTAAATAGGCATTAAAAGTTTTCAAAAAAATCATTTGTCCAAGAAAGGGGGGGGGGGAGGGGGTCCGACCCCCAAAACTCCCCATTCTGGATCCGCCAATGTCACATGTATTTTTTTTAAATTCCAGTGAAAAATGTGAAAACATCAATTTGAGAAATGAAAATTTATTAAATTTAAGACTAGTTATTTTAAAAAAAAATTGATCACATGAAAATTTTTTTTTTTAAAAATTGGTCACATGGAATCCATATTCTTCCTTATTCCTAATTCTGAACAATGTCGTATTTTCCTTCATTTACTAGGACTATGTTATCATGGTGCATGGTCCATGTATAAATACTGTATACATGTACAGTCATGCATATTAATCTCAACCAAATGGCTGATGCAGATGACCCTAATTCAATGCATGTTAATGCAAGTTTCCTAGCTCTTTATAGTCTACCATTAGTATTTTTCTTGCCGTTATCATCTAGAAGTCACATTTTTTCTTCTGCAAAATACCTGTTGAAAGCTTAAAAGTTTCAAATCAAGCTCAGTTTCATTTTTAAAGTGCATTTTCTAAAAGCAAAAACTAAAAACAATGAAAGTGAGTTATTTCACAGGACCTCTGTATTTTCCATTTTGTACAGTTTGACAATTGTCTGAGCTACTTTCTGCAATATAATTTATACTCATAATATTTTTATTATTATTTAAGACGCAGAATTCGAGGCTATTGATTCTCGCTTTTTTATATTCTTAAATTTGCTAAACATTTTGGACGCCTTGGTTACCCAAGGTCAGTGAGCATTGTTGTTAAAATAAAGTTTCCACAAATCGTGAAACGTTTTCACGCATTGTCAAAGCCTAGAGTATAAAAATAAACAACCAAAAAAAAAAACAAAAAAAAACACGAAATAATCTATTGAAACATGCTTAATTATAGTTATCATGTAATTTCAACTTTGAGATTTTAAGAGAAATGCAAGGAAAATATACATCAACCATACAGGGAATTTAAAAAAATCATATTTTGAGATTTAATAAGTAACATTATTTTCCATTTCCTTTCTAAACATCACAATTGTTTATTTTTGTGCTCTTCAATTTTTCCCTGAGAATACAATGTACACGAAGTACCAAGCAAGCAGTTTTCTGAATTTCCTTATAGATGTTGTGTTGACGGTGACATGAGGTTAACCATATAAATTTAATTTAGATGAAAAACATATATAGAGTGTATGCAGTTTTCATGTACATTTTGCTGCCAGGAAGTTAGATAAATGCAATGGCTTTAGTTTAAAGTACGTTATAACTGGTACATGTACCTTTAGTTTCGTCCTAGATTACTTGGTGGTTCTGTGAGCAAATTGTACAGGAATTATGTTAACGAGCACATTTTTGGCCACGTGCCTTATTTGACAACAAAATCTGATTCATAGTATTACACCAAGACTTTTTCAATACGTATACCATTACTTCAGAGGTCAAAGAGCAATTTTGAGGGATATACATTTCTATCTATATATCTGTGACATTTTTTTAAAACCGGGATACACCAATTTGTAAGTAAATGATAAATTCAGTTTTTTTTTCTATTTAAGCTTCAATAAGGCATTTGAAATTGGTGGAAAAAAAGTATTAAGAAAATTTCATGTTTTACTTTGTCTATATTATTTATTCTGATTAGATACGCAATATACCATGGATATTTCTCAAACTAAAACTTTATGTCTCAATGAAATATAATGCGATTAAGCTGAATTTTCAGGCGCAAATGGAAGTGGGTGAATGAGTGAAAGGTAAACTAGTGTCAAATGGTATGCAGAGTAATTCAAAGAAAAGTGTTTTTTCTCAAACATGATGACTAAAATTTGATTAAGTTAACAGTACAAAGAAGTATAAAAAGAATGCAACATTATAATGTTTTAATGTAATTCCTAACGTAATGTACATGATACAAATTTAGATTAGATACTGGCATTGTTGCATGTTTTAGCGATTTTGGACAATGCGCTTAATATTACGAATAGATAAGTTTGAGATGTCTTCTGGTGTAACAAATAATGAATTAATTAAAGCAAACGCTCACAGGATAATCAATTGTCATATTTATAAGCTAAAAGGCACGCGCTGGCAACTCTTCAATCTCCAATAATGTAGTAAGGATGTCCTTTTTTATGCCGAGCTTGCTTTTGTAAATGATGTTGGCAGTGTTGTTTTTTAAGCCCTTACATATATAACTTCTCGCAAATAAAGAGTTGGACGGGAAGGAAATAAATTCCCACTTACAATATAATAATATTGGTGCTTATATTTATTTAAGGAATAAGGAATCATTCTGAGTATTATAATGTGATAATTTCGGTCGGGGCGTGGTCAAATCCAATAAAGCCCGAAGGTCTCTATGATAGATTTGACAACGCTCCGACCGAAATTAGCACCTCATAATATTGAATGATTCCTTATTACTTATACTTAAATTATTTCCAATTTGTACACTTTAAAACAACATTATTTTAAAACCACTATTTTTTACGTAGCACATGCTATGTATTACTACGCGGCGCAGCCAATACCGTTTTTCGGTTATGCTATAAGACACGCCCATTTTGTGTCACTCAAGTTTTATGAAGTTAATGGATTTTAGGATTCAAAATAGATTAGTAATGTAATCACAGATAAAGACAGTTGAAAATGTAAATCTATTGATGTCAAAATTAATTTAAACTGTCATTCCTTCTTTCAAAGCATATCAGGCTGTTTCGAAGTCTGTTCTTCTCATATAAGATGAGCCTTCTCCCGCTACTTTATCTGATACCTTATGTGACTGGTAAGTATTACTAAAATATACTATTGACTAATTTGTTATACTACTACTATTCTGTTATAACAAAAACCACAATATTTTATACGCACATAATAGGGCAGATTTTTTCCGTCCACCAAGATATCAACGCTTCGAAAAATGGTAGTAGTGGTACTGTTACGTCACCTGGTTATCCTGGAAATTATCCAAACAATGCAAATTACACATGGACCCTGACAACTGGAGATTCCAACGCAAGGGTCGTAATAAACATTACTGACTTTAGTGTGGTACAGTACCGCTTTACTTCAAAGTGTGATGATTATTTACAGGTAGGAATACTTTATTGATGTTGTAAAGTGAAACGTAATAATATGTCGATTATGAAATCATTATTAAATGAACGAAAAATTATATATATTTATTTGCCAGATAGAGAGGATAGAACCCAATTACGCGCTAATTATGAAGAGATGTGGTGAAATCGTTCCATATAATGTTAAGTACAATGGGAACATTTTCTTCGTTACATTTGTGTCAGATAACATTCACAAAGCTAGAGGGTTTAATTTGTCCTGGAAAGGTGCATATTCCTTTTTGTATTAAGAAAATAGAATAGTTTTGGATTTGAACACATATTTTATACAATATCTCATGCTAACGGTCGTACTAAACATTACTGATGTTAATGTGGTGAAGTACCGCTATACTTTACAGTGTGAGGATTATTTACAGGTAGGGATACTAAATTGAGGTAGTTCAATGAAACGTAATAATATGTTGTATATGAAATCATTATCAAATGAGCAAAAATGTATTTGTCAGATAGAAAGAATAGAACCGAATTACGCGCTCATTATAAACAGATGTGGTGATTTCGCTCCATTTAATCTTAAGTACACTGAGAAGGTTTTTGTCGTAACATTTGTGTCGGATAGCATTCACAACGCGAGAGGGTTTTATTTTTCTTGGAAAGGTCCATTTTACTTTTAAGAGAATAGTTTTCAATTTGAACACATATTCTACGCAATATATTATATAAGCATTAAACCTCCTTTAAGTATACATCCCTGATACAACAACAAAACGAACGACGACAACAACAACAGAGATAACAACAACAAAACTAACGACAATAACAACAGAGATAACAACAACAAAACCAATAGCAAAAAAATCAACAAGGGAGATCCATACATTGCCGTCAGCTTTGTTGACTTTGAACCAAAAACAACCAAGGACACACGAAAATGGTCCATTCACAAAGACTACAGAGTCGTATATAGTAAACGAAAAAGGTAAAAAAAGAAAATCTATAAACTTTAATCGATATATCAAATATAAAATACAAATTGTGCTCACTTTGAAACTTAGCCTTTTTTTAAGACGGCTAAACTATTGTAAGCTCTTTCCATTATTACGTTCATAATTTGATGATTAGAAACAATTTTACTGAATAGCTTCAGCACCTTAAATAATTTGATATAAATTCTTTTAAAGAAATGAAATATCCTAGTATTTTGAATCATTGAATTACACTTACCATCAGATTTGTAAAAGGAAAATATGGAATATGATTGAACCACATCTTACAAGCAGTTGATTGGCGGTTACCTTTATATTTTAAATTTAGTCTTGTGTTTGATATTCAGGCGAGCTAAGAAAAATGTCATTTTTAACCAGAGAGTTGTGAATCCAGTTAGTGTGAAATTGTCATGAACAATGTTATTTTTAACTTACTAATTACTTCTCTGACAATATTGTCGCTATTTCAAAAGTCAGAATAGAAAAGGGAGGGCTGAAATTAATTCAGTTTCGATCAGCTCCTAAACAATTCTAGCAAACATTAAAATATAATGCACAAATTAATAAAATAAATATGGAAAATAACTATCTTTCACTGATTTCTAATTAGGACGTTAACATCGTTTTCACCTTTTTTGTTAGGTTAAAGTTTAATATAACCTTTGAACGGTGTCAAATGTTATTTCTCGTTGTTTAGATTATCTTTTAACACATTTTTGATTTTGAAAATGATAAATGCCTCTTTCATTATTAACTCAGGGGACTTCTTACTTTTCAAGTGAATATGAAGTCTGAAAAACATACTGCTTATTTTGGTGAACAAATACAGATTTAGTAAAATAAGAATAATCGAAGCAATGTTTTTTTTTCTTTTCTAAAAACTGTTTTGACCTTTTCAGCAATTAATCAAACAACTACATTTAATCTACGAGAGATAAGTATGGATTTAAGTATGGAATAGAAATTGAAATTGTACAATTCACAAAGAAGCGTTGTCGTTGTATTTTTAATTCTTATTCAAAAATCTATTTTTTTCAGCATATTTGATTTCAGCTATTGTAGTGATCGAAATTATTTTGACAGCCATTGGTATACATTTTGTGAAACAACGTCAGATGAACTTAAGGTATATCAAGAACTAGATTTTGAGATAGAGAGAGATAGAGTGTGTGTGTGAGAGAGAGAGAGAGAAAGAAAGAGAGAGAGAGAGAGAGGGGGGGGTGTTTCAAACGTTAAGATGCTATGTGCTTGTTACATGTATATTTTTATGATAGGTATCATGGTGACGAGGAAGTCAACAAGAACACAACAAATCCTTACTCTAGCATATCAAGAAACAGTGGTAATGGAAACTATGAAATTATGCAACTAAATAATGTCTCCAATGATCACAATCTACGGCAAACTGAACACAATGAGTGTACGTACATTGAAGTTATTGAACATGAGTATGACTACACATATGGAGACATAGCACCAGTGAGTGTCAATATTCTGTGAAGATTGATTGCATCAACCTAAAAAGTGCACTGGTCAACCAAAGAGGAGTTTTGGCAAAGCTTGACGATAAACAACCTAAAGTCAATCCTAAATTTAAATCGATTTGGCGTATAAATGAAGAACTGCATTGATATTTACAATACATAATTTTAGTAGAGATGATATATATGTAGTTGATACGTGCTAAAAAATCTCATACATAAAAACTTTTAAAAAAATTTCCAACGATTCACGATTTTAAAAATACTAGATCGACTGAGAAGCACGTAACAAATACATGTAATATCTTAGTGACATGAATTTCCCTTTTAATATCAGATTGATATTAGATGTATTATATCCAGAAGATAATAATTTGTATTTTTTATAAAAGAGATCGCCGTTTTGAAATAAA
Source organism: Magallana angulata (assembly GCF_025612915.1). NCBI lineage: Eukaryota > Metazoa > Mollusca > Bivalvia > Ostreida > Ostreidae > Magallana > Magallana angulata. Next base: position 49,401,355 of record NC_069116.1, read on the forward strand.
TTGTTGTTGAATATAAGCTGTGCTTCATTTAAACACATTAACCGATTGATGTTAAAAAAATATGAAAAAACAATATCACGACTTGTATCGTTCACATGTATTGGGCTCTGAAACACGTTAACCTCAAGTAGTCTATTGCGGATGTTTAGGTGTCCTTAATCCATTGATTATGACTGACGTTTTTACGAAAGCCGAGAAGGATCATTCGAGATTCGAAATACGAGATTCGAAATACGAGATTCGAGATTCGAAATCGAGATTCAATATCTAAATTAACCAATCAAATCATGGATCTGAAACCTGTATCCTAGCAACATCAAACTGTTCTAAATAAAGATCATTCGTACATGCTCTTTCCTACAAATAAATGTCTTAATAGCTCTTATATAGTGGTTATAAAATGGTTAAATTAACGTTGATGAATTAACCCCACACAGTATAAACAATTAAATCAGAAATAACACTGTTGGCTTTGCGAATCTAAGTGGTTTTGTTTGCCCTGTATGTATTTCCCCCCGAACAATTTTAACCCGAAGTGTATTCGCCCCAACTGTGTAAAAATCGGCTCGCGAAGAAAGATCTGTTTAATCTAAATGTTTTATCTTTGAAACGAAACTCAAAAAAATAATCGACATGTCAAAATATAGGTTATGATAAAGTTTTAAACCATAGAAGATATAATGATAAGCAACCTCAAAGACAAAAATCCAGATAAGAATAGTGTATTGTAGGGTATGGCAATGCCATTGTCGATATGAGAGAGAGAGAGAGAGAGAGAGAGAGAGACAGACAGACAGACAGACAGACAGACAGACACAGAGAGAGTTTTGTAGTGTCAAATTCAAGTTGATTTAGAATTTGAAATTGATTTGATTTGATTTGTTACAAGCATATATAAACAATAATTAAGCCTCTAAAACGAGAAAAGAGAAGAGGTAGCTAGGGTAGGGCAGACCAACTAGCAAGCTTTAATTTTAACGGTGTTAGCGCACCTGTGGTTTACATCCTCTCTCTCTCTCTCTCTCTCTCTCTCTCTCTCTCTCTCATCACCTAGCATTTCCTTTTCCGTGAGGGGGCTTGGGGTATTTGTGATGTCTTACATTAGCTAGCGAAAAGGATAAAAAAACATGAAATTTTCTTTAAATTCTGTGCGGATGTTGTACGCCAATAATCTGTTTTCAGTATATACATTTCAAGAGGGGGGGGGGGGGGGGCTATATAGTCCTAATTAATTTGTCAGTTATTCTGTCCCCACTTTGTTTTCTCTTCGTTTTCCAGGTTTTTTTATTTGGCTCGGCAAATTAATATAAAACTTTCTGTGTAGCTCCATAACGATGCACTGTAGATAAATTATGAATAGTTTTACTTTTGATAAACAGGTACATATCCGTACTTGATTTTTAATTTGACTCTTATAATCGGATTTAATATTCCAATAATTATAGGGTAGGAAAGAGTAGACGGGACTTTTTTGCGCATATCCTACTGTACCATTCATTCAACACAGGTATTAGCACTCATCGAGTTCGACTTGCTTTCCTTTTCTTCATCCACTGGATTTAAAGCTATTAATTTTTGAAAATATTTTGAATTTATGGCCTGATAATATATGAATTAGAGCTGCGCTGGTGCATATATTTACCCAAATGGACCAAAATATAACCAAATGAATCTAAAAATTTTGACAAAATTAGTTTTAAACGTACGACTCTTTTTTAAAATTCTAATCGGGTATGTCCTTTAGAAAAATCTTGAACCGCACACATTTTAGCAAATAAAACGACAATTGTTTCATTTTTTTATGGGGAGGGAGGTGGTGCCGGTAAAGGACATGTATTGCTTGTGGCAGTTGTGCTAGTATACTCTCATTTGTTATAATAGGTAATACTACATATTGGTATAAAATGAAAGTTTCCAATTACACTGTACATAGCTTCTATCACGCATTTTGACCCGTGCGATAGTTTAAAACAATTTTCAAAGCATTTAATGTAATTCAACCGATCATTTTTGAAATTTAATTTTCTGGATCCCCGCCTGATACGTCCGCCTTCTTGTATATTAGAATTACATGTACGTTGACCATATGTACACATTAACTTAATCGGCTATGTTATGGGACGATAACATTTTTTATCAATGTTTTTGCAGGATATGTAACAAATAACAGCCTATTTGTGGATTTTTGCACTGATTATTTGAGATAATTTGCCGCCATCTTTTATGCATTTCACACACCACTCACAGTTTCTTTATTTGGTGTTCTGTGTGTATGGCGACAAATTGGTAAATTTGCACCACTCACCCCTTGTAGCTTCATCCTGATTACATTTTATCTGGCTAAGTGTAATGTAGTAGTATATTAAATACACACATCTTTGTTTGCAGTGCTTATTTACATCTTTAGAGATTTACTTACAAACAAAGTAAATATTTTTATGATTTGTATGTAATTATTGTCAATTTTGGTGCGGTGGGGGGTAGGGGGGTAGGAAACTACAGAGAAACTTAACTTGGCTGTGAAACATATGCTTTTATTCTTTCTTGTTGATATATCAATGAATGAATTATAACAAAATATATGTACAACAATTAATTTTGAAATATTCATGCACAATCAAATAAAGGGTTTTACTGTTCTCTGCACAAGAAATCGGCAATGTGAACAAATTGGCACCCTGTCATCCCTACCTTTAATTGTAGAGAGTAGGTATCCTTCTATATTGAAAACAATTCCAAAAGTAAGACTCATAATAAGTTGTTTACTGAGGAAAAGGAAAAAAAATGTATTTATTAATAATTCCGTATGATGTGATAATATCTCAATGATTTTTTTATAATCAAAGTACTAGTGTATCACTGTATACATACATAAAAATGATAAGTAATGCTTATATTTATTAATGAAACAGGAAATGTTATTTATATTTAGATTATTTAGATACATGTACTAATCTTCATTCGGGGATCTAGAAAGGAGGGGGTCAGGGGATCTGGACCCCCTCCTCGGGAAAATTGGAGCTTATTAAATTTACATTGTAAATTTTTTTAAAATTGGCCTAGGACCCCCTACAGAAAAAATTAGCTACGCTTATGAAGTTCTCTACCATAACCGCATTTTTACACAAAAGGGGTGAATAAACCCGGGTTTTAAACTATAACTGGTGGTGAAATACCATAGGGTTCAAACGCATCAGGTGGAAATGCACCAGGGCAAACAAAATCACTTAGATCCGCGAAGCACACTGCATTATTACTAGTCTACTTAAATATTCTGTGTAAAAGTAAATACAAATAATTATTTAGTTATGTAGGGAGAAGTGAACATAGCATTTATTTGTATATAAGAGCATGTACGTATGATTTTTATTTAGAACAGTTTGATGTTGCTAGGATACAGGTTTCAGATCCATGATTTGATTGGTTAATTTAGATATTGAATCTCGAATTTCGAATCTCGAATCTCGTATTTCGAATCTCGTATTTCGAATCTCGAATCTCGAATGATCCTTCTCGGCTTTCGTACGTTTTCGACTATTACAATCACTAGATCACTGCGATCACTAGAAAAGAGAGGGGGCAAACCCCAGTCTTATGGAGATATTGCAATGTGATTTAAAATAAGCGTTAAAATGGCATTTATACATTATTCGATATGGTAAACGTGAACCATTCTTAAATGTTAAACATTTCATTGTCGATTTTTTGTTGCATGCAAGATTCTTGAAAAGACTAGAGGAATTTGCCATTGTTATGTTATGTACATTGGTAGTGTAACGGAAGAATGAAGAAAACAAGAACTTGAGCGTGTGAATTGTTTTCAACTTTATAGTAGTGCATATGCATATGCTTTTATTTACACTATTTAATATTACCTTTTTATTTAGAGATGATTTTATTTCAGGATTAAATTAATTTATAGTGACTTTTTGGGCAGTGTTTGAAGTTATTTCTGACAAATCAGGCCAAAACGTTATCCTCAATAATATATATAAACATTTACTAAAGCTCTGTCTTATATAATATTTTGTCATATTCAAAAAATAATTAAAGCCGATTTTTAAAACATGAATTTGTCATTAGATTCTTTTTTATCTTTCAGACAATGTTAGCTTGATATATATTCTTTATTGTTGTATTATACATAATGTAAAACTTGTTTAGTAGGTCGAAGAAAAAGGTATTTTCTAAACGCAAAAACAAAATTCAATGAAAGTGAGTTTTTTCACAGGACCTCTGTATTTTCCATTTTTAACAGTTCGACAATTATCTGAGTCACTTTCTGCAATTTAATTTATACTTATAATATTATATCAAGATATATTATTCAAGAAACAGTAGCTATTGATTCTCGCTTTTTTATACACTTATATTTGCTAAAAAAAATTTAGACGCCTTGGTTACCCTAGGTCAGTGAACGTTGTTGTTAAAATAAAGTTTCCACAAATCGTGAAAAGTTTTCACGCATTGTCAACGTCAAGAGTATAAAAACAAACAACCAAAAAAACCAACAAAATAATTTATTGAAAAATTCTTAATTATAGTTATCATGTAATTTCAACTTTGAGATGTTATGAGAAAAACAATGCAAATATATAATATACATCAACCATACAGGAAGTTAAATAATCCTATTTTAAGATTTAATTAGTGACATTTCCATTTCCCTTTTAAACATCACAATTTTTTTGTTTTTGAGCTCTGCAATTTTACCCTGGGAATACAATGTACACGAAGGAAGTACAAGCAAGCAGTTTTCCGAATTTCCTTATAGACGTTGTGTTGACGGCGACATCAGGTTCACCATATAAATTTGATGAAAAACATACATATAGTGTATGGTTTATTCTTCCACTTGTAAGATCATTTCGCAGTTTTCATGAGCATTTCGTTGCCAGGAAGTTATATAAATGCAATGGCTTTAGTTTAAAACACATTATAAATGGTACCTTTAGTGTCGTCCTAGATTACTTGGTGGTTTTGTAAGCAAATTGTACAGAAATTATGTCCACGAGCACATTTTGGCCACGTGCTTGATTTGAAAACAAAATCTGAGTCGTATTTTTACACGAAGACACTTTTTCAATATGTATACCATTATCTAAGACATCAAAGAGCCATTTTGAGGGATATACATTTTTATCTAAATATCTGTTATATTTTTTAAACCATGATACACCAATTTGTAAGTAAAAAAAATAAATTTAGTAAATTCTATATAAGCGTCAATAAGGCATTTGAAATTAGTGAAAAAAATGCATTAAGATAATTATATGTTTTACTTTTCCTAATATTTTATTATATTATTTATTCTAATTAGATACGCAATATATACCATGGATATTTCTTAAACTAAAACTTTGTTTCAATGAAAAATTATACGATTAAGCTGAATTTTCAGATGCAAAGGGAAGTGGGTGAATTAGTATAGAGATAAGCTAATGTCAAATGGTATGCAGAGTAATTCAAAGAAGAATGTTTTTTCATGAAGACTTAAATTTAGTAAAGTTAACAGTATGAAGAAGTATAGAAAAAATGCAACCTTACAATATTGTAATGTAATTCATATAACGTAATGTACTTGATACAAATTTAAGTTATATACGGGCATTGGTGCATAGTTAATCGATGTGGACAATACACTAATCATTATTAATAGATACGTTTGATATGTTGAATAAATAAATGCAAACGCTCACGGGATAATCAATAGTCATATTTGTAAGTTAAAAAGCACGCATTGGAAACTCTTCAATCTCCAATAATGTAGTAAGAAGGTCCTTTTTTATGCCCAGCTTGGTTTTGTAAATGATGTTGGCAGAGTTTTTTATTAAGCCTTTACATATATAACTTTTCGCCAAAAAAAGAGTAGGACAGCAGGGATATGTATTGTTAATCTATATTGATACGGAAATTAATATCAACTTTCAATATAATAATATTGGTGCTTATATATTTAAGAAATAAGGAAACATTCTTTGAGTATTATTAGGTGATAATTTTGGTCGGGGCGTGGTCAAATCCAATAAAGCCCGAAGGGCTCTATGATAGATTTGACAACGCTTCAACCGAAATTATCACCTCATAATATTGAATGATTCCTTATTACTTATATTTATATTATTTCCAATTTGTTCACTTTAAACAACATTATTTTAAAACCACTAATTTTTACGTAGCACATGCTATGTGCTACTATGCAGCGCAGCCTATTCCCTTTTCCGCTTATGCTATAAGTCACGCCCATTTTGTGTCACTCAAGTTTTATGAAGATATTGGATTTCAGGGTTCAAAATTGATTGGTAATGTTACCACAGACAAAGACAGTTGAAAATATAAATATGTTGATGTCAAAATTAATTTAAACTGTCATTCCTCCTTTCAAAGCATATCGAGCTGTTTTGAAGTATGTTCTTCTCATATAAATGAGCCTTCTCCCGCTCCTTTATTTGATACCTTATGTGATAGGTAAGTATTACAATGAAAATATTTATTGACTAATTTGTCTTACTACTACTTTACGGTTATAGCAAAAACCACTATTTTATACGCACCAAGTAGGGCAGATGTTTTCCGTCAACCAAGATATCAACGCTTCGAAAAATGGTAGTAGTGGTGCTTTTACGTCACCTGGATATCCTGGAAATTATCAAAACGATGCACATTACACATGGACTTTGACAACTGGAGATTCTAACGCAGCGGTCGTATTTAACATTACTGACTTTGATTTGGTAAAGTACCACTTTACTTCAAAGTGTGAGGATTATTTACAGGTAGGAATACTATATTTAGGTAGTTCAATGAAACATAAAAAATTGTCGTATATGAAATCATTATCAAATGAGATAAAAATATATAAATTTATTTGTCAGATAGAGAGGATAGAACCGTATTATATACGAATTATAAAAAGATGTGGACATTTTGCTCCATTTAATCTTGTGTACACTGGGAACATTTTCGTCGTTACATTTGTGTCGGATAGCATTTACAACTCTATAGGGTTTTATTTCTCCTGGAAAGGTACATTTTACTTTTAAGAGAATAGTTTTCAATTTGAACACATATTTTACGCAATATATCATATAAGCATTAAACCACCTTTAAGTATACATCCCTAATACAACAACAAAACGAACCACAACAACAACAAAAACAAAACCAACGACGACAACAACAGAGATAACAACAACAAAACCAACGACAACAACAAAAACAGAGATAACAATCTAGAAAACAAAAGATCGAACGACGACAACAGAGACAACCAAGACAACATCATCAAGAACAACAACACCAAATCCAATAGCAAAAAAATCAACAAGGGAGATCCATACGCTGCCGTCAGCTATGTTGACTTCGAGCAAAAAACAGCCGAGTACACACAAAAATGTTCCATTAACAAAGAATACAGAGTCGTTTATAGTAAAAGACAGAGGGAAAAAAAGAAAACCTTTTAAGTTTGATCGATATATCAAATATAAATTAAACATTGGGCTCACTTTGAAACTTAGCCTTATTTTAAGACCTGCTAAACTATCGTAAGCTTTAACTATTATTACGTTCATAATTTGATGTCTAGAAAGAATTTTAACAAAAATTACCCGCATCTTAGAAAGCAAAGCAATTTTAAGACCCCCGCTGGCAAAATTTTAACATGTTTTATATATATCAAATATTTTCCATTACAAATTTCACTGAAAATACATGAAATTCTAAGATGCATATGTAAAATGCTAAAATTTAATTATAATATAGAAATTTTTAAAACAAGATGCAATTATAATTGGAGCGTTTATAAAGTTGCCCAAACGAATGAGGCCATCATTGGAGGGTAGGGGTGACCAACATGGGTCAACTTTTACAGACAAAAAGTTAATACATGTACTTGAAGATTTCTATTTGTGAAATGATCAGATGAACTGACATTACTTAAGGAACAATAATATACCTGGGTTAGAGATGGGGATTTCAACCATTTTCAAGATATTTGGGAACTTCCTGTTTCAGGTAAAAATGTTTTATTTAAAAAAATAAAACATTTTTATCTGAAAAGGTTAAATGATATTTGGTGGTGGTCTCAGTGTAGTATTTCCCGAAAAAACCCCCAAATGGCATTATTCCAAAACTTCCTCATATATAAAATAATGTCCGCAATCGACATAGGCTTGATCTAATGTTAACACTAAAATTAAGTGTTATTATTTTCTCAATTACTCATGCCTCTTTTCTGCTGGTTCAAAAATTAAATGAGGTCAATGATCAGTAATTGCGATATGAATGCTTATAAGGAATTTTTTTCTTTTGCAGTTTGTGTCATAAAATAGCCTAATGTTAAAAATGAGATAGAGCCAATATAAGAGGACTATATTTGGTATATGCATTGTGTGCCCTCAAAATAAAAATCTTTAATAGGGCTTAAAAATGGGGTGTAAGATACTTGAAATCATATTGAAAATACGTGTGTAAAAGGTTATCAGCACAGTGACCTCATAATGTAGATATGACGTTATAAACATTGTCTTATTTTGATAAATTGATGTTTCGTAGCAAAATATGGGTGTTTCCCGATGGTTTTACGACTGGGAAACATCGAGCGCTGCTTTGTTCAAGTACCATTTTTTAGTATGATGTGTATACGTTTTTGAAGAAATAATGTGTTAAAATCATACTTTAGCAGACCTGCGCTTTATTCTTCTAAATGCAAAATATAAAGAAAAAAAGACAATATTTTCATTTGTTTGCAAAAAAGCGCGAATTGGGTCATTTAGGTGTCGTCATAGATAAACAGCGAATGAGCAATGATGACTAAAATCAAAATAAAAGTGATGAGCATCCTCTGTACAATGATTTATGAAGATTTGATTTTTATACCATACTATTTAAAAAGTTAGAATTGGGGGTAGATATTTAAAAATACCAGATATAGTCCTTTCCAAATTTATAATCAAGTACTAATAAAAATATCTTAAGGCGCCAAAAGATTTTTGAAAAAAATCTTTGAAAGAGAATCTTAGTCTGAATTTCTTCTTTTTTGCTACAATTCTGTTTTTGTCAAAACCCATTTTTTAAAGCATAATAAATCATGATAAATCAGTTAATTTAAATCTAATGTGATCGTAAATTGTATTTTCTTTAAAAAAAAACCCCTGAAAATGCATAACAAAAAATACATCTGGCTTAACTGAAATTTCACGCCGCATTGATAGTTGCCATCGAATTCTAATCCACGACGTCCCACTATCGATTTCTTACGTTTTGTTTTATCGACGTAGCATTGGTATCAATTAATATTATGATACCCACTGACAAAGTCTGAAAAATATATGAAGCAAACTCGAATTTTAAACTTTTTTTTTTTGCCTTTCCGCTAAAGCACAAAACTTTGTCAAACAGAGTATTGTCATTGACTTAACAAATAATACATGTACAATTAATATAAAAATGTAATATTCTAACATTGGATGGAGTGTTAGTGTTGGAAGAATCTCTACGTCGTATTTGGGATAGTCTAAAGATGCTAAACAGAGATCATGTATTTTGTCTTGTTTTCAACATAGTCTTTTCGAGTTAAGAGAATTGTGAAAGGATTTCAAAACACCCCAATTCCAATTACAAATTGAGCTTATTCAGTTATAGATAGGAATTTAGACCCGAGTAGAAATTAATCTTTGGTGTCATTTTATAACATTGAATATTGAAAACAAATGTATCACATTGAGATCTTTAGAGTTTTTACTTGTAAAGTTTGCAGCATTGTGAAATTGTTTCCTTAAAACCTGTTCTGAAACCTAGAGCATATACAAACGCCTATCAATAAATTAATACTTACCTTTTATACAGCTGTCATTATTTGTTAAAATGACATGAAATGACACTGTTTATACATGAAAAATTACAGTTAAGTGTATTTATGTACATGTATATAAAGGAATTTATGTGATCTTAATGCTTATAGTTTTAGGTATTATATTTTTTACTATGTTAATTAGTCATATTTGTATAGTATGAGGATTTAAAGGGTCTTTTGGGGTTTTTATACTCATATCGCTAAGAGCATTTTCAGGCCATTAGCCTGATCCTAAATATTTCAATTTTGGCTCCGAATTGGCTTGCATCGGAAGTTATTTAAGAGCACATTACGGATGTTTATCATTTCGGTTGACGTGTACAAAACAATATTTTGCTATTCAGTACTTTCAAGGAACAAGGTGACGCAAATGCAAAACGCATAACTGTAACAGTTGTATTTAGCATTTTGCATATACTTTTCCTGAATAAAAAATGTTTTTTTGTTATTTACTTTTGATAAATCGACAAAATTGGGGGACTTGACGCAATCCGAAGCCTATACCTGGATAAAGCTAGTGCAGCATATGCAACTACATGTAGTTATGCGTTCAATTACATGTAGGACACATGCTGACTGACGTTTTTACGGGCCGCCAGAAGGCGGTCCGTTATTTGATATACATTTAGATATTGTAACTGCGTTTCTGCAGGAAAGTTTTTTTTTAATATAGAATTAATATTATGCTTATTTTTATGAATTAAAAGTAAATTTGCATGAAGAAATATGTTTATGCCTTTAAAAAATATTACATATTTTTGGTTTTATTCGTAAATGTAAAGTGGGTCATACACTGTCGTGTTATGCGCAATTTTACCGAGACTGTAATTTATCCAGAAAATTTCGGAGTTTTTTAATTGTATTGGGATCGGTATGAGGGACATTTTAAAGACCTGAAATACTGAAGACCTGAATGACATGGAATTTTATAAAAATGATATATTTGAATTTCTTTGTTCTGCGTCATATAAAATGACTTTGTGTGTGTATTTATTATATTTCCACGTAAAATATGGTAGAAAAATATCATAAAATGACATCCATATTAATTATTTACGCAAAAATATGAAAGACCTGAAAATTTGAGCTGACATGAATTATTTTTAATACTTTTGAGGAACTCATGCAATTGAATACGCATGATTATCTTTATAAAATAAAGTGTAGATAAAATTATCTGGCTTATTCTTTACTTTAAAAATTGGGCAGTTTCTACCGGATGACCATACGATCTTACATTATTTAACAAAATACAACAAAAAATTAAAATGGTTTGAATTACATAATCTCCAAGAGAATAATGAGGAGTTGAACTTTGTATTAGAACAATGTTCAAATCATTATGTTCTCCATTCCCTCATACTATGGCAATGGTCATGCAATTACCGTAAGAAATGCTTACATTAACAAACTCGATACTTAATAATAATAGTAAAATGAGAAACTTCAGATTTATTGCTAAAAAATATATTAAAATTTACCATAAACATTAATACATGAAGTACAACCAACTCGTTATTTTCTTCTTTGTGGTGTGTTTTTTTATGTTAACAACTGACGATGATTCATACAACAATTCTATTTATTATATTGTTATACAGATCTTTTTCAAGCTGATTGTTCTACCATCTAATTCGTTTTGAACATAATTAGAACCATTATAACACGAGCTTGGACTTTCGGCATTACGTGACAAACTCCGATTTGATCGAGGCGGGGCAAACTCGTGGTTAACTGTTTAGTCATTGGCCAGTAAATATGAATACGACACTTGCCCGACTTCATGCTATTGCTGTATATTTCATTTGAAACAGCGTCACAAAATTGGGTCAGACTTTTCATTCACAATGAGATGTTTCACACGGTAAACTTTCACTCCATTTTACTACAATCACATTCAGAATGCCTCTTGTGTTAAAAAATCAACAACAAAACAAAAACAGAAGACAAACACATGAATATTTATTGTCATCGGATTTTACCCAGTATGTACACACTGAGTTGCGTGAAAAAATGACAGTGTGTCAGAAATAGTGATTTCCCCGAATACTTCAAGTTCAGCCATTTTAAAGTTGTCGCTAAGTCTCACTCTGTACCGGTCATTTTTAAGCTAAGTTTTCACTTTTCGAAAATATTGTTCTGCTGGGTTTAGATCAGGGGAATAAGTTGGTAGGAACAAGTATTCTGCTCCAATTGTGGGAAGCCAGTTCCTTAAAATCCTTTCTGCGGCATGGTGGTGTATAGGGGCAATATCTACCCCTAGCACGTCACCCACCTGGATAGCCCTCTCCCCATCGTCTGTGAAGCTTTTTGCCGCTTCACCCACAAAATCAACGTATTTGGTGGTGTCTGATGGCCCATCAAGAATATTAACATATTTAACACCCGTAATGCTTACTAATAAGTTAACTGTATAATTAGAACTTCTGTTGTATCGGGTCATTTCTACGCACTTTGAACCCCTTATAGAATGACCGTAAGTTGGTTGCCCATCCGCAAGTCTTATTCCCATTTCGTCCATGAACTTCAGCCTGAAGGGATCTTTGTTAAAAACATAATTCAAAAATTGTTGGGTATACTGAATATTTTGTAAAGTTAATCTGTTTTTGTTGTAGAGACAAATTTTTTTGTATGTCATTGACAGATCTTTTCGAATGGTTTTGCAAATTGTTTAAATACTGATGCTTGTAATTGTGTTGGAATGTTTGAGCAATTCATCTCGAATTGTTTGAAGCTGAATAGAAGGTCTTTCGTTTTTAATGCCTTGATAAATTCACGATCTTCATTTCCAATTTTCCGATCTTTTGTGTTCATTGGTTAACGAGGAGAAATGGAAAAGTTTTCAATATATTTCGCCCAGATATTTGAAACAGTCGAGTTTGAAATTTTATACTTTTTTTGCCAAATTTGCGCCTAAACAACGAGGAAATTTGAGATCCCCTACTGAAGCACCGCCATTAATCAAGTCGCATATCACCGCATTTCTCATGTCTCTAGAAAGAGATGTTCCATTTATATTCAATCTCCCTTGTTTGCTTAAGGATTCCATTTAAAAATAGACTCTACATGCAGATCTAAAAGAAGAAAAAAATATATTAAAAAAGACGATAAAATTATGCTTTTATATACGAGGGTCAATCAAAAAATACGAAGACTTTTGTCATAGCTATGTTACTTAACGTCATATCATTACTAAATTTGGTAGGCATAATTAAGCAATAGTTTCAAACAATTTGCAAGAAAAAAAGTTCATAAATTTGTTTATTTCTAAGAATTATTTAGAATCTAATCCTGCAAAAATGAGGTCACGGCGCACGGTCAAAATTTGTCTTATGTCAACAATAAACCATATAATGTTGAAAGTAATATCTCTATAAATTGTGCTTAAAGCCACATAATATTGAAAATTCAAATTTAATATAGTCATGGTATTATATGTACCAAATAATGACGGGATATATTGTTTTGTCGAACAGATATTAGTTATTAAAGACAGGTAGTCCTCTTTAGAATTTACTAAAAACATCGACGTCGCCGGACGTCACGGCGCAACGAAAAGTACAAACAAAATGGATTTAACTCAGGAAAAAACCGATACAAGCTGTGAAAATGCTCAATGGTGCATAAAATAAGTCAACAATTATTTGCAAGTTTGTGTTTAACTGTAATAAATTTTGTGGGGGTGGTGGTCATTGTATTCTGAATATAATACAGTCCGAAAAAGAGTAGAATATCTGTAAATATTTAGTCAAAAAAGAAGTAACGGACGTTCAGGGTTATCATTACTGTGAACTAAGAGATACACGGTTAGAAAATGAAAACTTTGAAGAACTAACTTATGATTCTAGAACACGTGTGCAAATAAGATGTTAAGTGGTTCGGTGCCATTTTGAATTGTAATGAGCAAGGCACAAGATACTAAGCATGATATAAAGATGGGGAATATCTATAAACTGTGCGTGTTTAATCTTGACGCCATGTTTTGAACGTTACCGTGCGCCGTGGTGACAAAATATGTTGTTTTTAAAAATGGGTAACAAAAATACCGTTTCATCAAATGGACTAAAACTTCGCATATCAATAACATAAGTGTTGGTGCACAGATTAATCTGTTAAGTATGACTTTCATGAAAAATATATGATAGACAGCCACATTGTCTTCGTATTTTTTGATTGACCCTCGTACATGTATATCTATCTTCTTTTAAAAAAAAAATGTTAGATAAACCATAGTAAGTTTATGTGCTCCGTAAATTGCAAGTTTTTAACACGTAAAAACTACCTCCTAGGTCGTGTATCCTCTTTTTTCAGACTGAGTGCTACAGACCTGCAGCTAGATCAAAATCAAACCAGTTAGAACCGGTTATTAAATACAGAAATCAGTCATTTATTTTAATTAAATCAACGGTCTGGCAATTCCCTAATTTATTTTTTCGCTAAATCAACACAGGAATCTACACTTCTTGTTCACTAACGCCTATAAAAGATCTCAGTCGTATTTACTTAAGACTTGTTTTTTTTTTTAAATTTTAGAATCTCCACAATGCCTTCCACCGAAGAAAAGATAAATGATGATCTAAATACGGGAGTCTGTACCTTTTCCGAGTTTATTTTGTTTTGTATTTTCCAAGTAGAAATGAATGTGGAATAAAATTTTGTTTACTTAAAAAAGCGTTCAGGTTTCGTCAATCTATGAATATTGAATATTGATGAGCTAGTTCTATCAGCGAACTAGAAAGTAGGTCAGTATTTTACAGCTTGTTTTGCTGCGCAAACAAGATAGTCTACTCCTACCGAAAGTCCAAGCTCGAGTTATAATGGTTCTAAACAGCTCCTAACGTTTGTCACATTCAATTTAGGTCTTATCATAGAATTTTCTTTTGAAGATTTAAAATGTAAACAAAAACACGACCTAAGCTTCTGTTTAATAAAGAAAAAAAAAGTGAGCCCTGTATCTCGCTAATGACTTGACGACTGACTCTCACATTTTAGTTGACTTTTAGTGATGCCATACTGAAGTTTTGTAACTTTTCAAAAAGGAAGAATAAATTCTACCAATGTCCCTTAAAAGAGGCATAGTCTCAATTGTGATCATTCTATTTTTTCTGTTTTTATAATTTTCAATGCTTTACGAATGCAAATTTAATTATTAAATGAAATTTGAGAGTCAGTCGTATAGTTATAGGCAAGACACACTGCTCACAATTCTATGTCATGTAAACAAGGCTCGTGCTTTGTTTTTTGTTTACATGTACCAGTAAAAAATATTTTAAGCATTTTTCTCTATCTTCTTATTTATTTTATGCATACATGTAAATTAACAGTTCCTAGCGTTTAACACATTTATTCTAGGTCTAAAACTGGAATTTTTACTCAACATTCAAAATGTAAACAAAAGCTTTGTTTACACAGCGAAGAATTGTAGGTTCTGTAAATTGCTTTTAACTCAAATTTTGGTCCATTAAAAATGCATTATTGAAGCACTGTACTCATTAAAATCGGAAAAATAATTTTTGACAAAAATTGTGACCATGTCCCTTTTAATATAAATGATAAGAATAACAAACACACTTGTGTATGCTAATAAAAAAATTCATTTTAGTCATTATATGTGATTCATTTACAGACTGTACTCAGGGAATTTTCAGTTATTTTAATTTGAATAAAAGTGCATTTTTCACAAATAACATCCAATAGAACAAAAATATAACGTAATTAGTGTAATGATGCAACCAAAAAAGGTGGAAATACATGAAAACTCACAATATAAATATTGGCTATTATAAAGGCTATATTATTTTTTTTTCTTTCATGCTTTCTAGACTTCTTAAATGTCATGGATGTTCTAATTTACTGGTACTTAATGACTGCTGTGGTTGGTAAGTCTCGTTATTCATTCTGTCGTATGGTTGTTATTTTGAAACTGGTTTATGTTATTACAATTCTTTTATAAGTATCAGAAAAACAACAGTATACCAACCAAACAGAAATTAACGCCACAAGAAATGGTTCTACTGGTATCATAACTTCCCCAGGTTATCCTGGAAACTATCCAGACAATGCTGCCTACATGTGGACACTAAGAACAGGAAATTTTAATGCCATTGTCTCATTTAACTTTAAAGACTTCGACATCAAAAAGTATGAGGGCACTCAACATTGTGTTGATTAGTTACAGGTGAGCATTCAATAAAAAAAATGCCTTAACATGCGTCTTACTAAAGAGATCAATTTGATTGAAATATAGTGTTGAAGAGAATTTCATCTTTAAAAATAATCATATGACGAATTTAAAGAGTTAAAGAACTTTGAAAAGATAACAAAAACATGCATATTTTTAGGCCCTTATAGGTACTTTATGTTTCTTCAGATATATCAGACGGAACCATGTTGCTTTAAGGCCATGCATAGATGCGGTAACTTTGAACCTTTCAATCTGACAGTTGATGGAAGCGTCATAACCATTCACTTTGTGTCTGATAACTTGCACAACACCAAGGGATTTAACTTGACATGGAAAGGTACATGTTAAAAATATTTATGTAAGCTTGAGGATTATTTTGAGAAAGATTTTCAATGCTTTACGAATGCAAATTTAATTATTAAATGAAATTTGAGAGTCAGTCGTATAGTTATAGGCAAGACACACTGCTCACAATTCTATGTCATGTAAACAAGGCTCGTGCTTTGTTTTTTGTTTACATGTACCAGTAAAAAATATTTTAAGCATTTTTCTCTATCTTCTTATTTATTTTATGCATACATGTAAATTAACAGTTCCTAGCGTTTAACACATTTATTCTAGGTCTAAAACTGGAATTTTTACTCAACATCAAATTTGTAACCAAAAGCTTTGTTTACACAGCGAAGAATTGAAGGTTCTGTAAATTGCTTTTAACTCAAATTTTGGTCCATTAAAAATGCATTATTGAAGCACTGTACTCATTAAAATCGGAAAAATAATTTTTGACGAAAATTGTGACCATGTCCCTTTTAATATAAATGATAAGAATAACAAACACACTTGTGTATGCTAATAAAAAAATTCATTTTAGTCATTATATGTGATTCATTTACAGACTGTACTCAGGGAATTTTCAGTTATTTTAATTTGAATAAAAGTGCATTTTTCACAAATAACATCCAATAGAACAAAAATATAACGTAATTAGTGTAATGATGCAACCAAAAAAGGTGGAAATACATGAAAACTCACAATATAAATATTGGCTATTATAAAGGCTATATTATTTTTTTTTCTTTCATGCTTTCTAGACTTCTTAAATGTCATGGATGTTCTAATTTACTGGTACTTAATGACTGCTGTGGTTGGTAAGTCTCGTTATTCATTCTGTCGTATGGTTGTTATTTTGAAACTGGTTTATGTTATTACAATTCTTTTATAAGTATCAGAAAAACAACAGTATACCAACCAAACAGAAATTAACGCCACAAGAAATGGTTCTACTGGTATCATAACTTCCCCAGGTTATCCTGGAAACTATCCAGACAATGCTGCCTACATGTGGACACTAAGAACAGGAAATTTTAATGCCATTGTCTCATTTAACTTTAAAGACTTCGACATCAAAAAGTATGAGGGCACTCAACATTGTGTTGATTAGTTACAGGTGAGCATTCAATAAAAAAAATGCCTTAACATGCGTCTTACTAAAGAGATCAATTTGATTGAAATATAGTGTTGAAGAGAATTTCATCTTTAAAAATAATCATATGACGAATTTAAAGAGTTAAAGAACTTTGAAAAGATAACAAAAACATGCATATTTTTAGGCCCTTATAGGTACTTTATGTTTCTTCAGATATATCAGACGGAACCATGTTGCTTTAAGGCCATGCATAGATGCGGTAACTTTGAACCTTTCAATCTGACAGTTGATGGAAGCGTCATAACCATTCACTTTGTGTCTGATAACTTGCACAACACCAAGGGATTTAACTTGACATGGAAAGGTACATGTTAAAAATATTTATGTAAGCTTGAGGATTATTTTGAGAAAGATTTTCAATGCTTTACGAATGCAAATTTAATTATTAAATGAAATTTGAGAGTCAGTCGTATAGTTATAGGCAAGACACACTGCTCACAATTCTATGTCATGTAAACAAGGCTCGTGCTTTGTTTTTTGTTTACATGTACCAGTAAAAAATATTTTAAGCATTTTTCTCTATCTTCTTATTTATTTTATGCATACATGTAAATTAACAGTTCCTAGCGTTTAACACATTTATTCTAGGTCTAAAACTGGAATTTTTACTCAACATTCAAAATGTAAACAAAAGCTTTGTTTACACAGCGAAGAATTGTAGGTTCTGTAAATTGCTTTTAACTCAAATTTTGGTCCATTAAAAATGCATTATTGAAGCACTGTACTCATTAAAATCGGAAAAATAATTTTTGACAAAAATTGTGACCATGTCCCTTTTAATATAAATGATAAGAATAACAAACACACTTGTGTATGCTAATAAAAAAATTCATTTTAGTCATTATATGTGATTCATTTACAGACTGTACTCAGGGAATTTTCAGTTATTTTAATTTGAATAAAAGTGCATTTTTCACAAATAACATCCAATAGAACAAAAATATAACGTAATTAGTGTAATGATGCAACCAAAAAAGGTGGAAATACATGAAAACTCACAATATAAATATTGGCTATTATAAAGGCTATATTATTTTTTTTTCTTTCATGCTTTCTAGACTTCTTAAATGTCATGGATGTTCTAATTTACTGGTACTTAATGACTGCTGTGGTTGGTAAGTCTCGTTATTCATTCTGTCGTATGGTTGTTATTTTGAAACTGGTTTATGTTATTACAATTCTTTTATAAGTATCAGAAAAACAACAGTATACCAACCAAACAGAAATTAACGCCACAAGAAATGGTTCTACTGGTATCATAACTTCCCCAGGTTATCCTGGAAACTATCCAGACAATGCTGCCTACATGTGGACACTAAGAACAGGAAATTTTAATGCCATTGTCTCATTTAACTTTAAAGACTTCGACATCAAAAAGTATGAGGGCACTCAACATTGTGTTGATTAGTTACAGGTGAGCATTCAATAAAAAAAATGCCTTAACATGCGTCTTACTAAAGAGATCAATTTGATTGAAATATAGTGTTGAAGAGAATTTCATCTTTAAAAATAATCATATGACGAATTTAAAGAGTTAAAGAACTTTGAAAAGATAACAAAAACATGCATATTTTTAGGCCCTTATAGGTACTTTATGTTTCTTCAGATATATCAGACGGAACCATGTTGCTTTAAGGCCATGCATAGATGCGGTAACTTTGAACCTTTCAATCTGACAGTTGATGGAAGCGTCATAACCATTCACTTTGTGTCTGATAACTTGCACAACACCAAGGGATTTAACTTGACATGGAAAGGTACATGTTAAAAATATTTATGTAAGCTTGAGGATTATTTTGAGAAAGATTTTCAATGCTTTACGAATGCAAATTTAATTATTAAATGAAATTTGAGAGTCAGTCGTATAGTTATAGGCAAGACACACTGCTCACAATTCTATGTCATGTAAACAAGGCTCGTGCTTTGTTTTTTGTTTACATGTACCAGTAAAAAATATTTTAAGCATTTTTCTCTATCTTCTTATTTATTTTATGCATACATGTAAATTAACAGTTCCTAGCGTTTAACACATTTATTCTAGGTCTAAAACTGGAATTTTTACTCAACATTCAAAATGTAAACAAAAGCTTTGTTTACACAGCGAAGAATTGTAGGTTCTGTAAATTGCTTTTAACTCAAATTTTGGTCCATTAAAAATGCATTATTGAAGCACTGTACTCATTAAAATCGGAAAAATAATTTTTGACAAAAATTGTGACCATGTCCCTTTTAATATAAATGATAAGAATAACAAACACACTTGTGTATGCTAATAAAAAAATTCATTTTAGTCATTATATGTGATTCATTTACAGACTGTACTCAGGGAATTTTCAGTTATTTTAATTTGAATAAAAGTGCATTTTTCACAAATAACATCCAATAGAACAAAAATATAACGTAATTAGTGTAATGATGCAACCAAAAAAGGTGGAAATACATGAAAACTCACAATATAAATATTGGCTATTATAAAGGCTATATTATTTTTTTTTCTTTCATGCTTTCTAGACTTCTTAAATGTCATGGATGTTCTAATTTACTGGTACTTAATGACTGCTGTGGTTGGTAAGTCTCGTTATTCATTCTGTCGTATGGTTGTTATTTTGAAACTGGTTTATGTTATTACAATTCTTTTATAAGTATCAGAAAAACAACAGTATACCAACCAAACAGAAATTAACGCCACAAGAAATGGTTCTACTGGTATCATAACTTCCCCAGGTTATCCTGGAAACTATCCAGACAATGCTGCCTACATGTGGACACTAAGAACAGGAAATTTTAATGCCATTGTCTCATTTAACTTTAAAGACTTCGACATCAAAAAGTATGAGGGCACTCAACATTGTGTTGATTAGTTACAGGTGAGCATTCAATAAAAAAAATGCCTTAACATGCGTCTTACTAAAGAGATCAATTTGATTGAAATATAGTGTTGAAGAGAATTTCATCTTTAAAAATAATCATATGACGAATTTAAAGAGTTAAAGAACTTTGAAAAGATAACAAAAACATGCATATTTTTAGGCCCTTATAGGTACTTTATGTTTCTTCAGATATATCAGACGGAACCATGTTGCTTTAAGGCCATGCATAGATGCGGTAACTTTGAACCTTTCAATCTGACAGTTGATGGAAGCGTCATAACCATTCACTTTGTGTCTGATAACTTGCACAACACCAAGGGATTTAACTTGACATGGAAAGGTACATGTTAAAAATATTTATGTAAGCTTGAGGATTATTTTGAGAAAGATTTTCAATGCTTTACGAATGCAAATTTAATTATTAAATGAAATTTGAGAGTCAGTCGTATAGTTATAGGCAAGACACACTGCTCACAATTCTATGTCATGTAAACAAGGCTCGTGCTTTGTTTTTTGTTTACATGTACCAGTAAAAAATATTTTAAGCATTTTTCTCTATCTTCTTATTTATTTTATGCATACATGTAAATTA